>NC_143564.1:3482777-3794722 GCF_054136105.1 Typopeltis vanoorti
GGATGCAACACTTTCCTCCATATGTCTACCCAAATTCACTTTCATTGACTAATTTCATTGTTTGCCACCCTCCCTTCTCCCACTGTTTCCCAAGTGGGAAACTGATGACTGACATATGGTAGTGATCATTTCCCCATGATATTCACTTTTCTGGATGATCACCATGTACTGTATCACAGATATTACAATGGGAAATAGAAGAAGTTGCCTGGCTCACCTTTTCTTTTTAACAGAATTTGATCCTGCAACAGCTCATCTTCTATTGGTAATGAAGTGAATCATGTGATAAGACTGCATTACACAAGCTGCTACAGCTGGAATACTTAAAACATCTAGCCTTGCAACATATCTCATTGCTTTCAAACATGCTTTCACCCATGCATGCATATCTGTCATCAGAGCCAAATGGATTGCTGGATCCAATACACGTCCTCTAACTAGATCAGTCAACACACAAAAGAGGTCTGGGCCTAAAATCCATAAAATTTATTTATTTCATATGGGTTCCCCCAGCCCCTTCCTTCCACATCCCTTAGGACAGGTTGAGCTGTAATGAGAGATTAAGTATATTTTTTGACTGTAGATCCATGTATATTCATGGGTCCAATTTGCCTGTTCTGAGGGACAAAAAAAAAAAAAAAAACCCTACATCCATATGAGACCAGCTAACTCACCTTTTGTTGAAAGAGACCACATAATGTCTTGGACGGGAATTGAACCCTGGTTTTTTCCACCAAAAGGCTTCATCTATACTGACTTAACTACGGAGGCTCATCCATAAAATAAAGGCCAGATATATACCGCCCACCATTGTGTTTAATGATCAATTGTACAATGGATGTACAATTGCTGATCTTGTAGCAATTGCTCTTGCTCTTGGGGAAATTTTTACAAATAATTAGCAATATCTTATTCTCTTGCATTAGTGGCCCAAAAAAGCAAAGTAGAGAAAAAATAAAATAAAAATCTCTGTTTTTGAATGATTCAAAAGATTATAACAGGCCATTCACAAAACAAGAACTGAAAGCTTTTTTGCTTAAATGTTGCCAACTGCTGTTGGACTAGATAAACATTCATTATGTGATTATTGAACATTTTCACCGTTCCTGGAGGATCAGCATTCAATGAGAATGTGTTTTTGGAAATCTGGCACAAGGCTATTATTATTGTCTCTCCTAAGACAGGGAAGGATTCAAAAATCCCAATATACTGTCATCTTTTAAGGTTTCTGGAGAGTAACAATCTTTTTCCAGAACACAATCTGGCTTTTGCAAATATCAATTCAACAGCTGATCTTATAGCCTGACTGGAAACACCCATTAGGTATTCCTTCCTGAAACATGAGCACTTAGTGTCGGTTTTCTTTGATATGGAAAATGCATGTGACACTGCTTAGAGATTTGGAACGATATTGAAAGACCTACTGAACTTTGGTCTCAGAAGGAATCTTCCTCTTTTTGTCAAGAACTTTTTATCCATTTGAACATTCCAAGTGGCAACTGCACTCTCCTGACCCTATAACTTAGAGGAGGGAATCCTGCAGGGTACAGTTTTAAGTGTCACACTTTGCAATCACAATAACTGAAGCTCTTCCTCTAATTGGATGACTTTCCCATTTTCTATCATTCATGTAGTATAAGGATCATAGAGACAGCTTCAAGCATTCACCATCTTTCAAAATGAACCTGCAAATGATTTGTTCTATAGAATACTTCCTGTTTGCTGCAAATGCAGTCTTCACCCTGATGCAGAACTAAAATTAGGAGAAACTAATCCCAGATGCAACATAGGTCAAGTTCTTGGGTCTCATATTTGACAAAAAGACTTGTTTTCTACCTCATCTGCACCTTTTCCTCCACAAGAGGTTGAGGCAAGGATGTGGATGGATGCTCCATGTATTGTGCATTTATCAGTTCAAAAATTGGTTATGGATCCCAAGTCTATGTCTCTGCCAGAAACAGTAGGCTATAATGGTTGGATCCTATCCACCAGACAATACACTGGTGTCTAAAAGCTAAGGGCAAACTATGTTTTACCTGTATATGAAAACGTTTTCATGACTACAGCCAAATGTGGACATAAATTTACTGCCAGCATATTAATAAATTATATTACACAAAAAAGGTTATATATTTCATACAAATTAAATTGCAATAGGTTTTGGGCAAAATTAACATTCCTAAGGACATCATAAGGACATCAATAATGTACTCTTCACAGATGACATCATTCATCTGTGAAGAGTACATTAGCCCATTGGTGTCTTGTTAAATTTTTATGGATACACCACCACTGGAAACATGTTCTACAATGAGCTGTGGATGAAGGGACACAGATTACAGGCCTTCGGGAGTATAGACCTACTTGTTGCAAACATCTTGCTACAGTTTGTTGAGATATCACAAGCTCTTTTGCCCACCAGTGTATATCAATATATATATAGCAATATATCAGCACCATCAGATAATGTGCCTGGAGCATTTTCCCAGTCTTTACATTAAAGCAAATGAACCACCATTTGACATCAGTAGCTGTCCATATTATATATGACAAATAAAATCCCTTCCAGACCATCCTGCATAGGCAGTTATTTTTATCCATGGTTGGAGAATTTGTGCAGTAATCATCAGACTGCCATATGTTCTTTTGGTTTTTTTGTGAATAGTCATCCCTAGACAACATTGTCTGAAATCCACCAAATACACTACCTCCACGGCACTCATGCATACTGCCATGCAGCTTTTCTTTCTGCATATTAACCAAACATTCTTCTCTTGCTTACCAGCATCTTTTTCAAACTTATAGGATAAAATGCTGTGATTTTGTGTCATTCTACACGGATAGTTCAGAATCGGATGGGGGAAAGATGCATATCAATATATAGCATATATATGACTATAGAATGAAACTATCTTTTGTCCGTGCAGTTAGCCTAGTGGCTTTGCACCTCACAACCATATGACTGGGGAAGGAGTGTCCCAGGTTCGATTCCCGTCAAAGATGTGAAGAATTTGAGGATCTTCCTTAGCCATAGCCAAGTTAGCCGGTCTTAGACGCGGGCTGTAGGGTTTTTTCCGCCAGTTTATCTGGCGTTTTTCATCCCGCAAGCAGGCAAACCGGCCGCGTGAACATACGGTACTACAGCCAAAAATATATCCCCCCCCCCCCAGCGGCAGGCTAGGTGACAAGTCGGTTGGGAGTGGTAGTAACAAGAAGTCACATCTAAGTAACATGTGGACCCTGCATAGATAGGAAGCAGGAATAAAGCTTAGTGAAAGAATGAAAAAACTATCTTTCCAAGCTGCATAATATATCTACTCAGATGCTATTGGAAATAGCAACTGTTGCTGAGCTTCATGACAACACTTGCATTAAACTATGTAAAATTGCACCAAAGGCTCATTATCTGTACAGACTTACGAAGCTCTATAAGAGGCAATGAGCTTTCTCAAACTCCAAACACATCCAACGCTCTTGAAGTTATGGAGGCTGCATCTGGACATGCACCTCTGTAGAACCTAAGCTATGTTAGGATTAAAGGAAATGAGGCTGCAGATACTGCAGCTAGGTTAGCGCATATATCGATATACTATCATCCCCTAGCTTATAAAACAAAAACGAATCCCAGTGGCAAACAACATATTAAATTATTTAATGTTGAGGGATGATGACATGCTTGTGTGTGAGGTCTATGGCTCAGCTTTATCCATAACACATATCCTAATCAACTGCCCTCAGTACAATCAGCATAGTCACTATTTTAGTGCTTTTAATAATCTGTCTGAGCCCCTGTTCCCTCAGACAGATTTTATCTGATTCTTCATTTAGTCATTTTATTCTTAATAATATGGTAGACTTCTATAGAGGGCTGCCATATATTATCATGCATATAATGTATATAGATTGCGTATTCAAATTTTATTTATAGAATGTACATAGACTGCATATAGATTCATTTTTTAAATACCCAGTTAATTTTACACATTTTTGTGTACAGTGCTTTTATACCTGTTTATGCAACTACCAATGATGCTGTTTATTTACTACCTTGTGTGCTACTTTGATCTTTGTAATGGTGCAGTATGACCCTTGCTGTCCTTTTGCCAGTCAATCCTAAACAAACCACATCAATCCACCATAAGGTGGATGAAGATGAGTACAAGAAGTTCAGTATTTGTAGTACAGTAAATGGATGTTTTCCAACTGGTGTGATTGTGGGCAAGTGGAGGAATTGTATTAGTGGAACAGTGCCCATGAAAAGGTTTTGTTCTTCCACTAACAGAAACAAAGCATCTGTGAAAAAGTGACTGGAATAAGTGTTAGATTAGGGTCACCAAGAAACCAGATCACCATCTTTCAGCTGTGAGCATTTTTTGAGAACTTTTTGCTGCACCATGTGTGTGTGTGAAGAATATTCTAAGGTAACAAATTTCAGATTTATACTGTGTTAGGAGTTGCTTGGGTAAGTAGTAGTTTTGAGATGAAAAGGACACCTATTTATTTTTTATTTTTATTTTTTTTTTTGGAGGTGGATAACGCTATGGATACCATGTGCTTATGACAGGAGAGACTAGATTTTTAAGTCAGTCCAAGAAGGGAGACCTGATCTTGCATGGTGATCTTGGTATTATCAAAACTGGGGAGTAAATGAATGAAATAAGACAGGATTGTGTTTTGGTGACATCGAAGTTTACATACTTATCCTTGTTCTTTTGTTAAATACCCATTTCTTTGAAATTTCAGAGAAATGGAAGATCTTGAACTTGAGATATTCAAACAATGGAAAGTTTGCCAAATGAAAAAGGAAGAATGGAGTTACTATCATTAGTTATATTTTGGTGAAATCCATTTGGGTTTCACCAAAACCTTTCCATAGTTTTTGCCATTAAATTGGTGGTGATGACAAGGAGATCT
Source organism: Typopeltis vanoorti (assembly GCF_054136105.1). Lineage (NCBI taxonomy): Eukaryota > Metazoa > Arthropoda > Arachnida > Uropygi > Thelyphonidae > Typopeltis > Typopeltis vanoorti. The sequence goes on from NC_143564.1 coordinate 3,487,692, forward strand.
ACCTGTTGCAGACCCCCTCGATGTGGTGTCTAGTGATGGTACTGGCTCTTTTTTTCTTCCTCTTTTTTTCTCTGTTTTTCTTCATACATTTTTTGCTCTACTTCTCCTCAGTCATTTTTACAATCCTATCTTCCAGACTACCATCACTTAGATCCAATGCCTTGCAATTGTGTTTGCCATGTGGTGCAAACCCGTGAACACCCAGAAACGGAGATCCTGGTAGTCTTGCACTACTTTGGCTTCTGCTTCCTTAAAACGGGTGGTCCTAAATGGCCAAGCCAGGATTTTAATCAGCTAATGAGCTTGCCTATAAGGATCAAGGGTGTTGCAGTAAGTCTCATTCCCCATTGGTTCCGGGGACAGAGCCCAAGGCTTGCTATGATGTTCAAATAGTGTCTGGGGTAACCCTAGCATTCACTCCTATGTACGTTTATTGCTTGTCACAGAGTGGGCATCCATGTGTGACTCCATTGTGGATGGGGAAACTTTGTCACTAAATGATAAACCACTCAAGCATGAATCCTTCATCCTCTATTGTTTCAGGGATCCTAACAAAGACCCAACCAAATATTGATATACCTTTCGACAATAGAAGCAAGAAACAAAAGATGTGATACCAGTATAAATGCACCATTTTTTCTAATCATCCATGCTACAGGTGAAAAGACAATAGGGAAAATGTCACCCTTCTTCATTCAAAAGGATGTAGAACAGTTGACAGGTTCCCCCAAAACAGTAAAGAAACTACGTTCTGGTGATGTCCTCATAGAAACATAATGTCAACAACATTCAGAAAAACTACTCAGAGCAACATCATCAATAACCCATAACACACTCGATTCCTGTAGAGAAGTCATCTCAGACTGGGATTTCCAAGATGTCCCTGATGTGAGGGATGTGTTCAGAGCTGAAAGATCAGGGGGTGACAGGTATGGAGCTCATCATGATCCATAGAGACAGTCACCTGGTTCCAACTAGAAACGTCATCCTTACATTTGATACTTCTAAGCCTCTAACATTGGTTAAAGCAGGATATAACAATTGTCCTGTTCTATTGTGCATCTCTACTAAGATGCTTCAAATGCCAGAAACATGGACATGCTCATACTGCCTGTCATTGCTCTGCCACCTGTGCCTGATGTTGGTAGTAAAGAGCATGATAACCAATTTTGCTTTCCCAAGGATGCTAAATGTGTAAACTTCAGGGACACCCAGTGTATTTCCACCATGTCTGAAATGGAAAGATGGGGAAGAAATACAAAAAATAAAAATATAACAGAACATATATCAGGAGAAGAAAAAGAAGAAAGTTAACCACACCTACTCTGAGATCCTCTTATGCTGAAAAAGTAACAGCAAAGAAAATGTCAGTACCAACTCACATTTGCATGTCTGTTCCACCATTTCACCCACTTGTGAAAAAAAATTATGGCAAGATTATCATTTAAAGACAAACCACCAGTCCCTTCCACAGAAAAAAAATTGATACTTCAGGATCCACTGAAAGCAACTTGAACTTACTTGGTAATCCTGATACATCTCACGTATTGGATATTTTTTCAGAGGAAAAGATGGACACACTGGTCATCCATACTTCCCAAAATCTAATGAGAAATATGAACCCAATAAGGCAAGTCCTCAATCTCCCAGAAATCAGACAAATCTATGAAGCTTAAACAATAGGTAAATTTTTACAATGGAATTGCCACGGGTTTTGCCAAAATATCAATTATATCAAGCAGCTACTGCAGAAACACAAATGGCATGGATTTTTGTTTCTGTCTGCAGGAAACTTGTGCAGTGCTTAAAACCCAGTGCAGATTTAACCATCAGAAATATCACTCTTGCATGCAAGGACAGAACTGGAGATGGCCCTGCACAGGATAGAATAGCTATTCCCGTGGGCAATCATACTTCATTCTATCATGTTCAGCTTAATACTGCTCTGGAAATTGTATTGATTTGCCTATCTTTGGGGTATCTAATCACAATATGCTCAATATATTTACCACCAGTTTCTGAACTAAATGAAATGGAATTTGATAATCTCATAATGCAACTGCCTCAGCCCATACTCTTAATGGGTGACTTTAATGGACATAACACTCTGTGGGGTGGTGCCAACATGAATAGATGAGGTTGTATCATTGAGCAAATACCTTCTTCCACATGCCTAATCACTCTTATTCAGCAGCTAATCTTTGCCCTTTGCCCCCCCCCCCTGTTGTTTTTCCCACTTCTCACATGGGTTGTTGATGAAAACACATATGGAAGTGATTGTTTTCCTCTTGTTAGTACAATGTCTTCATAGGAACCATGTCTGTTGTTTCAAGGATACTTGTGACATAAGACTGAATGATATAATCATGTAATCACAAGAGAGATATTTATTTAACCAAATATTTTGGTCTGGAAATAGCAGACCATCTTCAGTGGTATTACAAGAACAGTTTAAAAAATACAAGCTAGAATACTAACAATAGATCGTTAAAATTAGAACACGCCGCGTGATGTTATATCACTAAGTATGAAACAGAATATTTTGAAGTAGAAACATGATCGAATTTGCTATTTAAAAAAAAAAAAAAAAAAAATTAATGAGTAATCTTGATTAGACTTTCCCAGATTTTTGATATAGATATACAGTCATTACGATTCAGGTTGGGGCGATGGAGCAAGGCCTCCATGCTTTCCTTGAACAAAAGTTCGAATCTATAATGGGATCTATGTAAGAGGCGAGTCCTGGACTAAAAGATGCTGTGGTCAGTTTCAATCCCATGTTGAGCCAATCCAGACTTTTCAGGTTTGTTGTGAAGAATGGATGATTGATGTTCTTGGATTCTTTTTTCAAGAGAATGTCCAAAATAAGAGGCCTATTAACAAATTGTCTTCTCATTTTCCTTCTCCTAAAGACAAACGCTCAACTTTATCTCTTCCTGGAGTTTATCAAATTCTGTGCAACTGTGATCTCTCTTATTTTGGACAGACTGGACGTTCTCTTGAAAAAAGAATCCAAGAACATCAATCATCCATTCTTCACAATAAACCTGAAAAGTCTGGATTGGCTCAACACGGGATTGAAACTGACCACAGCATCTTTTGGTCCAGGACTCGCCTCTTACATAGATCCCGTTATAGATTCGAACATTTGTTCAAGGAAAGCGTGGAGGCCTTGCTCCATCACCCCAACCTGAATCGTAATGACTGTATATCTATATCAAAAATCTGGGAAAGTCTAATCAAGATTACTCATTAATTAATTTTTTTTTTTTTTAAATAGCAAATTCAATCATGTTTCTACTTCAAAATATTCCGTTTCATACTTAGTGATATAACATCACGGCATGTTCTAATTTTAACGATCTATTGTTAGTATTCTAGCTTGTATTTTTTAAACTGTTCTTGTAATACCACTGAAGATGGTCTGCTATTTCCAGACCAAAATATTTGGTTAAATAAATATCTCTCTTGTGATTACGTGATTATATCATTCAGGAACCATGTCTATCTACCCAGATGCCAATGTGGAAAATGCAGGCTGACTGGAATACATTTTCCCATCTTGCAAAATTTAATACTGAACCTGTTAGCCAAACATCCATTAATGAAGCAGTTGCTGCATGTAACAGATTGTATTGTCCATGCAGCAACTGCACCAATTCCAAAAACATCCTGATTTCCCCTCTATCCAAAACCTTGGTGGAACCAAGGGTGCCAAGCAGCCAAAAAAGATCAGGATAGAGCATGGGGTATGGGTATTTTTTGTAGACGCCCTACCACAATAAACTTAATAGCATTTAAATGTGCTTGTGTCAGAGCACGTCATGTGAGACATCAGAATTAAAAGCAATCCTAGATCCACTTTACATCATCACTTAATCAAACAATTAGTGCAAAAACTGTCTGGGATGAAATCTAGAAGATGAAAGGTAGATATGGAACACACCTTAGAATATAATGGATGTATTATTGCTGATCCCAAAGCTATTGCAGACACTTTGGACAAAAATTTGTCAGAATCTCAGCAACAGCCACATACCCTCCTGGATTTTTAATATTGAAAGGGCAGCAAGAAAAGCAGCGATTAAGCTTCTGTACCAAGGGCATAGATGGATGTGAGGTGCTTTATCATGAGATGATAAAATACCTCCATCAACGTCTATGGATCTTCTCCTCTTACTATGCAACAGAATATTTACAGAGGAAGAGTTTCCAGACTCTTAGCATAAGTTGATTGTCATTGCTATCCCAAAACCAGGCCAACAGTTATCATCCCATTGCTCTGACTATATGTATTTGTAAGTTCTTGGAAACAATGGTAAATGCAAGGCTTCTCTAGTACTTGGAAAGCAACAGACTTCTTTCCAACACGCAATGTGGCTTTTGCAGACAATGGTGAACCTTGGTCTATTTAGAAACATGTATAAGAGACGTGTTCCTGAATTGAGAACATGTGGTTTCAGTATTCTGAAAGAAGCCCATGACACAGACTGAAGATACGGCATATTAAAGGACCCATTTAATCTTGGTCTGAGTGGGTACCTTCCTGTGTTTATTAAGAACTTTCTCTCCAGCCATGTGTTCCAATGATGGGTGGGTAGCACATTATCTCTTTGGGGATTCCCCAAGGCTCTATCCTAAGTGTGACCCCTTCGCTATTAAAGTGAACTCAATTACTGAACAGCTTCCTCCCACAGTAGGCAATTGTCTTTATGTCGATGATTTCACAATTTACTGTCACGCCTGTAATATGCGGGTCATTCAAAGACAACTTCAACAAAGTATCGATTGTGTCTATTCATGGGCTGTTTGTCATGGATTCAGGTTATCTGCTGAAAAATAGAATAGGATAAGAGGAAGAGAGGGAATGAATGTCAGATATAGGAATGATAGAAGAGGAAAGAATGGAAACAGCAGGAGAGAGGAATGAAAGGGAGCACAGGGACTAGGGATAGAGTGATGTCAGGAAGGCAGGTGAGTAGGGGAGCACAGAGAGAAACTGTTACAGGAGAGAGAGTGAGGGATGCATGTGAGCAATCGAGGAATAGGGTGGTAAGAGGTGTAATGTATGAGGACTCAATGATCTGTGGAGTTCAAAATAGGATGCATGAGGAGTGTTTGCTAGGAGGAATGATAGAAAGTGTGGCTATGGCAGTTAAGAGATGTGAAAGGGTGGATGAGATGATTGTGATGGTGGGAACAAATGACTTGAGTGGTGGTGTAAATAGGACAGTGAGAGATAAGAGATTCTTGCTTGAGGTTGTACGAAAGAAGACAGAGAGGGGAAAGATAGTGTGTGTGTTGCCTAGGAATGATAGTGACGAGCTGAGCGGAAGAGCCGTGATATTGAATGGCATAATAGCGAGAATGTGTCAGAAGAGAGGATTGGAATATGTGGATGCTTGGAGTACGTTTGAGAGCAGAGAGGAATTGTATGCGAGAGACCGCTTGCATTTGAATGAGGAAAGACGTAGGCATCTGGAGAGATTGCTGTTCTGAATGAGTCAGTGTGTCCCAGTGTGGATGGTAGCAGGGGTGGCCTCTTGTGGGAATGGGTACTTGTGAGAAGGGGGAATGACATCAGGTAATGCTGAGCCCAGTGGCATCTAGAGGGGATAATACTGGGTGTAGAAACAATGGCATTTTTATGCTTTATACTAATGCCATGAGTATTCGGAATAAGGGAGAGGAATTGGTGGCACTGATAGCATCAGCCTGGCCAAAGATTATTGGGATCACCGAGACGTGGTTGACAGAAGAGGATATTATTACAGGAATAGAAGTTGCTGGGTACAGCATTTTTTGGCAGGATAGGAAGGGAAAGCGTGGTGGTGGTGGAGTACTGCTTATGATAAGTGACGACCTATGTCCTCTAAGAGTGGAGGATTTGGAAGGCTGTGACACTAATGATTTTGAAAGCATATTTGGTGTGAGGTGGAGGTGGGCAAGACAGGATATTTAGTGGGGTGTTGCTACAGACCAAGGAGCACAGAGGGTGGGAAACAGGAGATGTTGAGCGTGGCAAGTGCAAGAAGAATGATTGTTATTGGAGATTTTAACTACGGCAGTATAAATTGGGGAGAGGAAGATGCATGTAGCAATAAGGGAATGGAATTTCTAGAATTCTTGGGGGACAAATGTCTTAGGCAACATGTAACAGAGGGAACAAGAGGTTCAAGAGTTTTGGATTTGGTTATAGCATCAGAAGAGTTGATAATAACTGAGATGATATCTCTCCCACCAGTTGGAGAGAGTGACCATATGGTTTTGACTTGGAAAATGAATAGACATGCAGGAGTATCAAAGAGACGGGAACATAGGCCAGCAAAGGTTGGTCAATTGGTAGAGCCTCTGCTACTAATGACTCACAAAACATTAAGCAAGTTTGAGCACGGTTAGTAGTTGGGAGGGGTTAATTGTTCGATGCTGTCGGCACACTCTCCCTTGATGAGTCTTTGGACTCCCTGGAGGTGTCACATAATAATAATATGTGGAATTATAATAGTCTTAGACGTCAACTTGCAGAAGTTTCGTGGGGAGGGAGAAATTGGAAGGCCAGGATATCATTAGTACTTGGGAAATTGTGAAGGAATATTTGTTAGCAGCAATAGTAAGCTGTATTCCACCAGTGAAGAAGAGGACACAATTTGGTGTAAAGTGGATGACAAACAATATTAAACAGGAGCTGCATGTGAAAAAGAGGCTCTGGAAGAGATATAAGGAGACAGGTGAAGAGAAGATGCATGAAGAATATAAGACACAGGCCAGGAGAGTGACTAGTATGGTAAGGAAGGCAAAACTGGAATATGAGAAAAGATTGGCCCTTAGATCCAAGGAAAATTCTACGGAATTTTTTAGCTATGTGGCCAGTAGGAGAAATGACTGTGGAAGAATAACATTGTCGGATAAAAATGGGAATAGAGTGACTGATGCAGAGGACATAGTGGAATTGTTCAATGAACACTTTATTGGAGTATTTCATCCTGAGGAGTCAATTTGAATACTAGAGGGATAGGGCAGGTTCGAGGTTTAGAGGTGCAGGAGGAGAGTGTATTCCACATACTACTGAGTACTCTGGATGTTAGTAAAGCTGTGGAACTGGATGGTATTTCACCACGAGTTTTGAGAGAATATGCTAAGGAACTGACAGGGCCTTTGACCTGGCTTTTCAATGAAAGTCTGGCTGCAGAAAGGCACCCATGGAATGGAAGGTAAGTAAGATAGTGCCATTGCATAAAGGCAGTAGCAGACTGGAAGTGTCTAATTATGTGATGGAGAACCAATAATGAGGTGTTTTTGATATTTTTATGACATCATCATCATCATCAAATTCCTGCCATGTACCCTCAAGGGGTGTACAGGATATGATAGTACTACATGAAACAAACTACATCATGACTAACTTCCTATCTACAATTTTCCTCCAAATCAGTCTGTTACTTGTCAAGACTCCAACATTATCTGATCTTATATTTCTATCGTATAAGGCACTTTGTACCGTATCAATCCACCTATATCTTGGTCTTCCTCTGGGTCGTTTTGCTGCCAACCTGGCAGAGAACACTTGTTTTGCTAATCTTTCTTCGCCCATTTTTTTTTAAGTGACCATAACACCTGAGATTAGCTCTGCTAACGTATTCCTGGATGCTGACAATGTCAAGTTCTTTCCTAATATCCTCGTTTTTAATATGATATTGCCATTGATGCCATCTGTTCAAGCCTATAATCTTTCTCAGTGCTCTCATATCTGCGGTCTCTAGTCTTTGGTCAAGTGTTTTACTTCTGAACCAGCTCTTAGATCCATAAGTTAAAACTGGTTTGAACACTGTCTTGTATACAGCTAATTTAGTATTCTGATTAATTTCTCTCTTATTCCATATGAATTTATTCAGTTGACTTCCCACCATACCAGCTTTGCTGATTCTGTTGTCTATTTCTATATTTAATTTACCATCTTCACTAAGTAGCTGAAATGTTTTTCTTGTTCCACAGGTTCTCCATTCACAACACAGTTGACATTTTCAATGATTCTGCCTATTTTCATTGTTTTAGTCTTTTTATTGCTGACCTTCATACCATATCTATTACAACAGCTATTCAATTTAGTCAGAGAATCTTGCAGACTTGTAGCGGATTTATTTAGAAATATAACATCATCCGCATAAAGCAAAGAGCTGACATTAACCTCTCCAATTTTGATATCATGTTTAATACCACTTTCCTTCATAATGTGATCCATATAGATAATGAATAACAGAGGGGATAATGTACATCTTTGTCTCACACCAGATTAACATTAAACCATCTTCCTGTACTTCCTTCAATTCTAATTGCTGACTTACAACTCAAATAAAGACTAAGTATTGCTTGATATAATGCCCCATTGACACCATATAACTGCAGCGTATTGAATAGCTTCTCTCTTGGCACCTTCTCATATACCTTTTCCAAATCGACAAAACTTAAATACAGATCTTTGTTATATTCCCATGCTTTCTCGACTATTTGTCATAAAGTGAAGATCTGATCCTAACAGCCTCTTTTTGGCCTGAATCTAGCTTGTTCTTCACCAAGCTTTTCTTCCACAATTCTTCTCAACCGTTTCTCAAGTATACTTGCATAGATCTTGCCAGGAACACTCAGTAGGGAAATACCACTTTAATTCTCACATTCAGTTTTATTTCCCTTTTTATATATGGGTACTATGAGAGCTCTACTCCAATCATTCGGAATTCGTCCCTCTATCCAGGCTTTCTGAACTATGCAGTGCAGCCACTGTAAGACTCTTATACCACCATACTTCAGCATTTCTGGTCGAATATCATCTACTCCTGCTGCCTTTCCACATTTCAGGCCTTTGATGGCTTTTTCTATTTCAAGTATGGATATGTATTCCTGACTGCATGCCTGGTCTGTGTTTTTTACCACTGTGCTGTCATCACTGCTTGTTTCATTGAGCAGTTTTTCAAGGATATCTTTTTCTCCCGTTTTCATGTCACCTTTATCATCTCTAACTCATTTTACAGCACTCTTTCCTCCATTCCTAAAGGTTTTCAACAACCTCCAGAATATTTTGCCACCTTCTTGATATTTATTTTCTATATTCTTGCCAAAGTCCTCCCATGACTTTTGTTTAGCTAGTTTTACACAGTGTTTAGCATTCTTGCATTTGTCTCTATATTCTCTAAGAGCACAAGCTGACTTATTTGACAACAACTTTTGATATGCTTTCTTCTTTTCCTTCACTGCCTGTGTCCACCAGGGAGTTCTGATTTTTTTATCCTTGCAAACAACCTCACCACACTGGCAGAATCAATCAATGTTTTCTTCAGAGTTTGCCACTGAATCTCCAAGGTTTGATTCCTGTTCTCAAACTCTTTCATTTTTTCTTCAATAATCTTTGTGTATTTTAGTCTACAGTTCACATCTTAGAGCTGCTCAACTTTTATTCGCTTTAAAACTTTCTTACATGTTATTCTTTTCAATATGAAATTCAATTTTATCCTGCTCAAGACTAAATAGTGATCACTTCCAATTTCAAATCCTCTGTACACTCTGGTGTCCTGCACCAGGAAGAAAACATCATTATCAACAATAACATAGTCAATGAGACATTTCTTATTCCTAGCCTCTTCTCTCCATGTGAATTTGTGCACATTTTTATGTTGGAAAATGGTGTTAGTAATAACCAGTCCATGTCCTGAGCAGAAATCCAACAGGTATTTGCCATTATTATTAGCTTTGCTCTTTTCTCCAAATTTTCCCAAAATATTTTTGTATGTCTCACAATCATTTCCTACTCTGCTATTTAGATCCGCAACAAGGATCAACTTTTCCTTTTTCATTGTGTCGGTTGCTTTTTCTAAAGCTTCAAAAAATTCCTCCACTTCTACCTTAGTAGAACCTTCTGTGGGACCATAGGCACAAATAAGTCTCATTGTCCAGTTCCCCATTCTCATATTTGCCCACATTACTCTACTTGAAACTGACTGCCATTCAAGAAGATTAGCCTCATATTTTCTGTTGAATACTGTGGCTACTCCTTCTTTTCCTTGATTGTCATTGCCTGAATATAACATTTTATATATATTGCTCAGAAAGATCTCACCAGTTTTGGTCTTTTTTGTTTCAGTCACCCCTATTATGTCGATATGGTACTTATCTAATTCCTCAGCTAGCTCCATTTCTTTGCCATTCAGGCTTCTTACGTTGAAAGTACCGATCTTTAACTCTGGTGATGTTGAGTTGGGGTTTGTTTTCAGATTTGTTCCAGTAGCTGACTTTTCGCTGTTCGCCCTGGTTCACTGGCAAAAACAACGGGGGCCTTGTTTAACCAGACGATGCACCGGCCGGCATGAAATTTTGTCATGTTGTACCATCATTTTTTATTTTGGTTTAACCAATAAGAATACAATTTGGTCGGCTAAATACCAAATTGCCAGCCCATCCTCGTTCGTTCAGTATCAAAGTAGATACCCAACAGGGTGCACCACGAGAAGGTGATTATTGGACATTAGGTCAGAAGCCCTGGTCAGTTCTCCGCATTCCTTTAAAGGCTATGTGGAGGTCTCCTCTCAGTTATACAGCTTTGACCCTGACCCTCCCTCTCCCCAGTTGGTGGAAATGATTATATAGTCTTGATCTGGAGAATGAGTGGGCAGGTGATGGTGTTCTTAAGAAAAAAGGAATTTGTGCAGTTATATTATAATAGACTTTGGACCTTGCTCAAGGGAATACCTTAGATCAGGGGTCTTCAACACATGGCCCACCAGCCACCTGTGTATTGTACATAGTACAATACCGGGCAACTCATTGCAAAGGTGGGTAAAGTTCTGATCGCTATTGTTTGGTCTTTTCGCTATACCCTTTGGTATTAATTTGGTCTAGCTACTCACTGATGAAGTCTCAAAAAAGGCTGAAACCGGTCTGGGTAGTGACCTCCTACCATAATGTAATAACAGCATACATTTCCTAGGAAGTGTGTTTTTACATTATGGAAAATACCAAAGAATAGCGATCAGAACTTTACTCACCTTTGCAACGAGTTGCCCGGTATTGTACTACGTACTAGGACTGCTTGCATTAGCTCACGCTAGTATTCGCCGATATTTTTATAGTTTACTATATTCGGCATGAAACTCTCTGATTCCAATCTCTGAGTTGCTTATTCGGTTTTAAAACAATGTGGGATTTAATATCCCCTTAATTGAAATAATTTCATTGAAGCCTGCAGGCCACTAAGCTATACTGCGGTATTTAGAATTGTAAGATGCTTTCCAGATTCACAAGGAATGCTGTGCATTTGATACTTTACATAAAATCCTATAAAAATAAATATTAGATAGACATGCTTCTTCAGCCATCTACCAGCGCCAAACGGTACTTAAGTACTAGTACTAACGTCACAGGTAGATGGCTGAAGCAGTAGTTCAATCAAGTGCGCTGTCTAGTACCTTCAGATACATCTCAAAGGTTCTCGATACTTCGTTATTTTCATATGAATACAAGAGGATCTCATCCACAGTCAGTCAGTCATGAACAATGTGATATTTGTGTATAAGTGCAAGTAGGTTCATCATGTCAGCCATAGCCTATTGTGGTTTTATTTTGCCAGACTTTTTTCATTAGTGTGAGACATAGTCAGTGGATAATAACAGTTACACAGCCATTTTGGATAATTTTTTGGGTTAACCTTCCATCATTATGGCGTCTATGAGTAAAAAACGTAAATCAAGTGATTCTTGTTGGGTTTTTAATGAAAAGTGAACCAATTTGTACTTTTTTGTACCAATCGACGATAAACCAGGCCATTTAATTTATCATGAGTCAGTGTCAGTATCAAAAGAATACAATATAAAGAACCTACAGAAAGAACCGGAACTAGAAGAAAAAGATTTCGTCCATTACCACCTTTTAATCCACCAGGAGAATTTGTGTGCGAAAACTATTGGATTTGAGAATGCCATGAAAGCTATTGCGACTGTCATCAACATTGTTAGAGCAAGAGGATTGAATCATCATCAATTCCAAGAGTTTTTGACCAAAGAGTGTGAAGCAGATCACGGTGATGTGGTTTATTATAGTGATGTGTGTTGGTTGAGCAGAGGGAAGGTTCTTAAAAGTCTTTGACTTAAGCAGCGAAATACAGCAGTTCATGCAAACCATGGGGGAAGCCGATTGCGGAATTCAATGATCCGAAGTGGATGACAGACTTTGCCTTTGTGACTGGCATCTCGCTGCACACGAATGACCTAAATACGTGGCTACAATCCAAAGATCAACTGGTGCACGCTCTGTTTGATCACATCAAAGCTTTTGTAGCCAAGCTCAAACTTTGGGAGGCACAACTCGCAAAAAAAGCCTTAACTCATTTTTAGCTTCTCGCTGAGTCCAACTGTTTGTCTCCTGATGAATGCACTACAAAATTAGCCATGTTGCAAAGTGAGTTCAAAGAGAGATTTAGTGATTTTCATAACCAACAGTCTTCTTTAGATTTATTTTCAATGCCATTCAGTGTCAATGCTGCCAAAATACCAGCTCAGTACAAACGGAGCTGCTTGTACTGAGCTGGTACTGCCAAAACAACTCTTCTTTGAGAGAAAAATTGTTCAATGTGCCCTTGCTTACATTTTACAAAGACTACATTTCTGAGGACGCATTCCCTAATCTTCGCCGGCATGCTTTGAAGATGCAAGAGTTAGGAAGCACATACTTATGTGAGCAGTTCTTCTCCAGAATGAAGCATGTGAAGTTCAAAACAGGAACTCAGATTATGGACCAACATCTCGAGAATACTCTACGCGAGAATACTCTATAGTGACTTCCAACATTGATGCCAACATCGACAAGCCAGTCAAGGAAAAGCATTGCCAAGTTTCTCATTGACATTGTACAAGATGAATGTTTTCTTCATTAAATTATCTTTTTCAAGTATTGATTGTATTTACTTATCATGAACCCGACTCCTACCTGCGCTCTTAAAGCTGCGTTTATTTATATAGGATTTTAGGTAAAGTATCAAATGCACAGCATTCCTTTTGAATCTGGAAATCATCTTACAATTCTAAATACCGCAGTATAGCTTAGTGGCCTGCACTGTCTGAAAGGTTGAAGAACCCTGGCTTAGATGAAAGAACTTGAAGAAATAGCGATGCATAGGAACTAGTTAGGAAATGTATGTTTAACAACATTTCCAAATTACCAGGTGTTCTCTCATAATAAATGTGGGATAAATGGATGACTAGAGAAATCATACAGGAATAGATTGAAAGAGTTATGGAAAAGGTATAAAGAAGACATGAGGTTTTGCCAGATTTTTGCTTTAACGAATTAAAGGATAGTAATGTCATTAACCTACTTATGTAATGAAACTCTTATTACTACTTAAGGAGGATAAAATGGTTCCATTGCATAAGAACATTAGTATTGTTTTTCTTTTTCTTTTTTTTTATTTTATATATAAATTCATAGCATGCCTTGTACTGTTTTTTCAAAGTTTTTAGAAGAGGGAACTTATTCTTCAAAAGATAATAATTACTGTGAAGAAGGTTGGTCCAAATAATAGGGTTAGAATGGAATAGGAGAAACAGGTCAGTGGATTTGTAATTAGACTGCAAAATGTTGGGGGCAGCCACTTATGTTTTAACACATTTAGTGGAAAGTGAAGGGAAGATGAACTCCTGTTTAGTAGAGCAGTGCCTGTTAAAATATCTCTAGAAAAGATATTAAGGCAGCAAGAAAACTGTGTCTTTTCTACAGGTGCTTTCTACAGATTAGCCAAATGGCTAGCTCTCTTCTGGATAGCATCGAGAATATTTTTTTAATTTTTATCACACCAAAACATGACAAACATTATTATAAGACTGAGCATCTTTGGTTTTACAGAAATGGTAACCAGATGAGAAAAAAAAAAGTGCATCGAGCAGAAAAAGGTACCAAGTCTCTGAGATGCTCAGGATAGGCTAGAGTTAGGCAACATGCCAGTGCAAGAAGAAAGACATGTGATCACATTCAGGGGATTATTGTATTACCAAAGATAATACAGTGCTTTCATGCTTTCACTGATGCTTTCATGAAAGCATCACACTAGGTTAGTTTGTATTTTGTAGTTTTCAGTTTTTGAAAAAAAGTTAGTAAGGTGTTATGTCATATTCGGTGTCGACTCATTCAGGGTAATACATTGACAGTGTTATTTCTGGATTTTGCAAACACATGTTAATTTGTTGCTCAGTGCCTCTTCACATTTCAGCTCCAAATTTCCGAGAGCAGAGTTGTCTTTTTATTCATTCCCTCTGCTACTATCCTTTATTAAGTAACAGCATCACTTAATTTACTTAGGATTTCCCATATCCTCTTCTTCTTTCATTCCATCTACTTCTGATTCTTTGGAATAGCCTCCCTTCCCTACATTGTGTTATCCTTAACCATTGGCTATGCCCATTGGCCTATACCTATATGTGGCACTTACATTATAGGTTTTGCAACCTCGTGTTTGGGGGGGGGAGGAGTTGTGTGTGTGTGTTAAAAATAATAATTTTTTTTAAAAAAATTATTAAACTCTTATTGGCACATGGCTACAATTAAAAGATCCTCACATTGAAAGAACATGGATTTATGCTGACACTCGTGAACTGTCTCATTGAAGTAGCATAAAAAACATAATTACTTAGTTATTTGAGTTGACAAATATCCAATTACAATTAGTGAAATATATATATATATATATTGTGTCTTTTATACTAGATCTGTTAACGTATTTTATCATGTCTCTGTTATTTTTTATTTAATTCTTTGCCTGTGATACCTGAAGAAGTTGATGTATTCAACGAAATTAATTGTATCTTAACATTAAACTTGTCATTCTCGGTATAGAGTCATTTAATTTCCTTTTTTATATACAGTTCTACTGAGTAAATAATGAACATTAATATATATATATATATATATATATTAGGGTTACCAAGTAATTTTATAAGCTTGGTTATTTAACTCCTAATCCCAAGTATGCAAACAATTAAGTTTGCGCCTGAAACATAGTTCAAGTCTAAAGATGGTACAACACCAGGGCAACTCATTGTAAAGGTGGGTAAAGCTCTGATCACTATTCTTAGTATTTTCCCATAATGTAAAGCACATCTCACTAAAAGATGTATACTGCAATATATTATGGGTAGGGTCACTACCCAGACTGGTTTCAACCTTTTTTGAGGTCTCCTCAGTGAGTAGCTAGACCCTAAATACCAAGGTTTAGTAATACAGAGTCTTATCAACTTTACCTATAGAAGTTGCTACAAGGTGTTTTTATTTTTAATAAGAATCTTGCTTAAATAGGTATGGCACAGTTGATTAATCTGCTACCTGATATATGCAGATAAACTCCTGCCATAGAATCATGACATCAATCCCGTAAAAAGAAAACTTATTTTGTAGAGAGACTAGTACAGAACTGCAATTTTGTATTTCATGCCAGTCAGCAGTGAAAAGTAACTAAAAATAAATTTAAGGAACTGACCAAACTGATTAATAAATGCATTTTAAATAAAATAATCTTAAAATTTACTTAAACTGCAGAAACGAATCTGATATCACATTTTTGTTTTTTTGTAGTTCCCAGAATGTGAAAACAGTCTTAACATCTCTAAAGGAATTCTCAAGACTTTATAGATAGAGGTGAAAGAAGGTGATAGGTGATGATTTAGGAAAATTTTGCAACTGAACCTAGTCACAGTAAAGTGATAGGTATTTATATGCTCAAAGATGTGGACTTACTGAAGTTATATATGTAAAATTAGTATGTTTTAATATCAACGATGGACCAACAGAAAAGAGTGATTCTTTGTAATATTTCATAATATTGCTCTTTTTCTCAGAAGCATGTGAATATGAGCTTATGTCATCTTCAATAGTCTTCCCAATGGACGTTAATGTTTTCAACCTCACTACATTTGTTATTGTTACTACTATTATCATTGTGTTTATTATTCATCATTTCCGTTACCACATTACACACACACACACACACACACACACAATCACTGTTCATTTGATCACAAAAGCTAACAGTAATTATCTTCATTGCATCATCATGTATATTTATTAAAAGAATTTTTTCCTGAAATTATGAAATTGTTAAAAAAAATTAAAACAGGCTTTGCTTCTGTTGCTAATTTGACAACAATTATGACTTTCCTTAAAAGAAATTTAAAAAAGAAAGGAAAATATGTGATCCCATATTTCAGTTATTGTATTATTAGATCTATTTTAATTTTAGCATAATATTGTCTGAACTGTAAATAAGGAATGAAGAGATCATTAGAGTTTTCATCCTCTTTTATTAAAGAGGATAGAAAATTGGAGGGGAAAAAGATTCCATCCTCCTTAACAGAGGTTTCAGTGTGTGTGTGTGTGTGTGTGTGTGTGTGTCATTACCTGGAGATCTAATTATATGAGTTAAATACCATCTGAATAAAATGATATGACTAAAATTTATGAAATGATTAGCATACAAAAATGGGATTTCATTTGGTGGGAATCAGAAATTATTTCACCTAGCCATTTTCTGGCAGCACAATACAAAAGTTGTCATTTAAATTGTCACTTAAGTCTTATTTGTTCTACTTAATCATATCATTTCTGATGTAAATTTTCAAAATTCTGTTACAACTTCTGATCCATTTTTTTTTTTCTGTATATAGTTATTTTTACTGTGATCTGCTGAGGTATTTTGTATGTAAAGTAAAGTTGTAAAAATTTGTGAAATTACTGAAGCTTTCTAAAACTGTTCTTTGGACAATGATGCATGTGTTAAGGTTGTATGATTTTTTTTTTTTTTTTTTACTCATTTATGTGATGGATGAACATTTCATTTTCATGAGTATGCTACATTATGATATTGCTGATTGTCCTGAGTGAATTTAATGATAAAGGTTTAATTTGAACTGAATGCTCTTCCTCCCACCCCCACACACACATCCCCATCTTCTTTTTCTGAATAAAATTGCTATGTATAATGTACATAGTGAAACCATGGATGCTCATGTATTTTTAATTACATTCAGTAACATGTGAGTTCATCAGTAGAAAGATCAAATTTTAAGTAAATTACTTAAAATTTCAATTATTTATTTACTTGGTATATAACAAAGCAAATAAATTCCATTATATATAACATTGATCAGTACTAATCAAATTCAGAAGTAACAAACAGTCAAACCTCTGTAGTTCATATTAGAGAAAATCAAAAACATTAATAAAATGTAAGTGTAAAATTTTAGTGTTCAAGTAATATAGCACTACTGCATACTTTTTCCTTCTGATAGGAGCAAGCTTCTTACAAAAGAAAATAGTGGCCATTTCAAATTCTTATGTGTTAATTTCAGATGAGACCAAAATAAGAATTATTATATAACAGTTCATCTTTTGCTGTGTAAGAGTTTCATAATTCCTAAAATGGGAACTATAAAATTGTTCTTGATATCACAGTTCCCACATTTATTTATTAAGCATAATTATTAAATGTCACTGTTGACACTTTGTATTTAGGTAGTAATTTATGGAAGCTCTACAGAGAGATAATCACATTCCAAATAATTGCAGTTTTATATTCCAAAGGGTATCTATGAATCAGTTTACTTGCATTCTGCAGCCAGTATGACTATTTGACAAGAAAAATGGGATGGAAATATGAGTTTCCAGGAGTGAAAACATGTAAATCCCAATGTACTGCATGTTGAGATTTTTTTTGGAACTGATAAGTTCCTTTTGAAAATAGTTAGCCATAATTGATTCAGTGTTTCTGGATTATCATTTTTATGAGCGTTTGGTTGTTTGCTTGGAATCATTTGCTCAATTGTTGGTTTTAAAAGCTTGTATTTTTGTCATACTGTATGTATATACATCATGTCACCGATGTCTTTGAACAGTGGTTGCGATTTCAACGTGTGATTTTGTTTGCAACATATGCGAAATGCATGTAACTGGTGAGTGCGTATTCTGGAAGTGCTTTGGAGTGAGTGCTAGAAATATGGGGAGACTA
This sequence comes from Typopeltis vanoorti, assembly GCF_054136105.1. Classification (NCBI taxonomy): domain Eukaryota; kingdom Metazoa; phylum Arthropoda; class Arachnida; order Uropygi; family Thelyphonidae; genus Typopeltis; species Typopeltis vanoorti. The sequence goes on from NC_143564.1 coordinate 3,505,726, forward strand.
AGAAGAATGATGGTGGTAAGTTGAAAGATGGAATGCAAGAAATTGCAATTGTGAACATCTAGGTTGATGTTGCATGTAGAGTGACAGCAAGGAAGCAGTAATAAATTATGAGAATAACCATATAATAATGAGAGAGATAGTGTGCTTACATGGAGTTCTACACAGAACAAAACTTCATGATAAGAGCAGTTTGAGGAGGGTGAGATGAAATAGTGTTTCCCTGGAGCCAAGATTAAGCATGTTAGCAATGTTGTAAGTGTGCAGAGAGGAAAGGTAAAAGAGATGGCTGTTTTGGCTAGTACTAATGGTTTAGCACATGACAAGTCTAATATGTGAGAAGATAAGATTACTGAACAGCAGCATTCTTAAATAATGGCCTAGAACACTAGATGCATTGACCAAGTATTTTGCACATGTATGTTGCATAAGGGGGTGCTTAAGAATCAAAGCTGTATAACTGAGAGGAGACCTCCACATAGCCTTTAAAGGAATGCAGAGAACCGACCAGGGCTTCTGACCTGATGTCCAATCCTCACCTTCTCGTGGTGCACCCTGTTGGGTATCTATTTGGATACTGGACGAACGAGGATGGGCTGGCAATTTGGGATTTAGCCGACCAAATTGTATTCTTATTGGCTTAAACCAAAATACAAAATAATGGTACAACATGACCAAATTTCATGCCAGCTGGGGCATCGCCCGGTTAAACAAGGACCCCGTTGTTTTTACCAGGGAAAGCAGCGAAAAGTCAGCTACTGGAACAAATCTGAAAACACCCCAACTTAACATCACCAGAGTTAAAGATCGGTACTATCAACATAAGAAGCCAGAATGACAAAGAAATGGAGCTAGCTGAAGAATTAGATAAGTACCAGATTGACATAATAGGAGTCACCGAAACAAAAAAAGACAAAAACTGGTGGGATCTTTCTGAGCAATAAATACAAAATGTTATATTCAGGCAATGACAATCAAGGAAAAGGAGTAGTCATAGTATTCAACACTAAATACGAGGCTAATCTTCTTGAATGGTAAGCAGTCTCAAGTAGAGTGATGTGGACAAATATCAGAATGGGGAACTGGAAAATGATACTTATTTGTGTCTATAGTCCCACAGAAGGTTCTACTAAGGTAGAAGTGGAGGAATTTTTTTAGACTTTAGAGAAAGCAACTGACAATGAAAAAGGAAAATTTGGTCCTTGTTGGGGATTTAAATAGAGTAGGAAATGATTGTCAGGCATACAAAAATATTTTGGGAAAATTTGGAGAAAAGACCAGAGCTAATAATAATGGCAAATACTTGTTGGATTTCTGCTCAGGAGATGGACTGGTTATTACTAACACCATGTTCCAACATAAAAATGTGCACAAATTCACATGGCAAGGAATAAGAGAAATCTCATTGAATATGTTATTGTTGATAGTGATGTTTTCTCCCAGGTGCAGGACACCAGAATGTACAGAGAATTTGAAATTGGAAGCGATCACTATTTAGTCTTGAGCAGGATAAAGTTGAATTTCATATTGAAAAGAATAACATCTAAGAAAGTTTTAAAGCGAATAAAAGTTGAGCAGCTCTCAGATGTGAACTGTAGACTAAAATACACAAAAATTATTGAAGATAAAATGAAAGCGTTTGAGAACAGGAACCAAACCTTGGAGATTCAGTGACAAGCCTTGAAGAAAACCCTGATCGATTCAGCCAGAGAGGCGTGTGGTGAGGTTGTCTGCAAGGATAGAAAAATCGGAACTCCATGGTTTTGACACAGGAAGTTAAAGAGGCAGTGAAGGAAAAGAAGGAAGCATATCAAAAGTTCCTGGCAAATAAGTCCGCTTGTGCTCTTAGAGAATACAGAGACAAATGTAAGAAAACTAAACACTGTAAAACTGGCTAAACAAAAGTCATGGGAGGACTTAGCAAGAACATAGAAAATAAATATCAAGAAGGTGGCAAGATATTCTGGAGATTGTTGAAGAAGCTTAGAAATGGAGGAAAGAGTGCCTTGAAGACTTAGAGATGATAAAGATGACATGAAAATGGGAGAAAAAGATATCCCTGAAGTATGGAGTAATTACTTTGAAAAACTGCTAAATGAAACAAGCAGTGATGACAGCACAGTGGTAAAAAACACTGACCAGGCATGCAGTCAGGAATACATATCCATACATGAGAGGTAGAAAATGCTATCAAAACCTTGAATTGTGGAAAGGCACCATGAGTAGATGATATTCGACCAGAAATGCTGAAGTATGGTGGTATAAACGTCTTACAATGGCTGCACTGCATAGTTCAGAAGTCATGGACAGAGGGACGAATTCCAGACGATTGGAGTAGAGCTCTCATAATACCCATATATAAAAAGGGAAATAAGACTGAACCTGAGAATAACAGAGGTATTTCCATACTCGTTGTGCCTGGTAAGATTTTATGAAGTATAGTTTAGAAACGGTTGAGAAGAATTGTGGAAGAAAAGCTTGGTGAAGAACAAGCTGGATTCAGGCCAAATAGAGGCTGTCACGATCAGATCTTCACTTTATGACAAATACTTGAAAAATCATGGGAATATGAAGTCTGTATTTAAGTTTTGTCGATCTAGAAAAGGCATATGACAAGGTGCCAATAGAGAAGCTATTCAATACGCTACAATTATATGGTGTTAATGTAGCATTATATCAAGCAATACTTAGTCTTTATTTGAGTTGTAAGTCAGCAATTAGAATAGAAGGAAGTACAGGAAGATGGTTTAATGTTAAATCTGGTGTCAGACAAGGATGTACATTATCCTCTATGTTATTCATTATCTATAAGGATCACATTATGAAGGAAAGTGGTATTAAACATGATATAAAATTTGGAGATATTAATGTCAGTGCTTTGCTTTATGCAACAATGTTATACTTCTAAATAAATCCGCTACAAGTCTGCAAGATTCCCTGACAAAATTCAATAACTGTTGTAATAGATATGGTATGAAGGTCGGCAATAAATAAACAGACAATGAAAATAAGCAGAATTGTTGAAAATGTGAACTGCATTGTGAACGTAGACCCTGTAGAAGAAGTAAATCATTTCAGCTACTTATCTATGATTTTCAGTTAAGATGGTAAATTAAATATGGAAATAGACAACAGAATCAACAAAGCTGGTATGGTGGGAAGTCAATTGAATAAATTCATATGGAATAGGAGAGAAATTAGTCGCAACACTAAATTAGCTTTATACAAGACAGTGTTCAAATCAGTTTTAACTTATGGATCTGAGAGCTGTGTCAGAAGTAAAACACTTGACCAAAGACTAGAGACCGCAGATATGAGAGTCATGAGAAAGATTAAAGGCATGAACAGATGGCATCAATGACTATCATATTAAAAACGAGGATATTAGGAAAGAACTTGACATTGTCAGCATCCAGGAATGCATTAGCAGAGTTAATCTCAGGTGGTATGGTCACTTAAACAGAATGTGCGAGGAAAGATTAGCAAAACAAGTGTTCTCTGCCAGGAAAAAACAACCCAGAGGAGGACCAAGATATGGGTGGATTGATATGGTACAAAGTGCCTTAGACAATAGAAATAATGTTGGAATCTTGACAAATAACAGGCTGAATTGGAAGGAAATTGTAGATAGGAAGTTAGTAATGATGTAAATTTTTCATGTAGTACTATAGTACTGTCATATCCTGTACACCCTTTGAGGGTACATGAGCAGGAATTTGATGATGTTGCGTAAGTGATGTTCACTTACACCTGAATAAAGGTTTCTAATTCAATAGCCACTGTGTAAGTGGTAATGTTTTGCTCATGAGCACAGCACTGACCTTCAGGTCCAGTGAATATTTTCTGATGAGCATATGGAAATTTTGTTTATTTTCTGAAATAAAATTTCCAGAATATCAACTACTCTAACCCTAAATTCTGATTTCAAAACCATTTTTCATTAAGATTCTGATTATTGTTAATTTCAGGGCTAGAAAAACTCACTGCTGTCTTGTTAACAAAAAGGAATCCTTTTGTTCCAGTGTTATTTTGAAATGAATACTCTATTATCCCTCTATGTGAGGCATCTGTTCATCGTTGACACGGGACTCCCACTGATGATACTGGCCCTTTTTGTACTTTCTTTTTCTTTGTTTTACTTCCTGTGTTCTTCGCTTTACTACTATTGAGTCTTTTTTTTTTTTATTGTCCTCTCTTCCAAACTGCTGTCACTGGTATCCAGCAACTTTACCTTGCAGTGCACCGAGTGGGCATCGAGAAAGGATCCTGGTCAGGCTTGTATTACTTTGGCAACACGGGCAGTCCTGGACAACCTGGCCATGATCAATCATCTAGTGAGTTTACCTGCATAGATCAAGAGTACTGCAGAAATTCTCCTTCCCCACAGTAGATGGGAAGCTCTGACACCAAATTAAACTCCTCTTGAGAATAAAGACTTCATCCTCTTGTTTATCAGAGACCCTCAAGAAACTGCAACCAAGTTCAAAAATCAACAAAAATTAATCATACACTCAACAAGTGAGCATTGAATTGGAAAAGTTGGCAAATTCAAGCAGTTCAGCAAATAACTGCTTCACCCCCTCAGGAAGATAAATCACTTAATAAACCAAGTTCCCTGTATGAAGTCAAGTTTTGATATTTTTCAAGAAGAAGATATATAATCGACACCTGCAGTCTACAAAAGAATACTGCTCATCATAGTAAGCCAGATAATTTCACCAAATAGAAATAATGGAAACATTCCTACAATGGGATTGTCGTTTATCACGACAAAACACAGATCACATCAAGGCTTTCTTGCAGAAGTATAAACCAATACACTTCTGCTTATGAGAAACTGACCTGAAGCCGAGCGATGATCCTACTATCCGTAATGTTACCATTATTTGTAATAACAGGACAGGATGGACAAGACTTCAAAGCCTTATTTGCTTTGGCCACAATTTCAATCAACCACAACCATACTCTAAGATTCCATAAAAATATAATTGACTCGGTGCAAAAGAAATCAGAGTGATTAATGCTCCAACTCTTACCAGTTCACTGTGCTCTAATTCACATGGGTATTCGGTTTCTTTTGCTTGCATTTTCTAAAAATATTTCTATGATTGCTATCGAGCATTCCACAGTTCAACCCTATATTCAGAGACTAATGTTATTTTTTTCCCTTCATTCCTTCTGCCTTTGAACAGTCTTAACGACTGTGTTTTCTAAGCATAAAATCTCAGTGTCTCCGAATCCAATGCTAACATTACTTATCTGTCTGCCTATCAAGTGTGTTAATGTAACTTGGGTAAGTAACCAATCAGAGGATTACCATCAATCACAATGCGATCAAATATAAATGAATGGGTTTTGACATATGTATGAACAAAAGTAAGCTGTCCAAACTTGCTTATTTTACGACTGTTTCGAAAATGCATAGTTTAATTTTTCTATGAAAACATGGAACTTGATGTTTTTTAGAGGTTCTCTCAGTATTATTATGCATTAATGTCTGGTAATTACACATTTTTAATGCAAGATCTTAAATATCACATCAGACATTTAAGAAGATTAGAACGACTTCCATCACCCTACCATTGGTTGGTTCACACAGAATAAAACTGCTGTTTGGGATCATAATTCTTCATACATGCTTTGATAATGAAAATATAAAAATGAAATCACAGTAAGTGCAGCCCATTTTCTGATTCAGAAAAGCAATACACAATCATGCAAGTGCAGGAAGACATGATGTGATATGTTAAAATATGGTTAATGATACTTGCCAAATTCATCCAACTCGGAATTTCAGAAAATTACCAAAAATAGCACTTTCAGACTACTCAGTGAAAACAAAGAAACTTTGTCCATCAGGTCAGAAGGAAATTGTTTCTTAAATTCTGGTTCGCATCAAACATTGATAAAGGTGAACAAATTAAATATTGTAGAACTATTGAAATTATTGTACACTGGAACCCTTCATTTGAGAGCCTCTTTAGCTCAGTGGAAATGGTGCTTCCATCTTCTATGCTATGCCACGAAAATAAAGTTCAGGTCTAGTCGCCGACTGGAGGAACTTTAAGCCTATCTTCGACGACCCGTTCCGGAGTTAGTCGATCTCTTGCATGAGGATACGATTTTTTTCTTTCCCAATCTCAGATTTTTCACCCTGTAAACTCAAAAAAATCGATCGTAGAACTCACATTAATTTAGACAGTAACATATCCTGTTAGTTACCAAGAGAAAGCAGCACTTGCTTGCTAGTCTCTTCATCAGTGGCGGCTTATATAATATAATTAGTGATAGTCATGGGCCAGCTATCTTTGATTGACCATCGGTGGAGATTGTACTGCCCACTCAGTCTCCAAAAGCTAGATAGGGATAAAAGGCCTTGCCTACTCCCATATGGGAATAAAAAGGCAGCTTATTTTCTTATTGCATACTAGGGGGATCTGGCGCCTACGGCATCCAACCTCCCGTTTTCCGGACTGGTAGGCCAGTTCTTGAATTCTGATGATCGAATTTTGAAGATGACACTCAGGGTAGCCCCTGAGTTTCAAATAACTTGACAAAAAAACGTTACATAAAAAGGCTTATCATTTTACAGGGTGTTCGGGATAAATTTGACAGTTTCGTAAGGAAAAAGAAAATCTTCTTTGTATCTATTAAATTTAATGAATTGACAAAAAAACATTACAGGCAGAGTTAATTACAATACTATCAACAAGATTTACTCAAAATAACCACCATTAGCATCGATCACAGCTTCAATTCTGCTTCGGAACCTCGAACAAGCTGATGCTACAGTCTCCCTGGGAAGGGCCGCAAAAACTGTTTTAATTTTATCCATTAACTGGGCTTTTGTATTACTGAAAGTGCGATTGGTGTCTTTTTCAACTGCGCCCCATACAAAATAATCCATGGGGTTAAGGTCTGGGGAGTTTGGAGGCCAAACATTTGGACTGGTGAAGTCGTAGAAATTTTCAGACAACCATTTTTGACTTTTCCCAGAGGTGTGGCAAGGGGCCGAATCCTGCTGCCATACATACGGCCTACCATTGCCTACCCTTGTTATCCAGGGCTTGACTACAGTTAGCAACTCCACGAACAAAGCCCGAATTCCAATGCCAGGGTTCTTCAACACCTGTTCCTGCAGATTTGCGAGGAATTCTGCTGTACGAACGCAATCAGATCGTCTGCTAGGGATCTTTCTTCTTGCTACATCCTCGTAGTCACCATTGCAAGTCTCTAGTTCATGCCTGATTGTTTTTACTGTATTCAGGGAGCATTGGGCAGCAGTCGTAATATCCTTATTTTGATGGCGGGCACGAATCATCATGATACAAGTTATTCTCTTCCATGATTCAGGTGGGTTCCAGCTATCCATCCTTTCTGACATCTTGTATATGAATGAAGAAGGGTCCAAACTTTTAAATGAAGAGAAGTGTGTGTTAATACATGTAACTTACGGAAAAATATAATTAATTATAAATATGTCAAATTTATCCCGAACACCCTGTATATTATAGAGTAGATGTGAAGTACAACAATTTAATTCTATTAAATACATAATGTGTGCATTTCTTTGCGACAAATATGTTCAGTATTTCCATTTCTCATTTTTAGCAGTAAAAATGAGAAATGGAGTATTCCTAGCTCCATGAGGTGCACCATGTGGAATTATAATAATGAAAATGGTGAAGCATTAACAAACTGGGCTGAGCAAAACAATCTTAGCTTAATATTTGATGCAAAGGACAGGAACCTTTAAGGCTGCAGCATGGAATAGGGAATACAACCCAGATCTCTGCTTTGTTACCCAAAATTTGCAAAATCAACCGATAAACACAAGACAAGTCCTTGAAGATCAGAAGCTTGATAATGAGCGCAGAGAAAAATGGAAAAAATGGATAAAACTACAGAGGACTTAGACTTTAAAAAATCAAGTAGAAAAGCATGGAGCCTATTAAAGAAGTTAGGTGGAAGTAACCCAATCACTCGTAATGATCCTTTGGTGACTCCAGATCGAATTGCCTATCGAATAACCTCGCTGTCTAGAGCCCCTCGAGATCGTCAACTTAAATGAACACTCAAAAACTTATGACAGAGTGCAGATGATTTTCAAGAGAATTTACCACAGACGAAATAACTGAGGCCTTGAAGGAGGTGGAAACTGCCAAAGCACCAGGCTTTGATGGTGTTCACCCTGAATTCTTGGTGAACTGTGGAAAAAATGCTCATCAATGGCTATCAAGATTCTTTTCTCACATTTTAAGGACCGGAAACCTTTCAACAGCCTTTAAGTGAATCAAAATAATAGCCATATTAAAATCCAACAAGCTTCAAAATCAAGTAGACAGCTATCACCCAATTGTGCTCCTCAGTTGCTGTTATAAGCTCCTCGAGAGACTCCTCCTTAACAGAATTGGGCCAAAAATATCTGAAGTTATTCCTGTTGAGCAAGCAGGCTTTATGGCTCAACGTAGTTGTACGGACCCATATCGAAGCAGGCTTCCATTGAAAACCTCTGTTGTGTTTGTTGACCTTATTGCTGCATACGACACGATATGGAAAGAGGGGATGCTATACAAGTCATACCATGACAATCCATCATAAGACTTATTGGCAACATGCTTTCTGACAGGTTCTTCCATGTGGTACTGGGAAATAAAATGAGTAAAGTGAGAAAGTTGAACAATGGGCTTCCACAGGGCTCAATATTAGCACCAATTTTATTCAACTTATATATACATCTGATCTACCGACAGCTAGGTCAAAAAAAAATTTGCTTATGCTGGTGACAGCCCTTGCCATCCAACACAAGTGCATTGAAGTAATTGAAGATATTCTCACAAATAACCTTAGAACCATTGGGGAATACTTTCATAAAATGGAGACTAAAACCAAACCTCAATAAGACTGAGGTCAGCTCTTTTCACCTAAACACCAAATCGGTAAATAGGAAACTTCAGGTCAGCTTTAACAACACATTGCTGCAGCACGACCGAGATTTCCCTATATATCTGGGTGTTAACATGGACATAACACTATCTTTCAAAAGACATCTGGAGAATCTCTCTTTAAAGATCAAAACCCGTAATAACATCATACAAAAACTGTGTAGTTGTACATGGGGTTCTGCAATTACACTGCGATACTCCACGTTGGCCTTAATCTACTCTGGGGCAGAATATTGTTCACCAGTATGGCTAAACAGTCCTCATATATATAGAAAATTAACACATAAATAATACATCGATGAGAATAATAACAGGTTGTGTCAAATCCATCCCCCCCCTCTACTGGCTTCCAACTTTGAGCAATATTGCGCCACCGAACTTACACAGACAAAATGCTCTAGTAAAAGAATACAAAAAATAAACAGCAATCCCATGTTACCGATACATACCTCCCATAATAAAATCTAATGAATTTTCTACTTTCGAATACATATATGTGTGTCGTGCTTTTCTTAGACTGCAGGAGTAGTGCACCGTCATCTTTACTAAATTGTCACGTCATAAGGATGCAGATCATTTTGTATATGTGTCGTGCTTTTCTTAGAATGCAGGAGTAGCGTTCTGTCATCTTTACTAAATGGTCATGTGACATAAGGATGGAGATCATTTTGACAACTTTTCCTGCTAACAGTGAATGCGTACAGCATCTACTGTTCAACAAATCAAGCGCTGTGCACTGGTGTCCAAAACCTAAAGGTTGAAAACTATTTCTGAAGATTACAAACAACAAAGCCAGATCAATCAGCCTGTGGAAATTGGGATCACTCAGGATTTATATTTGCATAACTCAAATTTTCGCCCAAAGGGATCCCTAGATAGCAGGATACAAGGAAAAAAAGACTGTGCTATGCAAATTCTGTTTGAAGGTAACTCCTCTCGTGAAGGAATAAAGTTGCAAACTCTGATGTCTTGTAATGACTCAAAGATGCTAGATGATTTCACGCAGGAAAAAATTATTTGGAAACGTGAAGGAGTTCGCAGAATTACTGATTTTGCCAGAAAGTTTATGAATCTCACAGCGTTTTATCAAAGCTCTTTCAAACCAATGGAATGTGTTCCAGACTTGCTGAGAGGTCTCTCAGATTTTTGGTTATAACAGCAAAACAATACACCATGGCAGGTCCTCCATTAAGCACAAGTAAGCAGATATCTTGGAAAACTGTGGCAAGAAGGCCTATACGCGCAAATACCTGTCATCTGCGTCCCTTTATCCACAGCTATCGTGGAACACGTCTTCAGTGGTGTTATATCCATAAAATTTGGACAAGACACCAATAAGATAATGTTTTCATTACAGATGAGAGCCGTTTTAGCCCTTCCTATTCTAGAAAAGTGGTTCTGCTTTCGCAGGAATGTTCTTGAGGGAATAGATATTGCAGTGCTGCGATCATGGTGTGGAGAGGCATTTTACTTAATGGACGCAATGACTGCCAATATTGCAACAAAGTTCTTCAACGTTATGTTCGATTGTTCCATAGTGCTGTAGGCAAAGAATTCATTTTTATGTATGACAATGCCACCCCACATCGTACACGAGCAGTGGAAATACTTCTGATGACCAAAGATAATAATCGAATCGAGTGGCCAGCACGCTCCCAACACCTCAACCACATGGAACAGGTTTCGGATGCAATAGGGAGCACATTGCTGCTTGAAATTACTATTATTCTAAGGGCACATCCATGGCGTCCGGAGACTAATCGCGGGAGACCCAATCTATCACCACACTATCATAACTCTCCTTGAACATATTAACAGACAAAGCAAACATAACTACCCTGTTAACAGACATTCACCACACTATCATAACTCTCCTTGAACATATTAACAGACAAAGCAAACATAACTACCCTGGCAACCCATTTCACTCATTCACCACTCTCCAAACAAAAATCTAGTCATCAGACACCTACTAGCTACGCCTTTTTTTCAACTTCTAGGGATGACCCTTTGTGCTGGCCCCTCTAGCCTAGGCTGAAACATTTCCCCTGTATCAATCCTATAAAACCCTTTAAGCAACTTAAATGTTTCTATCATACTACTCTTTTTCTCCTATCAACTAACTTCTGCAATCCACCGGCTGCACACCATATTAATCACTTGCCTCTGAATGCCCTCCACCGCTTCCTAAGAAACCCAGTGTAATATATCTGAGCACAGTAATCCAATTATAAACAACTTCCTAACTCTACTTGCTAATGTGTTCTTCAATAGCCAAGTAATCTTATGAGCTACCTGAACAACCTTAGCAATATATCCTGTAAACTTTGACACTGTGTCTACAACTCGGACGTCGGGGCCTCAAACCGAGGCCCGGCGATCAGAGGAGCCGCCAGTTTCAAATTTCTAAGAAAATTTGATAACGGAATTTTCGATGTTTCAGAGATGTGTTGATATGGGAAATATTTTAATTAAATTTATTTATATTGATTCTTTGTCCTTTTATCATTGCCAGAACCAGGTATTGGCAATGATCAAAGGCGCTGGCACATACGAGGGGCTCCGCAAAACCTCCGGCCGGCCCTGCTACAGCCACTCCTAAATCTCTAGCATCATTTATCTATTTCATGAAATACAGTGCCATCAATGTGATTCACTGCTTGTAATCTATTTATCCCAAAATGCATAACTTTACATTAAACTGACACCTATTATCTTTTGCCCAGACTGATAGCTCATTTAAATCGTTCTGCAATCTCTCCACATCGGCCTGGTAAACTATTACAAGCCGATGTAGAGAGATTGCAGAACGATTATCATCAGCAAACAACTGAATATTTCCTTTCAGGTTATTTCCTATATCAAGTATGTACACATTAAACAGCAATAGTCCCACAAATACCACTTTTTGAAATCTGTTCAGAAGCCATCCGCTTATCCACTTAGCTAATATCATATCCATCCCCTTTTGTTCTACGTTGCATAACAGAATTCTACATGGTATTCTGTCATTTGCATGTTATTCTATTATAAAAAGTTAGTAAATTAAGTCATGACCGACGCTTCACAAAGCCATGTTAACCATCATACAGTAATATATTTTGATCTATCCATTCTTGAATTCTATTTTTTCCCAATTTTTCTAGTACTTTTACCATCATGATTGAGATATTGGCCAGTCTAAATTTGTTACTGCAGTCTTAGAACTTTCCTTATGCAAAAGAATTATATTGCACCCTTTCCACTCTCTTGGAACTCTACCAGAGATGAGACTTAAATTAAAGAGCCCGGTCAGAGGCATTGCCAGTTCCCTTGCACGTTCTCATAAAACCCTAGCTGTTATCCAATCTAAACCCACAGCTATATTTTCGTTAAGATTCTACAATATCCTGAGGACCTACAATCCATCCACCTCTCTTCTCACATTAGTGTCTGTCACATAGGCTAAAGCAGTAACCACATAGGATGATATACCTTTGCAAAGTGATCATTCAGTAACTCAAATATTTTATCTGTTTCTATCTCCTTGTGACTATCATCGCTCATTAAAGTTAATCTTCCATAGGCATTCTTCTTCCTTTTACTTGCCACATAACGAAAGAACGTTTTGGGATTTCCTTTGGCCTGCTCAGCTAGATTCTTTTCATAATCTGATTTTGCCTTCCTTGCCATGCCAGTCATCTTTCTTGCCTGAGCCTTGTACTGTTCATGAGTCTGTTGGTCACTTTTCGGTTTATCTACCCTCCACAGCATTTTCTTCTGCAGCTTGTGTTGAATGATATTACTCATCCATCTAACCCCTATCTGATTATCCCTCCTTACATTAGGTATACAATTTAATATTGCTTCCTCTAGATGACCCTTAGCTATATCCCATGCATTACTAACATCTTTTGTGATGTTAGTAATAAAATATGGCATAAAACACTGCAGTGTTTCATGCCATGCCACAGATTTAAGCTTCTTCCTAAGCATGTCATAATCACCTGCCTTTTAGTACCCCAAATACCCATTCTTGATAGAATATTCTTCATGTTTTGCAATCTCCCAAGTGAAAACCGCATGGTGACTTTCACCAATTCAAAGTATTGTTGTCCCCTTGGTTATGGATAGCTCTTCAGATGACCAGGTCCAATACTCTCCCACGCCAGTACTTTCCATATCATGCTATATTAAGAAATTATCTCTTAGCCTGTGTATGAATTCTATTTTTCCTTCCTGATGATATACCCTTGCAATGTGATCAATCGGTAACTGAACTATTTTTTCCGCGTCTGTAAGTTTTCTATTATCAGCACCGAGTAAAGATGCTGATTGTAGAAAAGTGACAGAGAAAGTTAGAAAGTGATAGAGAAAGAATGATTCTTCTCGGAATCATTCTTTCTCTTATTGCTACTTAGCAAAAAAATTCTTGTCAATTTACTTCGGCCTGCTTAGCTAATTTTCTCTCAAAATCTAATTTAGCCTCCCTTACCCTCTTTTTGCACTTCTTGCTTGTTCTTTATATTGCTCATGAGCATGGTAACCGCCTCTTTGTTTATATTCGTTCCATAGTGCTCTCTTCCCCCCCCCCCCAGATCCTGCTTTATATTGCTACTCAACTACTTACTCCCTATCAGTTTATCCTCCTGACACTGGGTATGCAGTCCGATGCTGCCTCAGTCAAACAACCTTTGACCGCTTCCAATCTAATGACATTCATTTCATGTTTGATGCCTAAGTTAGTCATAATCCTAAGGCCTAAGTTAGTCATAATCACCAACTTTTTAGTTCTACATAAACTCTTTCTTGATCAAAAATTCCATATGTCGAGTGACCTCCCAGGACAAGACTGCAGTCAATTTTCCTGACTAGGTTTATAATTGCTACTGTAGTTATAGATAGATCTTCTGATGCTGTTACCAGATCCAACACCGAATTTCTAGTTCCCATTATCACATGGTGTTTCAAGTAATTATCCTTTAGTGATTGTATAAATTCCAATTCTATTTTGCCATTTGCGTTTTCACCAATCCTTCCAATCAATAACAACGGTAGTTGAAATCTCCCATGATAATTGCCCGGCCTGCACTCATTGTGCTAATCTGCTGATGCATGATATCCACGACTTCTGAACCCTCGGGTCTATAGCTGCAACCAACATTTTGTCCTATTGGCCTCTATCTCTCACTAGACTGCCTCAAACGAACCATTTCCATCAGATCTACAGTCTCCCTTAACTTTTTTTTTGTTGGTTGAAGTTCTTCAGCTTTTTATTAATGCTTCTCTTCTTTTCTTATTTCTTTAATCTTATCTGAAAATATAATATCCGACAGAATGTAAATATTGTCCATGTAACATCATTCTCTGACAACCAAGTTTCATTGATGCCAATAATTTTTGGCCAATTCGAGCTGACCAATGTCAAAAACTCCTCTCATTTATTTCTGATACTTTGGCTATTTGTGTATATGCATTTCAACATCCTCTTGTGCCCACAATTATCCTTACATAATGAATAATATAAGCACGTAAACACAAGAAAGATATTTAATTAGCCAAATATTTCGGTCTGAAAATATTCTTTTTCGGACCGAAATATTTGGCTAATTAAATATCTTTCTTGTGTTTATGTGCTTATATTATTCAATCTTTATGTCACAAGTATCCTTAAAATATCATATCCTTACATAATGTCATTACATTACTTATTTAGATCAGAAACTATACCTAGCACTTGTCAATCATTCCTGCACTTATGTTCATCATATTCATCTATCCCAGGGTGGCTATTTCTTAACAGTTATTGGTACACTCACATTTATTTGTTCAAGGGGTAGCTAGACACATTCTTGATTACTTCCCTAATATCTCTCTACTTTTCCTGGTTTTGTACTTCGAAACTCTCGCTGAACAAGACTTTCTTCAAACAACTGCACATCACTCCTGCTACACAACCTTCTCATTGACTGTTTGTAATCATGGTGTTCTTTTCAATCTGTCTCATCATACCACTGCAGCAGACTCAAAATGTTTATTTTTTTGCTCTTCATTTTTTCTTCCTCGAACAACTCTTTCATATGATATTCCAATTTCCCTCCCTATTCTCGTTCATTCAGTATCCGAGTGCTGGAAATTAGGTTAGAGGACCTAAACAGTTTTCTGCGTTCTTTGATAGGTCATCTGAAAATCTCTAACCAGTAATCTAAACTTTACCTTTATAGAATGTAGAATGTAATGCTCATATTGGAAATGTTCAATAATAAACAAAAAGATTTGCTCATAATGCTGATTTTTATGAATGAGGACTTGTTATATTCTCTTTTAGTAACGTTCATGTTGATGTGAAGCCGTTTGCTGTTTTTATAGGTTATTTTTATATTGTTGAACGTCGTTATATCGCCACTTATTGAGTATTTTTGTGTGTGTGATCGTCACGGTCGCCACCTATTGAGCAATATGAACAAATTTAGACATTTAAGTGATGCAGCGCTTGATGTTGTTGACTTGTCATTTAAATGTTTCGATTGCGATTTATTATTATTTTTTTTCTCCCCACAAACATCCTAAAGGCCTGAATGTATAACTTATAAATTTGTATTGAATTTTTTATTATCTTTTTTTTGTGCTGTTTAAAAGTGTTTGCTGTTATGGCTGGATGTTTGGACAATATTCACATTAATCGCCCTGAATGGTTAGATTTGGGTGAAAAACGAAATTCAATAGCATCTGCTGTTGCCGGCTGCTTAGTAAGTGTTTATCTTTCTAACAAATTAAAATGTCTTTCTTTTTGCTTGCATTTATTTATTTTGAATATTTATTAATCATTTCAGTTTTGTGTCATGCTTTATCGTTATATTTTGTTGGTCAGAATGAACTTTGTATCAAAATACAAACTGTGAAAATTGAGAATTTGGAGAGAAATTTTGGCATCTTTGCATAAATAAATAAAAAATTAGCTATTATATTGATTGCCTTACACTTCCATTTAGTGCAACCAGTTGCTAATGTAATGAATTTGTTTTATTATTATTCGTATTATACTAATGCCTCCGCCTCGTAGATTCAAGCCACATTGAGAGAAGTAACATTAAGATGCAATCTCACAGAGTTAATTAACTGCCCTACCTCATCTTAAATTGATTCTATGTCTGTGCACTTACCACCCTTGTCTGGTATCTCCATACTGGGTGGGGAGCTTTGGCACCGAACGAACTTCCTTTTGAAAATGAGTACTTTTTCGTTTGCTTATTTATCGGGAACCCTCAAGGTGTCTTAGCTAAGTAATTTGTACATCAACAGAAAACAAGAAAGACAACAAATATACCAACATTCTTAATTATACATTCAACAGGTCAACATCTACTCTAGAAAATGCAATCCTTCTTTATCCAGAAGCATTTGGAAGAGTTTGCATATCTCCACATTTTTTTCAAACTCCATTCAGGAGATTTTCTTGTGGAAACAGCAACCCCCAAAACATCCAACAACTACTTAATGCAACATATGTCAGAGGAATACCAGTCATGGTCAACTCTGCAAAACTTTGAACTTTTCTAGAGTAATATTGGAAGGACCTGCTCATTGTTCCAGATAAGAATATTTGCTCTGAACTGAAAGATCGATTGACAGCCATAAGAAGAATCCTTATATGTAGGGATGGCACCAAAACCAATGAAAGCAGGGTATCCCAATACCGGTTAATGCTTAATATCTTTAACCCATTGGGCTACTTCAAGTATCAGAAGTATGATCATTCTCACCCTTTCCCTCTCTACCCAGTGTGTTGATAAAGGGCATGAGAACAAAGACTTGGTACAGAAACACTGAAACGTCCTAATTGTGAGGGAGATTACACAACCTATTGCTAAGCATGCCAAAGGTGGAAGGATGAAAGGCAATTCAAAAAATTAAAAACTAAGTATATCCATTATCACAAAGCAAATAGGAAGTATATCACAGTAGTAGCAATAACAGTTAGTGATAAACTCGCTTACAGTTTCAACATTTCCAAAAAGTATTATTATTACTACTTTGGTATAAGAAATTTATACTAACAGAGGATTAATAACTATTTAGAAAAAATACAAGAAAATAAAGACACTGAGAAAGAATGAAATAATATAAAAGAAATTATTACATCAGTGGCAGATGAAAGTCCACAAACACACAAAAAGTATCATAAAAATAAAAAATTACATATATGGACAATGAAATAAAAATAATAATTGAAAATAAAAGACTGGTTAAGTAGCAAAAAACAAGAAGATGAAATTGAATATAAAAAAAGATGAGCAATAGCAAAAAACAAAACCAGAAAGAGATGCAGAGAATGCCTAAAAAAATTTGTATCATATCTAGAAAATGAGATATACAAATTAAGACCCAGTGTGTATAAAATAAAGCACGTGAATGCGTATATAAAAGAAACTGCAAATATAAATTGTGAAATAGATTTAAAAGAATTCTTGGATTACTTAAATTAAGGGGATATTAAATCCCACATTGTTTTAAAACCAAATAAGAAGCTCAGTTTTAATCGACTTTAAAAGTTTTGAGGAGAGGTCCTCTTGCAGGACAGAGGAGATTAAAGACTTTAGTCTTGTCGATGGAGCGACCTATGACAGGAGCAAGCACACGGCAAGCGAAGGTGGTGATGAGCTATAAGGCGAGCTGCCAAAGAGTAGTAGAATACCGCCTGATGTCAATAGCGCATGGGAAGTGGTCAAGGAGCAGTTACAGGAGGTTATGGCTGATTGTATACCTAGGGTCCAAATAGTAAAACAAGTAGGGATTAAATGGATGAATAACACCATTAAGCTTGAGCTGCAAAAAAAAAAAACAACTGTGGAGGGAATTTAAAGAAAGGGTGACCTGCAGGCACACGAACGGTATAAAGTGCAGGTCAGAAGGTTAGTGAGTGTGGTAAAAAAAGCAAAAGTAGATTATGAAAGGAAACTAGCTATGCAAGCTAAAGAGAATCCCAAACAGTTCTTTCAATATGCTGCAAGCAAGAAAAAAACTGTACACGGCAAAATGATTTTAAGGAATGACGATGGTAAGGAGGTCACTGAATCAGTCGATATAGTGGAGTTACTGAGCGAGCACTGTGCAAAATTATATCATCCAGATGGTGACATTGAAAAAATGAAGGAACCATTAGTTTATACTGGAATTATGATGAATGAAGTGGAGGTGAATAGTCTATTACAGAACCTTAATGTGAATACATCTGTGGGATTGGATGGTATACCAGCACGGATTTTGCGTGAAGCGGCTAAGGAATTATCAGTGCCCTTGACCTTGTTGTTTAATCTGAGTCTCGGTTCTGGTTTAGTCCCGAAGGTGTGGTAAGAGGGGAAGATAGTTTCACTGCATAAAGGAGGATCCAAGACTACGGTTGCAAATTACCGACCGATCAGCATATCAGGAGTCGTTGTCAAGGTCTTGGAGAAAGTAGTCAAGGGAAAAATACAGGAATGGATTGATGAAAATGAGATACTGTACAGAGGACAGCATGGCTTTGTGAAGGGTAGATCATGCCTCAGTAATTTGCTCAAGTTTTATAACAAGGTGACGGCTGAACTGGATAAGGGTAATGGGTTTACAGTGATACTGCTGGACCTGGCAAAGGCGTTTGACAGGATACCACATGGAATTCTAATCCGTAAACTACAACATATGGGAATGGATATAGGTGAGATGGATAGGTGGGTGGTTGATGGAGAGATCAAAGAGTAGTTTATTCAGGAGTAGAGTCCAAAAGACGGCCTGTGGCTAGTGGTGTGCTGCAGGGTTCTGTTCTTGGACCACTGCTGTTTAATCTGTTCATTAACGATATAGGGAAGGATCTAAGAGGAACATTTCATTTGTTCGCTGATGATGCAGAGTTGGGTAGGGCGATAGTGATTACAGAAGATGTCAAAATCTTGCAGGATGACTTGGATAGATTGGAGTTCTGGGCTAAGGAGAATGGATGTCAATTTAATGTGACAAAATGTAAGGTTATGCATTTTGGAGTGAAAAGATTAGCAGCAGTATACCACATTGGTGGAATTGTACTCCAGGAGATTGATGAGGCCAGGGCTTGGGAGTGTTGGTGGATAGGGAGATGAAGTTTATGGGGCACATTGCAAAAGTAGCTAAATCAGCTCATCAACTCACTTGGTTGTTGAAAAATACCTTGACGAGCAGAGACAAGCAAGTTATTGTACCTCTGTACCGAGCTTTGATAAGACCTCATCTCGACTACTGTGCCCAGATTTGGTCACCTAGGTTCCTTCTTGATGGGGAGGAGGTGGAGAGGATCCAGAGGCGAGTGACCAAGATGATAGCGGGTCTATGGAATGAACCATATGAGAACAGGTTGAAGATTTGTGGGTTGCAGAAATTAGTTGATAGGCGGAAAAGGGGAGATATGATTGAGACATTAAAATTGCTAAAGGGTTTCTATAGGATTAATTCAGAGGATATTTTTGAGATCAGGACTGGTGGTGGGAGAACTAGGGGACACCTATGGAAGCTGGGCAAGACTGTGATTAGCAGGGGGGTGTTAGAGCTAGGTTCTTTAATTTTAGAGTGGTAAATGAGTGGAATAAACTGCCAGAGTCTGTTGTGGGTGCTATGACGGTGAGTAAGTTGAAGGCAAGGTATGATAGATACTGTGAGAATGTCGTATTGTTGTGTGGACATGATGTTTAGGGCCTCCCTCAATGAGTCTAAGGACTACCTGGAGTCGCTCATAATAATAATAAAAAACAATGTGGGATTTAATATCCCCTTAATTTAAATAATGTTTTTATTGCCGAAATGAAGCCTGTTGGCTCTTTATATTTATATTATTCTTGGATTACTTTACAGATCTTTGGACAAATAATATTAACATAAAAAAAAAATTACACCAAAATTACAAAATGCTTTAAATGATATACGAGGGTGGTCTGAAAAGTTCTTGGCCTCGACCATAGATGGCAGCACTATCGGCAAGTTTTTTTTTTTTCCTAAGTTGGTACATCTGTCATAAGCATCCATGTGAAATTGCAAGTCATTCTATCAAGTACCGTATTTTTCGGGCCATAAGACGCACCTTTTTACATAGAAAATCGACTTAAAATTGGGGTGCATCTTATGGTCCGAAGGTAACATTAAAATACAAATCTTTACACTGTACCGAAGCTGTTAGCGAAGTTCAGTTACTGGCGCAATATGTTAATAATGTTATTACTGAAGGAATACCTAAGTTATCTCGCTGCATGTGGGTGAATCACCGATTTAGAGCGTCAATAATCATTAATGTGGAAACATATGCACTTTTGTACGGTTCATTTGAATTATTTTTTATAAGTCATTAAAATTTTTATCTCAAAATTAGAAAAAATGAGTGTAAAATAAAAAAGACTTTCATAATAACGTGAGTTATAAATTAAATGGGATAAATTATGTAAAACAATATGAAAACAGAGGTGCAGAAAGACATTTTGGTCCACCACCAACAGAAAAAATGGTTCGTGAGTGAAGAAAACAAGAGGAACAATTAAAACTGCTATGTAAACACAAGAAAACGTTCTGTTTGCACCTAGAAAAATGACCAGAATTAGAAATACAAATGAAAAATTGGGTAGCAAATCACTGAAACATGGGAATATCTGTTTCTACGAAAATGATAATTTTTGAAGCAAAACGATGGGCAACTGCTAATGGAATTTTAGATTTTACCGGATCACAGTCTTTGTGCTTTAGATTTATGAAAAGACACAGGTTATGCATGCATACAAAAACCACTCTAGCCCAAAAAATGCCGGCTTCCTATGAAGCTAAAATTATAGAATTCCATAGATTTGTCATATCAGCGAGAAGGAAATATAACTTTGAGCTTAATCAAATTTCAAACATGGATGTTTCTTCAAATTGGACAGTAGATTCAAAAGGCACCAAATCAATAGTGATCAAAACAACAGGTCATGAAAAAACTCACTACACTGTAGTTTTAGCTTGTTGTGTGGATGGAACAAAACTACCCCCATGTTAATTTTCAAGAGAAAAACGTTACCGAGAGATGAAATTCCTCGTGGCATTATTATCCACATTCAAGATAAAGGCTGGATGGATGAAACAGGAATGAAATTATGAATACAAAAGATTTGGGCAAAATGTCCAGGTACGTTGTTTAAAAAGCCTGCGATGTTAGTGTGGGATCAATTCAGAGTGCATAAAAAAGAATCAACCAAGAAGCTTCAGAAAGAAATGAATACAGAATTAGCTATCATTCCTGGAGGCCTTACAAGTCAATTACAACCCTTGGATGAATCTATTAATAAACCATTCAAAAATTTTATGTCGAAAGAGTGGAACAAATGGATGGCAAAGCCAAATCATGATGTTACAGCAACAGGACGTATGAAACGGCCAACAATTTCAGAAGTATGTACCTGGGTGAAAAATTCATGGGAAGCTGTGAAAGAAGAGACGATTATAAAGTCATTTAAGAAATGCGGGATAAGTAATGCGATGGGTGGTACCGAAGATGACGCAGTTTTTGAAGGGAGTGACAACAGTAGTTCAGACGAAAGTAATACGAATGGTGACATTAATGAGACGAGTGATAGTACCAAGAGTGAAGATGAACTGAATATTGCTAATACAAATGATTGTAACAATAAATAAAAATTAAGTAAGAATTTGTAAATATCTTTATATAATAAAATATTTTTTTCTAAAAATCGTCTCATAAATTTGGGGTGCGTCTTATTGTCCAAAAAATAGTAGTTTGTTTTATATAGCTGTCTGAAGCAAAAGTGTTATCTGTATCGCTTGAAATGGATAAAATTGAGCAGGAAAGGTAATGGCATCAGTGTTTTGGGATGCTAAAGGCAATTTGTTTATTAATTTTGAAAAGGATAAAATAATAACCGGGAATGTTATTCTGATCTTTTAATAGACTAGACGAAAAAATTTGTGAGGAAAGACCCAGTTTTGCAGAAGAAAAAACTCGTCTTTCATCAGGACAATGCACCTGTCCACAAAAGTGTTTTGGCAATGGGAAAATTAAGGGATCTGCACTGAATTGTTGAAACATCCACCCTATTCCCCAGATTTGGCTCAATTTGACTTGTATCTCTTCCCAAAACAAAAACTCTTTCTTGCTGGTCAGCAATTTTTTTCGAATTGCAGCTGTAGATAGGTATTTTGCAGATCTTGCTGAGAACCACTACAAGGACAGGATATTGATGCTGGAGCATCACTGGAATAAATGTATTAGGCTTAAGGGAGATTATGTTGAAAAATAAAAATAATTGCGAAATTATAAATTTGTTTTTTCATTATTCGGCTGAGAACTTTTCAGACCACCCTCCTAATAACAATGAAAGAATTAAAGGACAATCTGAGTAAAATAAAAAATCGTAAATCAGCAGAAGATGGAATAACCTCCGAACTGTATAAATTTTCAGGAAAAAAATTTCTTCAAAGATTATTAAAATTTTTAAATAAAATATATACAAATGGACAAATACCAATAGAATGGAATACAAGTGTAGTAATACCTATATTTAAAAAGGGGGATAAAACAAAACCTGGTAATTACAGAGGTATTAGTTTATTGACTACATGCTACAAAATATATAGTAGAATACTAATGAAAAATTGAAAATATTCAGTAAAAAGATATTATTAGAATGTCAAAATGGATTTATAAAAGGATGTTCTACAATGGATGCAGCTTTTTGTTTAACACTGCTCATAGAAAAAACAAGAGAATTTAATTTAGAAACTCATCTTTTGTTCATAGATTATGAAAAAGCATTTGACAAAGTAAAAAGATATATACTCCTTGGTATATTATAAAGAATAAATATGCCTAATATTTTACTACATGCAATATTGAATATATACAAAGATAATGAAATAAAAATAAATGGAAAAATGTCTGAAAAACAATCTGTAACCAAGGAGTAAGACAGGGATGCCCTCTGTCTCCTTCACTTTTCAATATTTGTATTAATGAAATATTAATACAGTGGAATATCTTAAACAGTGTAAATATAGAAATTTCCCGGAGTAATCAAATAAATACTCTATTATTTACAGATGATCAGGTAATATCAGATAAGGAAAACAATTTACAAAGAGCAATATATAATTTAAACATTATAGTAGAACAGTTTGGAATGAAGATATCCATAGATAATACTAAATCAATGGTATTTTGTGGACAAACTCCAGTTAGAAGTAAAATAGTTATAGAACAGATAAATACTTTCAGTTATCTTGGACGTGAAATATCATATGAAGGAGAAAATGACAAAATTAAAAACTTAAAAATTTTTATAGATTATAGACCGGATAATAGAACACTCAGTCCAAATATTGTACAAAAAAGAAACGCTTGAAAATATACTATACTTTAGCAGTGTCCAAATTATTAAATGGCAGCAAAATTTGGGCAATAAACAAACAAGATTAACAAAGAATAAAAACAAATGAAATGAGATTCATGAAAAGAATTGCAAAATACACATTATTAGACCCAAAAAGAAATGAAGATATTTAAAAAGAACTAAAACAAATCTGAAAACAAACTCCAACTCAACATCACCAGAGTTAAAGATTGGTACTATCAACATAAGAAGCCTGAATGGCAAAGAAATGGAGCTAGCTGAGGAATTAGATAAGTACCAGATCGACATAATAGGGATGACTGAAACAAAAAAGACAAAACTGGTGAGATCTTTCTGAGCAATAAATACAAAATGTTATATTCAGGCAATGACAATCAAGGAAAAGAAGGAGTAGCCATAGTATTCAACACAAAATATGAGGCTAATCTTCTTGAATGGCAGCCAGTCTCAAGTAGAGTAATGTGGGCAAATATGAGAATGGGGAACTGGACAATGAGATTTATTTGTGCCTATGGTCCCACAGAAGGTTCTACTAAGGTAGAAGTGGAGGAATTTTTTGAGACTTTAGAAAAAGCAACTGACACAATGAAAAAGGAAAAGTTGGTCCTTGTTGGGGATCTAAATAGCAGAGTAGGAAATGATTGTGAGATATACAAAATTATTTTGGGAAAATTTGGAGAAAAGAGCAAAACTAATAATAATGGCAAATATCTGTTGGATTTCTGCTCAGGACATGGACTGGTTATTACTAACACCATGTTCCAACATAAAAATGTGCACAAATTCACATGGAGAGAAGAGGCAAGGAATAAGAAAAGTCTCATTGACTATGTTATTGTTGATAGTGATGTTTTCTCCCTGGTACAGGACACCAGAGTGTACAGAGGATTTGAAATTGGAAGTGATCACTATTTAGTCTTGAGCAGGATAAAATTGAATTTCATATTGAAAAGAATAACATGTAAGAAAGTTTTAAAGCGAATAAAAGTTGAGCAGCTCTCAGATGTGAACTGTAGACTAAAATACACAAAGATTATTGAAGAAAAAATGAAAGAGTTTGAGAACAGGAACCTTGGAGATTCAGTGGCAAACTCTGAAGAAAACATTGATTGATTCTGTCAGAGAGGCACTTGGTGAGGTTATCTGCAAGGATAAAAAAATCAGAACTCCCTGGTGGACACAGGAAGTTAAAGAGGCAGTGAAGGAAAAGAAGAAAACATATCAAAAGTTCCTGTCAAATAAGTCAGCTTGTGCTCTTAGAGAATACAGAGACAAATGTGAGAATGCTAAACACTGTGTAAAACTAGCTAAACAAAAGTCATGGGAGGAGTTTGGCAAGAATATAGAAAATAAATATCAAGAAGGTGGCAGAATATTCTGGTGGTTGTTGAAGAAGCTTAGGAATGGAGGAAAGAGTGCTGTAAAAGGAGTTAGAAATGATAAAGGTAATATGAAAACGTGAGAAAAAGATATCCTTGAAGTATGGAGTAATTACTTTGAAAAACTGCTAAATGAAACAAGCAGTGGTAAAAAAACACTGTCCAGGCATGCAGTCAGGAATACATATCCATACTTGAAGTAGAAAAAGCCATCAAAGGCTTGAAATGTGGAAAGGCAGCAGGGATAGATGATATTCGACCAGAAATGCTGAAGTATGGCAGTATAAACGTCTTACAGTGGCTGCACTGCATAGTTCAGAAAACCTGGACAGAGGGACGAATTCCCGATGATTGAAGTAGAGTTCTCATAGTGCCCATATATAAAAAGGGAAATAAAACTGAATGTGAGAATTACAGAGGTATTTCCCTACTGAGAGTTCCTGGGAAGATCTATGCAAGTATACTTGAGAAACGGTTGAGAAGAATTGTGGAAAAAATGCTTGCTGAAGAAAAAGCTGGATTCAGGCCAAATAGAGGCTGTCAGGATCAGATTTTCACTTTACGACAAATAGTTGAGAAAGCATGGGAATATAACAGAGATCTGTATATAAGTTTTGTCGATTTGGAAAAGGCATATGACAAGGTGCCAAGAGAGAAGCTATTCAATATGCTACAGTTGTATGGTGTGAATGGGGCATTATATCAGGCAATACTTAGTCTTTATTTGAGTTGTAAGTCAGCAGTTAGAATTGAAGGATGTACAGGAAGATGGTTTAATGTTAAATCTGGTGTGAGACAAGGATGTACATTATCCCCTCTGTTATTCATTATCTATATATTCATTATAGTTATTCATTATCTGAATCACCAAGGTTCCTTTTCTCAAACTCTTTCATTTTTTCTTCAATAAGATAATTTTTTTTTTCAATATTAGTGCTGTATGGGGATTCGCTATTAAGAGGTGTGATAGTTGAGAGTTTAACGAAGTTGTACCAGCCGGGTGCGAACATAAAGGACGTCAGCGAATCTATTCGAATGCAAAAAACAGAGAGTGAAAGAGATGATAATCGTGGCAGGAACAAATGATTTGAAAGCGGACAAAATGGAAATGATAGAGGATGTGAGGGAATTACTTGAGGTAGCAAAAGAGAAGAGTGAGAGAATTAGGATGGTGAGTATGACAGCGAAGTGTTTAGAAGGAGGGCCATAATTGCCAATGACTTTATGAGTGGGTTATGCATGGAGAGTGGTGTGGAATATTAGGATGTGTGGAATGAGTTCGATAGGCGAAAGGACCTATATAAGATGGATGGGTTACATTTGAATGGAGTTGGTGTACGGAGGCTTGAAAAAGTGTTGATGAATGATGTGGAAGTGGATGTACAGACTCAGGGAAACTAGATTTATTAAGAGGGCAGGGGAGTAGATATGCAGACTTTAGGGAGGCAGTTGAGTGCATGAATGAGTATATTATGCCCGAGCGAGTACGAAGGACAACAAATCAGAATGGGATAGTTAGTATAAGGCATCAAAGTAGGGATGGGACAAATGGGCTTCTGCAATTCATGTACACTAATACCAGGAGTATTAGGAACAAGAAGGAAGAGTTTTTGGCCTTGGTTGGCACTTCCAGGCCACAGGTTGTTGGTATTAGTGAAACATGGCTGACAGAAGATGATAAAGCTAGTGGGATTGAATGTGACGGGTATAGCGTGTTCAGGAGTGACAGGGTGAATAAAAAGGGGGGAGGAGTGTTATTGATGATAGCTGATGAGCTGCAGCCAAGGAGTATAGAAGTTGAACTGCAGGATACAGAAAAGAGCACATTTGAGGCTGTTTGGTGTGAGATGGAATCTAGCAGAACAAAATATACAATTAGGTGCTGCTATAGACCAGGTGATGGAATAGATGGTGGGGATAGTATGCATAAGCAAATAGAAGAAATGAGTGGAAGGAGGGTAATTATTATGGGTGATTTCAATTATGGTAACATTGACTGGAAAGAGGAGAGGGCACATGGGAGGAAGGAATTGGATTTTATGCAGTTATTAAGGGACAACTATCTGCGGCAACATGTAGTGGAAAATACCAGGGGGCAGAGAGTGCTGGACCTAGTAATTGCAACTGAGAATGTGTCTGTAACGAACATGACCATGTTGCCACCAGTTGGTGAGAGTCACCATAAGGTCATGACTTGGGAGATGGCTAAAGGAGTGGAATTTACAATTAAGACAGGGTACATGTGGAATTACCGGGCTGGTAAGTATGTGATAAGCTTAGGTGTGTGCTTGGCTCAGTGCCATGGCATGTAAAACTGCAAGGGCTGGATGTTGATAGTGCATGGGAGGTGGTTAAGAACTGTTTGCAGGAGGCAATGATTGACTGTATACCAAGAGTCCGAATAATAAATCAAGTAGGGGTTAAATGGATGAATAACACTATTAAGCTTCAGCTGCAAAACAAGAAACAACTGTGGAGGGAATTTAAGGAGAAGGGTGACCATCAGGTGCAGGACAGTATAAAGCTCAGGCCAGGATGGTAACAAGGGTGGTAAGAAAAGCAAAAGCAGATTACGAAAGGAAATTGGCCACACAGGCTAAAGAGAATCCCAAACAGTTTTTTCAATATGTTGCAAGTAAAAGGAAAAATGCTCATGGTAGAATGATCTTAAAAAATGCTGAGGGTAGGGAGGTAACCGAATCAATCGATATTGTGGAATTACTGAGTGAACACTTTGCAAGAGTATATCATCCAGGTGGTGACTTTGTAGGAATGGAAGAACCAACAGCTTATACTGGAATTGTGATGAATGAAGTAGAGGTAACTAGTCTATTACAGAACCTCAATGTCAATACATCTGTGGGATTGGATGGTATACTGGCTTGTGTCGTACGTGAAGCGGCTAAAGAATTGTCAGTGCCCTTGACCATTTTGTTTAATTTGAGCCTTGGGTCTGGGTCAGTCCCAAGGAGGTGGAAAGAGGGGAAAATAGTTCCGCTTCACAAAGGTGGTTCCAAGGCTGCTGTTGAAAATTACCGGCTAATCAGCATAACAGGAATCATTATCAAGGTCTTAGAGAAAATAGTCAAGAGAAAAATACAAGATTGGATTGAAGAAAATGGGATACTGTATCGGGGACAGCATGGTTTTGTGAAGGGTAGGTCATGCCTCAGTAACTTGCTCACATATTATAACACAGTGACAGCTGAACTGGATAAGGGTAATGGGTTTACAGTGATTCTACTGGACCTTGCTAAGGCCTTTGATAGGATACCACATGGAATTCTAATCAGTAAATTGCAGCATATGGGATGGACATAGGGTTTGTGAGATGGATAGGAGGGTGGTTGACGGAGAGATATCAGAGAGTGGTTTACTCAGGAGTAGAGTCCTCAAGACGGCCTGTGACTAGTGGTGTGCCACAAGGATCTGTTCTTGGACCACTGCTGTTTAATTTGTTCATTAATGATATAGGAAAGGATCTGAGAGGAACAGTTCATTTGTTTGCGGATGATGCGTAGTTGGGTAGGGCAATAGTGAATGCAGATGACGTCAAAATTTTTCAGGATGATTTGGATAGATTGGAGGTCTGGGCGAAGGAG
Organism: Typopeltis vanoorti; assembly: GCF_054136105.1. Taxonomy (NCBI): domain Eukaryota; kingdom Metazoa; phylum Arthropoda; class Arachnida; order Uropygi; family Thelyphonidae; genus Typopeltis; species Typopeltis vanoorti. The sequence continues at coordinate 3,534,024 of NC_143564.1, forward strand.
AATGGATGTCAATTTAATGTGGCAAAATGTAAGGTTATGCATTTTGGGGTGAAAAGATTGGCGGCAGTCTACTGCATTGGTGGAACTGTGCTCCAGGAAATTGATGAGGCGCGAGATTTAGGAGTGTTGGTGGATAAGGAATTGAAATTTAGGGAACACATTGCAAAAGTGGCCAAATCAGCTCATCAAATCACTTGGTTGCTGAAGAATACGTGTTGACAAGCAGAGACAAGCAGGTTATTGTTCCTCTGTATCTAGCCTTGATAAGACCCCATCTTGACTACTGTGCCCAGATTTGGTCACCTAGGTTTCTTCTTGATGGGGAGGAGGTGGAGAGGATCCAGAGGCGAGTGACCAAGATGATAGCAGGTCTGTGGAATGAACCTTATGAGAACAGGTTGAGGATTTGTGGGTTACAAAAATTGGTTGATAGGCGGAGGAGGGGAGATATGATTGAGATATTCAAATTAGTGAAGGGTTTCTATCAAATTAATTCAGAAGATATTTTTGAGAACAGGGCTGGTTGTGGGAGGACTAGGGGACATCCATGGAAATTGGGCAAAAGTGTGGTTAGTAAAGGTGTTAGAGCTGGGTTCTTTACTTTTAGAGTAGTGAATGAGTGGAATTCGCTCCCTGAGTCTGTGGTGGATGCTGTGACAGTGAATGAGTTTAAGGCGAGGTATGATAGATACTGTATGAATGTCGAATAGTTGTGATGAATATGATTTGGGGCCTCCCTCGATGAGTCTAATGACTCCCTGGAGTTGCCCGTAGTAATAGTAATAATAGTAATATATGGATCACATTATGAAGGAAAGTGGTATTAAACATGATATCAAAATTGGAGATGTTAATGTCAGCTCTTTGCTTTATGCGGTTGATGTTATACTTCTAAATAAATCCGCTACAAGTCTGCAAGATTCTCTGACTAAATTGAATAGCTGTTGTAATAGATATGGTATGAAGGTCAGCAATAAAAAGACAAAGACAATGAAAATAGGCAGAATCATTGAAAATGTCAACTGTATTGTGAATGGAGAACCTGTGGAACAAGTGAAACATTTCAGCTACTTAGGCACGATTTTTACTGAAGATGGTAAATTAAATATAGAAATAGACAACAGAATCAGCAAAGTTGGTATGGTAGGAAGTCAATTGAATAAATTCATATGGAATAAGAGAGAAATTAGTCGGAACACTAAATTAGCTGTATACAAGACAGTGTTCAAACCAGTTTTAACTTATGGATCTGAGAGCTGGGTCAGAAGTAAAACACTTGACCAAAGACTAGAGACCACAGATATGAGAGTCCTGAGAAAGATTGTAGGTGTGAACAGATTTCATGAATGACAATATCATATTACAAACAAGGATATTATTAAAGAACTTGACATTGTCAACATCCAGGAATGCGTTAGCAGAGCTAATCTCAGGTGGTATGGTTACTTAAACAGAATGGGTGAAGAAAGATTAGCAAAACAAGTGTTCTCTGCCAGGTTGGCAGCAAAACGACCCAGAGGAAGACTAAGATGTAGGTGGATTGATATGGTACAAAGTGCCTTAGACGATAGAAATATAAGATCTGATAATATTGGAGTCTTGACAAGTAACAGACTGATTTGGAGGAAAATTGTAGATAGGAAGTTAGTAAAGATGTAATTTTTTTCATGTAATACTGTCATATCCTGTACACCCCTTGAGGGTACATGGCAGGAATTTGATGATGATAAAACTAAAATGAATAGAAGAATAACTAAACACTTATAAACAAAATTGTATAGAACATGTAAACTGAATGGCTACCACCTGATATTGTAAACAAATAATAAAGTATAAACCTATTAGAAAGAGGAAAGCCGGATTGACCTCAAAAAAGGATATTAGATGGCTAATGGGACTGGAACAGACCAATATGGTCTATGTCCGTAATTAGCATTATGATGATGATTATTTTGGTAACCTGCATGGAGTCAGACTCATTGTGGGAGGCCCACTCAACCAGCAACATGTCTATCATAATGAACTGAAGTTATTTACACTCCCTGCATCCACAGTGCATTCTGGCAATGCATTTCACTCACCTACGACTATCCACATAAAAAAATCTACTCCTCGCATCCTTTTTCACCACATCTTTATACAACTTCCATGGATGGCCTCTCATTCTTCCCATCCACAACTACAACCTTGTTCACATTTCCTTTTCTACAGATCAGTCTTCTCCCAGCTAGTTTTAACCTCATGTCTTATGGTGCTAATTGGGATGACCTCTGAAATTTCAATGACTCTTTTCCATCGAAACATCTGCTGTGACCAGATAATTGATATAACCCTTGTTGTAAAGGGGTATTCATTCTGAACTGTACTTAAAATCCCTGATCCCTGCCCAAGCCTAAAGAAGTGAATGATAAAAATTGAGTATACCTTTGATTGCTCAAGTCACAAAACCTAGATTGTCACTCATACTACATAGTAGCTTGAAACAACCTAAACATCCAGAGGAGACATTTGTAAGGGCTTAAATGTAGAAAGAAGCTTGCTGCTTTTTGAGTAGTTGTGCTTCTTGGCCCTCACTAGTGTTTGCACAATTTCTGACCTTTCTTGTTACCACTTCCCCATCTCTTTCTCATCCTAATGGTACCACAGTAACATCACCTGAAGATAAGCAGACCTGTTCGACAATGTGCCTACACACTGTGCGTTGTCTGTGAAGCAGTTTCTGGCTTCGAAGTTGATTTGTATGATCGAACATCCCCCTGCCCTCCTCTTTGCCAGATTTGGCTCCTGCAGTTTTCCTCTTCCCAAAGATGAAGTGTGCCTTGAAAGGGGAGTGCTTCAGCTACATTAAGGACATCCAATGTGGTGTGACCCAAACACTGAAGAAGGTTCAAGACTTCCACCGTGCCTTCGAGCATCACTACGACAGGTGTAAATGTGTGAAGTTGGAGGGAGATTATTTTGAATCTATGTAATTGACAGTTCCAAATATTCTTTTTTGTTTTAATATAATAAACAGGCACACACACTGTGTACAATATTATGCATTATGGGAATTTATAGTATATTCAAGTGAAAAAATTTTCTACATCTGTCTAATTCAGAGTATTTTAGTAATAAGTTTCCACCTTTTGGCTACTTCTATATGTGAAATATGATGTGCATTACTTTAACCTTGATATCTCTTCTGGGTCTGATTCCCACTGATGACATTTATTAATGGTGGTGGCCCTTCTGATGAAATACTTTTTTTTTTTTTTTAAAACCTGGTACATATTTAGTGATTTGTCTATCTTTAGTAAACAGGCCATTTGAAGTATTTTTTGGAATCCATTACTCAAAGTTCATTTTTCAAGTACCTCAATTGCTGTGACCATAGATGCTAGGTCATTGCTTCTCATTATTTATTGAGACAGTATATTAGCCAATATCTCTCTCTCTCTCATCTCATCTTCCTTTTACCCTCTTTTGCCTTGCGGTGTCGAGGATTTATTAATCATCGGACCTCAAACCGTTCACAGGATAAGGTAGTTAGCCCTATGCCCCAGTGTATCCTGTGTCCTGTAGTGTTGAGTTCTCAAGCCTGGGTTGTCTGCTTTGTAGGATGAAAAACACCAGGATAAACTGGGGAAAAAATCCTACTGTCCACACCCAAGACCAGCTACCTTGGCTATGGCTGAGGAAGATCCTTCAGCTCTTCACATCACCAATGGGAATCGAACCTAGGACACTCCTTCCCTAGGCATATGGTTGTGAAGCGCACAGCCACTAGGCTAACCGCACGGACATTAGCCAGTATATTGTCATTAATAATGATATAAATCATCTTAAAAAGACCACCCCTCCCTTTGTTTTTTTTTTTTTCAGGATCTGTTTTAGAACTCCTAGATTATTTCTGAAAGTTTGCTCACGATGTGTTACATGCTTTCAACTTTGATGAGCAGGATTGACATAATATTTAAGTTGTGTTTCCAGGCTTACCTTGTACTCTTGTTTTAAATTTGGCCTCTCCATTTAAAGTATCTTCTATAAGTATTTTCATGGACAGTGCTCTGCTACTGTCATTCCTTCATGCTTTAACCACCTTACCGGCCGTTGTGGATCAAATACGTATCCGCATACGCTTCGTATCCATCATATATTTCATTGTTACAACAATGGTATTAAAATTTTAATAACCACTTCGCATCCATGATAAAGTGAACGTCTATAGACGTCTTGGCCGGTAGCGTGGTTAAGACTATAAAATGAGAAACTGTTACCAAACCACTTTCTCATCCTCCTCCATTTCATCCATCTCTGGAACAGTCTTCTTCATACTGGTTTCTCCAAACAGCAATTTCTGTTTAAAAAATTTGTCAACGGGTCTTCTCCTTTACCTCCTGATCATGCACACCTCCAATGTGCTATATAATAAATTTAGTTTAATCCTTTATCCAAGTGTAAGCAAGCAAAGTTTGCACCTGAAGTATCTTCAGGACTGAGGCAACTCGTGGTAAAGGTGGACCAAGCCCTCATCACTCCTTGTCTTAGTATATCCCATAATGCAATGTACATCTCCTTGCGGACATTTATAATGCTATGCATTAAGGGAAGGGCCACTATCCATACTGGTTTCGACCTTTATCGACGTCTCGTCCATGGGAGCCAGACCCAGAGGTGGTGATACTAAGGTGGAAGCAATGGAGAAGTCATATTTACCTATACGAGTTACCAAAAGGTGTCTCATCTTATTATTAAATTACTCTGGATTTATACATGTCTGCAAGGAGATTTGCTTTGCCTTATGGGAGATAATAAGACAAGGAGTGATGAGAGCTTGGTCCACCTTTACCGCGAGTTCCCTCAGTCCTGAAGATACTTCAGGCACAAACCTTGTTTGCTTACACTTGGATAAAGAATTAAACAAAATTTATTGTAGTCTAACCAAGTGGAAAAACTTCCAACATCTTTCTCTAAATCCAGAGTAATTTAATAGTAAGGTGAGACACCTTTTGGCAACTCGTATAGGTAAATATGACTTCTCCATTGCCTTCCACCTTAGTATCACCATCTCTGGGTCTGGCTCCCACTGACAAGACCTCAATAAAGGTCGAAACCGGTCTGGGTAGTGGCCCTTCCCTTAATGTATAGCATTATACATTAAGGGAGTTGCCCATAATAATAGTAATTATACATGTCTGCAAGGACATGTGCTTTGCATTATGGGAGATATTAAGTTAAGGAGTGATGAGAGCTTGGCCACCTTTACCGCGAGTTGCTTTACTCCTGAAGATACTTCAGGCACAAACTTTGGTTTCTTACACTTGGATAAAGGATTAAACTAAATTTATTATAGTCTAACCAAGTGGAAAAAAAATTTCCAACAATGTGCTATGTTTTGCAGCCTTTTGTTCTTCTTTGGAATTGATACACTTGTACATATTGGTATGTATCAATTCCAAAATACATATGCATACATTTGGATAAAGGATTAAACTAAATTTATTATAGTCTAACCAAGTGGAAAAAAAATTTCCAACAATGCGCTATGTTTTGCAGCCTTTTGTTCTTCTTTGGAATTGATACACTTGTACATATTGGTATGTATCAATTCCAAAATACATATACATACATGCATACACTTGGATAAAGGATTAAACTAAATTTCTTATAGTCTAACCAAGTGGAAAAAAAAAATTTTCCACTTGGAAAAGGGGAGATGAATATAGGTCAGGCAGTATTTATATATTGTATCCAGAGACTTCCTGTTAATTGCAATACTGCTGCTACCGCACATATGTGAAGTGACATCTAGGAAGGTCAGTATATTTTTGGATACTAATCTGTATATCACTTAGTTTGTGCACCAAGTTTTTGAGTTCTTAAATTCTAGCAATGGAGCTTATGACTTAACAGCTTGATAATTAAGTTGAACTCATCTCATTGATGATCTTAATAAATGGATGTTAGGATTTCAGATAAATGGGCACTTGGCAAGTTTGGGTAAGTTATTTATCAGTACATTTTTAGCTGTGTGTTGCAAGTGGTGGATTTCTATCTAATCTGATGGAAATGTATAGAAGTATTGTTTTGCAATCTTAAATTCTGCAATGTTCATAATTGCCGATTGCTTCCTTTATGAGGTCAGTGCGACAGTTTACTAGTTTCTTGGCACTTGCCTTTCCATTGCTGTTAACCATTATTATGTAATAAACTCACATGTGGAGATACCATTAAAGAGATACCTCATTAATGGTATTTCCATCTGGATGTGGTAAGGAGGCTTGCATTCACCAATGACGTCAATAGCTGTGGCAGCAGTAACTAAGCTATTGGTAGGGCCTTCCTAGCTGGACAGGTTGAGAGGTAGGGGCCAGACTAAGAGAGATACCCTGTTATTATGGCTTATTAAGTTACTAAAGTATAAAGAGCTAATAAGCTTCATTTCGGCAATGAAAACATTACTTAAATTAAGGGGATATTAAATCCCACATAGTTTTAAAACCGAATAAGAAACTCAAAGATTGGAATCAGAGAGTTTCTTGCCGAATATAGTAAACTATAAAGTATCGGCGAACACTTAGCGTGAGCTAATGCAAGTGACCCTAGTACGTAGTGCAATACCGGACGACTCGTTGCAAAGGTGGGGAAAGTTCAGATCGCTATTCTTAGGTATTTTCCATAATGTAAAAACACATTTCCTAGGAAATGTATGCTGTTATTACATTATGGAGGGAGGTCACTACCCAGACCGGTTTCAGCCTTTTTTGAGGCTTCATCAGTGAGTAGCTAGACCTAATACCAAAGTGTATAGCGAAAAGAACTTATATACTCTGTGATACGAGTTTCCAAACAGGTGCAACCATTAAGTTACTAAAGTATAAAGAGCTAATAAGCTTCATTTCGGCGATGAAAACATTATTAGAAGAAACACACGTATAAACCACAGTGAAAATTATTTAATTGTAAATATTTCATCCTAAGTATCTTAGGACATCATCAGTACAGTATTTAAACAAAAATTAGGAATAACATACAGTTAGGGCACATGATTACAATAGAATCTCATGAAAACGTGCATAACGTGCTAAAGTAGTACAAAAAAAAAAAAAAAACATTAATTATTTAACACAGTTTTGTATGATAATTTCCCATACTTTAGGAATAGTAAGAACATCGTTGCGGTTTAGGTTTGGTCTGTGTAGTAGGGCTTCAGAACTTTCTTTGTATAAACGTTCATGTTTAAATATAGATCTATGTAAAAGTTTAGCCTTTTCCCAATGGATCCTATGGTTTGGATTTTCAATTCCGTGTTGAGAGAGGCCAGATTTCTGCGGTTTAAGAAGACGAATGTGGTCTTGATGTTCCGAGATGCGTTTCTGAACAGACCTACCTGTCTGTCCAAAGTAAGATAATTTGCATGAGCATGGAATCTCATAAACACCAGGTAACATTAAGGGTGAGAATTTGTCCTTAGGAGAAGGTAATAAGTTGTAAATTTGGTTGATAGGTTTGTAAGTAGTGGCAAAATTGTATTTCTTCATAATTTTAGAAAGACGTTCTGAGATGCCTTTAACGTAAGGTATGGGAATCCTATGCACTTCTTCCTGTCTGGTTTGATGTATGCAGAAGTGACTGATGATTTTTTGAGTTGTTTTGGGATTATATCCATTTAGAATGGCTGTATTTTTGATAACTTCTAATTCCTGGTTTAAAGATTCTTCAGAGGAATTAATTTCTAATTCCTGGTTTAAGGATTCTTCTTCAGCAATATACAAAGAAAGTTCTGAAGCTCTACTACACAGACCAAACCTAAACCGCAACGACGTTCTTACTATTCCTAAAGTATGGGAAATTATCATACAAAACACAAAACTGTGTTATATAATTAATGTTTTTTTTGTACTACTTTAGCACGTTATACACGTTTTCATGAGATTCTATTGTAATCATGCGCCCTAACTGTATGTTATAACTAATTTTTGTTTAAATACTGTACTGATGATGTCCTAAGATACTTAGGATGAAATATTTACAATTAAATAATTTTCACTATGGTTTATACGTGTGTTTCTTCTAATTATGAACGCACCACAGGTTTCGTTATTTTTAAAAAAAAAAAAAAAAAATGAAAACATTAAGTGTTCGCCGATACTTTATAGTTTACTATATTCGGCAAGAAACTCTCTGATCCCAATCTTTGAGTTTCTTATTCGGTTTTAAAACTATGTGGGATTTAATATCCCCTTAATTTAAGTAATGTTTTCATTGCCGAAATGAAGCTTATTAGCTCTTTATACTTTAGTAACTTAATGGTTGCACCTGTTTGGAAACTCGTATCGCAGAGTATATAAGTTCTTTTCGCTATACACTTTGGTATTAGGTCTAGCTACTCACTGATGAAGCCTCAAAAAAGGCTGAAACCGGTCTGGGTAGTGACCTCCCTCCATAATGTAATAACAGCATACATTTCCTAGGAAATGTGTTTTTACATTATGGAAAATACCTAAGAATAGCAATCTGAACTTTCCCCACCTTTGCAACGAGTCGTCCGATATTGTACTACGTACTAGGATCACTTGTATTAGTCACGCTAAGTGTTCGCCGATACTTTATAGTTTACTATATTCGGCAAGAAACTCTGTGATTCCAATCTTTGAGTTTCTTATTCGGTTTTAAAACTATGTGGGATTTAATATCCCCTTAATTTAAGTAATGGCTTATTAATATTTTTAGTTTTTAATTGTTTTGCCAATTCTAATTCGTTTGTTGTTAGGCTTTGCACATTCCACGTGGCTACTTTTAAATATGATCTTAATAAGTGGATGTTAGGATTTCAGATAAATGGGCACTTGGCAAGTTTGGGTAAGTTATTTATCAGTACATTTTTAGCTGTGTGTTGCAGGTGGTGGATTTCTATCTAATCTGATGGAAGTGTGTAGAGGTATTGTTTTGCAATCTTAAACCCCCAACATGGAAGATTTGCCTAAGGCTGGTTACCTTACTAAGTAAAACATTTCTATAACTCAGATGCTGTAACTGGAAAATTCATCAGACCAAAACAACAGAAAATGACCAAGGAAAAACAAAGGTAAATGATTAGGAATCTCGGACATTTTAAAAGTAGCCACATGGAATGTGCAAAGCATAACAACAAACGAATTAGAATTGGCAAAACAATTAAAAACTAAAAATATTAATAAGCCATAATAACAGAAACGAAAATGTAATTAAAGGAAACAAAAGATATAGTAGAGAGGACCAACATATCAGAGCTTCTAGTGGTGTGGCCATTTTAATCTATAATAAATGGAAAAATAGAATACGAAAGTACAATTTTGTAAATGATTGAATTATAACAGTTAAATGAAAGACAAATAGAAGCTACTTAAATATCATAGGAGTATATGCCCCTGAAGAGGGTATGAAATAGGATTCCAAACAATTTTACGAGGAACTACAAAAACAGTTAAATAAATGTAATAAAAATGACTATATATTAATAGCAGGAGATTTTAATTCTAGAATTGGAAATAATCCAATCCCAAATGTCATAATAAAATACGGAGAAATTTGCATGAATAACAGTGGACAAGACCTATTACACTACTGTATTTTCAATAATTTTAAAATAACCAATACTTTTTTTTCGAAAAAAGAATATAAATTCATATACTTGGAATGGCAGAGGAACAAGATCTATAATTGATTATATCATTACTAATCACAAACTAGCTCCACGAGTGAGAGAAGTATGTGTTTACAGAGGAAGTGAAATTTTTTCAGACCATTATTTAGTGATCTCTAAAATAGAAATGTTAGCAATATGAAGAAAGGAAGTAAATAAGAAAATACAAGAAATGGAGCAAGTATACAAAGTATATCTATTACAAGAGGAAAGCATTAGAATGCTATATCAATGAAGATATAGAAGAATGGAAAACTTTATTAAGGATAATCCATAATGCAGCCTCTGAAGTACTTGAAAAGAACAACACATCTGGAATACAGATATCTGTGTAGAAAATGCAGTAAAAGAAAAACAAATGGCATACAAATTACTCCTTTGAAAACAGAAGAAATATACAAAAACAAAAGAAATATATCTAAAACCATAGTACAGAGAGTTCACCAAGATTATTGGGACAGATATTATTAATAAAATAGAAGACATACATGGAAGACAAGACAGCCTACAAGATATTAAGGAAATTAAACAACGAAGATATTTGCATGGTTAGCCTAGTGGCTATGAACTTCGCAACCATATGCCTGGGAAAGGAGTGTCCTGGGTTCAAGCTCCTCACATCAGTGAAGGGAATCAAGGACAGATTTAGGAAAGAGCTTAAGGAAAGATTGGGACAGATAAATCTGTTCCAGTCTTTCTCAGACATAGCCAAGTTAGCTGGTCTTGGACATGGACAGCAACGTTTTTCTCCCCAGTTTAACTGGGGTTTTTCCTCCTGCAAGCAGGCAAACTGGCCCCCATGAACACTGCAACTACAGCCACAGAATATACCGGGAGGCATAGGACTAGTCACCCTTATCCTCGTGACTGGTATGACTTAGAAGGGTTTAAGATAGTTCTGTAACAGGCCAGTAGGCCTAACATGTAGAAGGAAGAACAACAACAAAGATAGGGATACAGCACAAATCAACATAATACAAGAGAAACAATGGATGGAATATTATAAGAATTTATGGTATGATCCAAATTTAGTAACAGAAAATAATAATGATTAAATCAACACTGATATGGAACCAATAAAATTGGAAGAACTAAAAAGAAGCAATAAAAGTATCTAAAAATAGAAAATCAATCCAGATTAGATGGCACAAATACAGTTTTGGAAATATGGTGGAGAATAGTTACATCACAGATTCTTAAAATTAATAACTGTTGGAGGAAATGTGAGGGTCTATCAGATTGGTTAAAAGCTAAGGTTATATCTGTATTATTTAAGAAAGGAGACAGAGATGATTGTGGAAATTACAGAGGAATAAGTTTATTAAATACAGGTTACAAAATTTACAAAAATCCTGAATAAAAAATTTGAAATAAATTATTGAAAAAAGATGAGAATTTAATTTAGACTCATATGGCCTATAAAGGCCATATGAGTCTAAATTTTATAGATTACGAGAAAGCTTTTGATAAAATACACAGAGAAAAACTATGGAATATGAAAAAAACAAGGATATCCATTATATTGGTACAATATAATGAATATCCTTATGTAAAGATACAAATATACAGTGATAATAAATTAACACAAGAGATTGAAATAAATCAGGGTGTCAGACAGGGACGTAGCTTATCTCCAACTCTATTCAATATATATATTGATCAGATTATTAAAATATTATTATTATTACCACCCCAAGACCTCATGGAGTCAAAGACTCATCTGGGAGGTCCTTTTATCACACACACAGCTCATCATACTGTGTTTTAAACACATTCAAACTCTTTGCAGACACCACATTCTCAGGCAAAGCATTCCAATCATTCACAACTCTGCATGAAAAAAACCTGCCTCTCACTCCCCTACTCACACCCTCTTTATACAGTTTCCAGGGATGTCCTGTGGTTCTCCCCTATCTCCCACTATTATCTGTAAAACTTCTCCAGCATTGATCCTATAACAACCCCTTACCAACTTGTAGGTCTCTATCATATCTCCTCTCTTCCTCCTGTCCACCAGACTCTGCAAATTATATCTTCTCAATCTTTCCTCATACTCGACATTCCAGAGGTCAGAAACTACTTTGGTCTCCTTTGGACCCTTTCCATCATCTCTTCATCCTTCTGAAAACCCGGTGACCAAATCCGGGCACAAAAGTCCATGTGTAGCCTAATCAAAGCCTTATACAACGGAACAAGAATCTTCCTACTTCTACACGCTAGTGTCCTCTGCATCATTCCCAGAAACCTTTGTGTTGTCTTTACAATTTTGGCTATGTGTCCCCTAAATGTCAGATCATTATCCACTATCATCCCCAGATCTCTTATTTCTTCCACCTCCAACAATATATCCTCACCAAGCATAAATTCTGCATCCCATCTTTGTTTTCCAAATTTTAAAACCTTACATTTTGCAACATTGAACTCACATCCCCATTTCTGTGCCCAATCACTCAATCTATTCAAGTCTTCCTCTAAGGCCACAACATCTTCACTACACTTCATGGTTCGTCCCAACTTTGCATCATCTGCAAACAGCTGAATATCTCCGTCCAAATCTTCACCTATATCATTAATATACAAGTCAAACAGCAATTGATCCTAAAACAGACCCCTGAGGCACTCCACTAGTGACTTTCTTTTTCCTGGATATCGCTCCCTCATACACTTGTTGATACCTATCAGATAGCCAGTCTCCAATCCAATGCACCAATATGATATCCAACTCCATCTGCTGTAGTTTGACTGTCAACCTATCATGAGATACTCTATCAAAAGCCTTTGCGAAATCCAAGTATATTACTGTGTATCCTTTTCCTCTGTCCATGGAAGCAGTCACTTTATTGTAATAAGTAAGTAGATTACTAAAACATGACCTCCCTTTAGCAAATCCATGCTGTCCAAAGATTATACCATTGTTGGCAACCCAACTCTGGATCCTAGTTCTTACAAGCTTCTCCAACAACTTAACCACAACATCTGACACAGAGATATGGCTATAGTTTGATGCTTGAGTTCGATCACCTCCTTTATGATGTGGCACAATCTTTCCCTCCTTCCACTCTTTAGGAACTTGACCAAGTGCAAGACTCGTATTAAAAAATATGTCAAGGCAGATGTCAACTCCCTTGTACATTCTCTCAGAATACGTGGTGATATATTATCAAGTCCTACAGCCTTATTAACATCTAGTTTACTCAACTCCCCATACACCTCTTGCTCACCTACAGTCAGTGTCTCCTCCCCATCATCAACTGCTCCCAATCCATCCATGAAGTCACATTCACAAGATTGAAAGAGCTTTATGAATTGCTCATTAAGTATCTCCACCACACATTCTGCATCAGCTGTCTTTATACCATTTTCTCCAATCAATGTCATCCTTCCCTAATTATTCTTTCTTTTGCTGGCTACATATCGAAAGAACTCCTTAGGATTCTTTTTGGCTTCATTAGCCAACTGCTGTTCATACCTCTCTTTAGCTACCTTCACCAACCAAGTCACCTTCCTTGCTTGGTCTTTATAGACCTCATGGAATTGGTTATTTCCACTTCTCTTTTGCTGCCTCCACAATGCCCTTTTTCTCTGTATCGCATGCTTAATCTCTTTATTCATCCATCTCACACCCATCTTATTTAACCTTCTCACCCTTGGAATACATTTAGACATTGCATCTACTAAACAGTTTTTGAAAATCCCCCAAGCTGCATTGATCTCTTTTCCAGCTAACTCCTCATTCCACACTACACCCGCAAGCTGTCTCCTGAGCTCTTCGTAATAACCCCCCTTGTAGTTCCACATATACCCTTTTCTCACAGAGGTCCTCGCACTGCTGGTAACTACCCAGGTAATCACCTCATGGTCACTCTCACCAATTGGGGATGATTTGACACCTCATTTACAATTACATCCTCTGATGAGATGACCAAATCCAAGACCCTCAATCCTTGTGTGCCCTTTGTTACATACTGTCTACGGTAGTTATTCCTCAAAAACTCAAGAAACTCATTTTCTTTACTTCCAGTTGCTATCTCATCATTCCAGTCTATATTGCCATAATTAAAATCACCCATAATGATCACCCTTTTCTTATTTACTTGGCTAATTTGATTGTACATTTCATTATCACCACCATCCACATTACCTGGTCTATAACAACATCCCACCAAGTATTTGTTTCTATTCACCTCTATCTCACACCATACTGCCTCAAAACCACTGGCACTATTTCCCTCTTGCATCTCTACTTTATATGGACATAACTCTTTCTCTATCATCAATAGCACTCCCTCTCCCTTTTTACCCCCCTGTCCTCACGAAACACATCATACCCTTCCATCTCTATTCCTGTCAGGATGTCATCCTCTTCCAACCATGTATCACTTATTCTGACAATCTTTGGGTGAACAGACGCAATTAGTGCAACCATTTCATCTGCCTTGTTTCTTATACTTCTAGCATTTGTATACAAACACAACAGCTCATTTCTGGATCTACAGCTAGTTCCACTGATACTACCACTCATTCGATGTGATCTCTCCATGCTCGACTGGGGCCATTTCCCTTTCTGCTTCTTCATTTTAAAACCCTTTCCAATTCCAACTGTTTCCTGTTGATCCTTGGTCATCCTGTTCCTTTCCTGCCTACACATGCTCACCTCCTCTTGGAGCATCCACTTTTCTCATGCTGTGCACCCCAGTCCACCCTGAGCCTCCCTGTTTCCCTGCTTCTCTTGCACGCCCATTCTCTCATTTTCTATGCTCATACCACTCACTTCCCCATTCATAACCACCTCTTCAATCTATCCTGTCTTATCTCCCACTCTTCCACATCACTTCTCACTCGATCTGATTCATTCTCTCTATTCACTTCTTTACCTTCCAGCAGCAGTCTCTCCAAATGACTCGCACCATAACCACGCAAATGCAGTCCATCGCTCCCATACAGCTCACTTCGTCCCTCAAACTCATTCCACACATTAACAAACTGTACTCCTGTCTCCTCACACATTTCAGCCAGCATATCATTCATAATCCTTGCTCTCCGCCTCATTTCACCACAGTCATACCTAGGCAACACGCTAACTACCCTTCCTGTCACACTATTCTCTTTTATCCTTCTAAGCAGCCTCCTGATATCCATTCTGACACACTCTTTGTTCCTCTCTCAAATCATTCGTAACTATTAATACTATTAACTCTTTTGATCGCTCCTGCCTCATATCCAATGCCTCAATCACTCTACTCATTTTAGCGCCTGGAAAACATACCTTGTGCATTCTATCCTCCAGCACACCTTTAATAATGGAGTTGCCATACAACGCCACTCGCTCATCTTTCGTTAACTCTTTCATTCCATCATTATTTATTTTAATAGTTTTTACCTGAATTTTCTTAATTTCATTTCTTGCCTCATCCAATCCAATTCAACTTCCGAATCTCGCGACACATTCTCTCTATTATTCAATCTTTCTAACTCTCAACCCCCTCTTCCCATTTTCACACTCATTCATCTTTCTTTGTTTCCTTACTTTCGGTCCAACATGCATCCAACTTTCGTTATCATTCTTCCCATTTTCACACTCATTCATCTTTCTTTGTTTCTGTTCTTTCAGTCCAACATGCGTCGAACTTTCGCTATCATTCATTCTTTTTTTGCTATCATCCATTCTTTCGATTTTTTTCACTTTCGATTTCTGCATCACGCCATTTCTGGTTTCATTCGTTCTCTTAATTTCATTTCCTTCCGCCACTCTCACTTCACTTTCGTCCCTTAACATTTTTTCGTCTCTCTTTCAAACGTGCACCCATTTTCCCTGCCCACAATCTCGCTATTAACACTTTCTGTCATCAATTTCATATTTGCATTCATCAATTCCTCGTTCAGGTCACACTTCACACATACCCTCCTTCCATCCTCACCAAATATCCACAAATCATTTATGTAATCGAAATAATACATATGACAGACCTCACACTTAACGAAACGACTGAAATCTAAATTAAAGTCATGGAATGACAATGCTGTCGCCATTTTTTGCAGGTTACTAAGTCTAATAATAACGATTTTGTAATTAAGTTTTGGCAAAAAAAAATCCCCTACACTAATAAAACCGGTAGCGCACAACGCTCTTACTCAAAAAATTACACATATATATTTAATTATTCCTAGTAAACTTATCCCAATCAGGAGCTCTTCTTATACATGTCACTGTGCTTTATCCAACTAATATAATTAAAATATGGAAAACAACAATAAAACAAGGTATCCAGTGAAACAGAAGAACTGTTATCAATACAATGCTGTATGCAGATCAGATTATATTACAAGACAATGAAAATGATCTTCAAAAATCAGTTTAAGAATTAAACAAAAAAAGCCAACAAAACAATTTACAAATTTCACAAAAGAAAACAAAAGTCATTTAAAGGTTGGGATCATGTTAGATCAAAAATAGTTATAGAAAATAAAATAATAGAACAGATGACACATTTTAACTATTTAGGCTGCATAATAAAATCTAAAAGATAAAGATATAGATTAAAAAAATAAATTTCAGAAAATCTATGGAACAATTAAAGGGACACTGAATAAAAAAAAAAAATTTTAAAAAGAAGACGAGAAACTGCTAAAATTTTGTAAAGTAATGACCACTCACACTGTTATATGGTTCAGAAACATGGCTGGTTAAAAAGAAAGATGAAAGTAAAATACAAGCTGCAGAGATGAGTTTTTTAAGAACAATTAAAGGATGCACAAAATTGGACCATATAAACGTGTGGACAGACTTATGTGTTTGTCGAACATGTTGTTTATTATTTTAACAGTATAATAGAACACAGAAACTAAGTAAATAATTAATTTATTAACTCAGGCATCAAGTTAATAAATTAATTATTTACTTAGTTTCTGTGTTCTATTATACCATTAAAATAATAAACAACATGGACCATATAAGAAATGAAGATATCAGAAAAGAAGTAGATATTTATAACATAAATGAAAAGATCAAGAAATATAGAGAGAAATGGAAAGAACATCTATCTGGGATGGAAAAATATTGGCTACTAAAAGAGGTGGATAGATATAAACCAAAGGGAAAGAGAGAGAGAGAGAAATTCCAGTGACACAATGGAAAGACCAGTGAATCTGGAACAGGAAAATACTAATCCTTGAAGAGAAGCCGTCAAATTTTTTCAAAAAATTATCAAAAAGTTTTATAATCACAAGATGAAGATTTTCATTACCCAGTGAAATGCCTTGCTTAATGGAGATCTGATTGAACTGTTATATGTTTGAGATTTCATCACTTAGTTATTAATAATGATATCCTTTGGTTGGAAAGACCTTGGGTTCAAATTATGTCTGATGTGGAGAACCTTTTTAAGTGATTTTCAAGTGAAGGTGAGTTATTAGTTTCATATAAAAGCTTCAGGGTTCCCCTTCCCCCTGATATGTGTTCATTATCGTGCTGAACTGACAGTTTCAGCTGGAACACAAACAGTATTCCTTAGCACCTCATCAGACATAATGTGCTTGCTTTAGTTGCTTTGGCCATAATTCCAAACACAATCCAGCCCATGTTTTTGTCTCTAGAGAAAGATGTATACATTTTATGGTATAACACATTTGAAGAGTGCTATGCTGAATACTCAAGGAACTCAGACCTTCTCCCATTCAAGGGTACAGCAGTAAAATATCCAGACATTAAATAGCACATCATGAAACTGAACTGGAATGTAATGAATCAGAATGCTTCCAAACCAGTAAGTGAATAACTCGGAATAATTCTCAGATCATGATGAGAGAGGCTGCATATGGGAACACTGTGCAGAATGTGTTTGTCACTTGGTTTTCTCTCTGTTTGAGCAGCATGTTTGCAAGTCCCATTGCATGCATTGTTCTTCATTTCATTTTTCATCCATAAATCTTCAATGCAAAAACAATATCAAAAAAAAAAAAATCCCTTAGTAGTTTACAAAAATTCAAACAGGAAATCAGATGACTAAAATCATAAAAGTTACAAAATGTGAATAATATATGAAAAAAAAAAAAATTCTGCATTCACTTTACCCACATTTTGGTGCTTTAAGTAACTTAAATGAAATGCACTGCCATTAGTCATTCAGACCAAATCTGTTATTCCTAACAGAACTTCATCTGGTGCCTTCAACAAATGTTGAAGTTACCAGCTTGTCTTAATTCCTGTACACCTAAGCTTGTTTTAATTCCTTTCATCATAAGATGGTATGTGTGCATGTGTCTAATATGACAACCCATGTGAAGGAATGCAAAATCTAGAATCCACTGTGTGATCTGTTCCATCTAGGTATTGACTAGCTGCACTTTTACATTCATTTGCCTCTATCACTTTCCAGAATCTAATCATCCTGACCTTTTTGATTACCCATCTCTAAAACTTGATTTTCTGCAATCCAAATACCTAAAAAAAAAAAATAATAAAAAAATTCATTTTCTTGTGGGATTTTGAGCCACAACTCAAACTGGCTTCTCTCCATTTCCACTTATCAAGCTGATAGATGTGGCAAAGTATTTTTTTTTCAAAAGAAACAAAGAAATTATGAAAGAATTAAACCAAGAACCAGTAATAGAAAAAATTAAAAAATATAAACATAAATGGATGGAACACGTTCAAAGAATGAAAACAGAAAGATTACCAAAAACAAGCATTAAAGTATAAGCCATTAGGAAAAAGAAAACCAGGACGTCCTCTTAAACGCTTCAACGATGACTTCTAAGGCCAGAACAGGCCTAAATCCTTGATATGCATGATGATGAAGTATTTTTTTTTTATGATGACCCCCCCACACACACACGAAAGATGATTAAAGAGAAAGAAGTAATCTGTTGATATGGTTCTTAGAGAGTTAGGATTGTATTCAGTAGAGAAAACTGTAGAGTAGATGTTTCAAATAACAGGTGAATGGAATGAAGGAAGATGATGGGAAGTTAGTTTGGTATATTTAGAGTTGGACAATGTATGGGTATTTGCAAGTAGCTGCTCTAGTTCTTACAGGATTAGCAAAAGGTAGCTAGTTCATTAGAGCAGTGTGCATGAAAGTACTTATTGAAAAGTCTGTGTGAAAATAGAACACGTATGGAAAAGTGAATTGAGAGAGAGGGGTCACATATTAAGCAGATCATATACTTGTAAATGTCTGTATTCATGGGTTGAAATTATTATTGATACTAATCTACCCTTCATATTGTTTACAACATTAGTTAAAATATGACTTAGATTTATGAATTGCATTCTCTGCTTTGAACATTTTTCAATCCTTTTTGATCTTTGATTCTATAAACTGAAATATCTGACAAATCAGTTTGTCAAGATGTATCACAGTTTTGCTCTGTTAGAAGGTATGTGGAAAGAAGTGAAAGTTCAAATGAAACATCACATGCAAGTGTGAGATTCATTAAAAATGCACTTAGCATCCATTAAATTATTACTGTTATGTGGGAATCTACAAGAAGTTTGAAGACTCATCATGGAATTTCCTTATCCTCACAGTATGTTGTACCTCTCCTTGAATGTATTAATTGATAAAACAGCACTGGCAACTATTTTACTCATTCACCACTCTCCAAGGAGTCATCAAAAATCTAGTGCTGAGAACATCACTTAGTTTATAGGGACAACTCTTGTTCTGTCTTCTAGCCAAGTGCTGAAAAATCAGTTCTATAAAATCCTTTTAGTAACTTAAATGTTTCTATCATATTCCCTCTTTACTGCCTATCAGCCAGTTTCTGTCATCATAGGTAACATTTCCACAGACCACTTGATCATTCATCTGTGGATCATATTGACCACTTCCTCATCCTCCCATCCAGATGATCAGACTAAAGCACAGTAATCCAGATTTGGCCTTATGAAGAGGAATGATGGCTTCTTATCTTTGCTTGTTAGTGTTTGCTTTTTTAACCAAGCAAGCCTCTTGAGCTACCTTAGCAATATACCCTCAGAACTTCAACTGTCTATCACCAACTCCAAATGTACTCCAGGAAACTGATGAAGTTTCCTGGAGTACATTTATCTTGCAAGCTCCCTGCATTGCTTTGGTCCTATATCATATATATTGGGCTGTTGCAAATGAAATTGCCGATTTTAAGGATGATTGAAAAAAGAAGAGAATAAAAAGTAATCTCCAGCAGCATCAATGCATTGTTGCCAGTGTGGCAAGGTCTTTATACCACATTTGTAAAAATCAGCGTCTCTGGAAGTGATGAAGGCCTCCACTACCCGATAAATTGATGCATTGTTGGCAAAGCATTTCTTGGACAAAAAATGGTAATCTGTTGGGGAAATGTCAGGAGAGTATGGAGGATCGGGCACAATTTTGTATCCCAAATTGTTGATATGCTGTATGGTTGACACTGCCGTATGTGGCCGGCGTTATCCTGAAGCAATAGGACTCTATTCACAAGTGCTGGTTGCTTAAGGCACAATTTGTCATGCATTTGCCACATATCTGTACAATATCGAGCTGCATTTATTGTTTCACCACGTGGAAGGAATGAGTAGTGAATAACACCAGCAGAAGACCACCATACAGTAAACATCTTCATTGGATGCAGAGGTGCCTTTGGAGTGTCTTTCACTCCCAACCACTGCAATGAATGTGTACAATTGTTGTAGAATATCCACTTCTCATCCACAGTCGCAATTCGTTGCAGGAACCTTTCTTCTTTACTTCTTAAGAGAGAAGAGCACACTTCCAAACGGCGTGCTTTGTTTTCATCAGTGAATTCGTGAGGCACCCACTTGTCGAGCTTCCTTACTTTTCCTATTATTGCCAAGTGCTGTGAAACAGTTGAGAAGTGTACATTTAGTGTCTGGGCAATCTCTCGTACAGTTTGTCTTGGATCTGATTTGATTAAATCCTTTAATTCAATCGAATCAATAGAGGAAGGATGATGGCCACGAGGTTCGTTTTGTAGCATCAAATCTCCTGAGCGAAATTTTGCAAATTGCAGATCTATCATTATGTTGTTCCTCCACTGAATGCTTTATTGATGTTTTTTACTGCAGCCGCTGCAGAATTTCCCAATTTGAACTGGTAAAGGTATAGCAACCTTAATTGACTAGGTTCCATGATTGACTTGATGTCGGTATTATTCAGTGTTTAATGCTCATTGAACGAAACAAATACTACAATTGCATCACCCACTTGTGATGCTGTCACATGACATAAAAATTTGCATATACCTCAGCGCTTTCTTTCTTCAGCAACCAGTAGAAACCTGACAGTCATTCAACGGCCATTTCATTTGCAACAACCTGATAGATGAGATACATATACACCCTCTGTCCAAAAAGAAACTGAACTTTTTGAAAATAGAAGAAACTAGTGGCGCCACCTGTTGTATCTTTTTGTTGTTGAAAGCGGCAACCTTCATTAGTGTTGTGTGAACTGTTTATGACATTTGTTTCATTAGAAGCCGAGTTATAGTGCCAAGAGTGACAGTGTGTTTTGACGAACGGTTGTAAAATGAGTTTCAAACAGAGAGCTACGATTGATCTTTGTGTTAAACTTGGTAAAAGTTTTATCAAAATGCATCAAATGCTTCAAAAAAGCATACGGTGATGAATGCTTATCCCGTACTGAAGTTTATGAGTGGTTCGAGCGATTTCAAAGTAGTCATGAGTGGCTTGAGGATGACAAAAAACCGGGCCATCCAAAAACTGGACTGAGCGAAGTTAACATCCAAAAATTGCATGATTTCAGTAAAGAAAACCCAATTCATCTTCAATCAATCTCACAGATTGATTGAAGATGAATTGGGATTCCATAATCAACTGTGTGAAGATGAATTGGGGATTCCATAATCAACTGTGCACAATATTTTGACCGAGAGTTTGGGCCTTCGTAAATTGAATTTGCGATTTGTTCCCCACAAGTTGACAGACGACAAAAAAAAGGTATCGAATTGAATACTGCAAGGATCTCATTAAAACTGCTCGTAAGGACTCAAACTTCCTTGAAACGATCATTACTGGTGACAAAACGTGGTGTTTTGAGTATGAGCCCGAAACATTGGATTGCTGAGTGGAGACCACCAGATTGCATGGATTGCTGAGTGGAGACCACCAGAAGAGGGGCATCCGAAAAAAAGTTGCTTGGAGAAGTCAAAAGTAAAGACAATGCTGATTTGTTTCTATGCTTCCCAAGGGCATTATCCACAAAGAATTTGTTCCGCCTGGCCAAACAGTCAGTGGTGAGTTTTATCTTGAAGTTTTGAAGCGATTGATAGCGAGAATTCATTGCGTATGGCAAGTACACGATAATGCCTCATCTCATCGTTCGAACCTTGTAGGACAGTTTTTGAGCAAAAACTGTCCTCCAAGGTTCTGATTTTAGCACCCTTGGACTTCTTTCTCTTCTCCCAACTTCATTTGCCGATGATAGGAAAGCGATACGACACCATTGAAAACGTTCAAATGGCAGTAACCATGACCCTCAACAGTATCCCAAAAACTGATATAAAAAACTCATTTAACAAATTAATTTACAGTGCCAAACTCTGTATCGAAGCTGAGGGACAGTATATTGATTGAAATAAATGATTTGAATAATTATAATTATTCAATTGATGATTGATAGAAATCTGAAATTTAGGGGACATATTGCAAAGGTAGTGAAGGTAACACAGAGGATTGCTGCAATAATGAGAAGAACACTGACCTGCAGAGATAAAATGGTTATCATTCCTTTGTATAAGACTCTGATCAGACCACACTTAGACTATTATTCTCAGATCTGGTCCCCAGTATTTGAAGGGGATAAATTAACTGTGGAAATGGTACAAAGGTGGATAAAAGATGGTGTTGCGACTGTGCAATGTTAGTTATGAGGATTGGCTGAGGGAGTGTGGACTGCAGAGTTTGGTGGATAGAAGGAGAGGTGATATGATTGAGACTTTTAAACTGTTGAGAGGTGGTTACAGGGTTGACACTGGGGAGTTGAACAGCGGGAAGGAGTCATGATCCCTGGAAATTACGCAAGGAAACTGAGAAGGAGGGTGAGGAGTGGTTTCTTTGCATGGAGGGTGGTTGAACCATGGATAGCGAGAACGGTCAATGCATTTAAGGAGTGGTATGATACTGTGTTTCCTAGGTGGGACCTCCCTCAATGAGTCTTGATAGACTTGTGTTTCTTAGAAAGGACCTCCCACGATGAGTCTTTTGACTCCATGGAGGCTTGAATAATAATAATAATAATTGGCCTGTGTTTTAATTTCTATGAAAAGTTTGGTTTCTGTTTGGACATAGGGTGTATGATATATGGCCCGTTTACTCCATAACACGTTGTAGTTATTCAGCACTTTTTTTGCACTATATTGTACATATTAAACAGCAGTAACTGAAGCACAGAGCTTTGCAACACACTGCTAGTTACCTGCTTTTTTCCTGGATTCTGCTCTTTTTTGTACTACTTCTTTGGGTCGTAGTACAAAGTTGCTTGGAGAAGTCAAAAGTAAAGACAATCCTTGTATACACATCACTAGTTCCATGTGGTATCCTGATAAACACCTTTGCAAAATCCAGCAGTATCATCTCAGTTCTCACTGTTATAAAAAGTTAGTAATTACTAAGGCATGACCAATCCTTCACAAAGCCATGCTCTCCTCCCCCCCCCCTCCCTTGCACGTGAAAGGTGAAAATATGGTATACCTTTAGAATTTTAAGTAGTACATTACTAAGGCCATTCATTTGACTCATCTCACATGTACAAAAAAACAAAAAAAAAAAAAAACTGTATACATTCTGTAAGCCATCTTGGGTAATTTTTAATTCTAGACACCACACTTTCTTAGTGCTGATGTTGATTTGTCTTACTTAGTGAAATATATGCATTTTTTAAGTAAGAGTTAGTTCTATCTCAATTTCTGTGAAACCCTGTAAAACAAATTTTAACATAAAGAAGCATGTTATCATTATTGCTGAACTGATCATACAGACTTAAAAGATAAATGTGTGTATGATAGTGTTGACCTGCAGATGTATTTCTTGCAAGTACACTAGTAATTATTTAAACTGTACTTATATTTACAAGTCCATGCCATTATGCTTTTATATTCTAAGAGATTAAATCTTGTTAACATCAGCATCAAGAAAACTCAATTCCAACTTCTCTTGAAAAGCAAAATGGATAACATTTATTTTTATTTTTGTATCTTTAAATCAGATTTTCATCTGCTAATGAGAATAATCATTTCTTTAGTTTTTCACAGGTTGGTGGATTATTTTAGATGTTGCTGCATTATATCCAAGTGCAGATGATTTTAATCATGCTTATCATGTTTGTGGAGTTATGGGAACTTTATCTCTGTTTATGTAAGTGTATATTAGTTTAATAAACTTTTTGATATTAATGAAATTTTGCATTTATGTTAACATAGTCTGTTTATATATATACTATACTAGCACCCCACCCCCCCGAGTTGCAGACTGGTAGGCCAGTTCTCCTTGAATTCAGATGACTCGAATTTTGAAGACGTGAAAGGGGTTCCACCCCCTGGCACCTACAGCACCCAACCCCCTGAGTTCCGGACTGGTAGGCCAGTTTTCCTTGAATTCTGATGATTTGAATTTTGAAGACTCGACACTCAGAGTAGCCCCTGACTTTCAAAACGTTTCAAATAACTTGACAAAAAACATTACAAAAAAAAGGCTTATCATTTTATATTATAGAGTAGATATATATACACACACACACACACTCACACGAGGGTGGTCTGAAAAGTTCTCGACCTAACAATGAAAAAACGAATTTATAATTTCAAAATTATTTTTATTTTTCAACATAATCTTAAGACTAATACATTTATTCCAGCAATGCTCCAGCACCATTATCCTCCCTGTAGTGGTTCTCAGTAAGATCTGCAAAATACCCTTCTACAGCTGCAGTCACCTCTTGATTCGAAGAAAAACGCTGACAAGCTAGGAAGAGTTTTAGTTTTGTGAAGAGTAGAAGTCAGAGAGAGCCAAATCTGGGGAATATGGTGGATGTTCCAACAATTCATAGTCTGGATCCCTTAATTTTCCCATTGCCAAAACACCTATGTGGACAGATGCATTTCCTTGATGAAAGATAATTTTTTTCTCTGCAAACCAGGTCTTTTCTCACGAATTTTTTTGTTCAGTCTGGTTAAAAGATTGGAATAATATTCCCCAGTTATTGTTTTACCCTTTTCAAGATAATTAATAAACAAAATGCCTTTAGCACTCCAAAACACTGATGCCATGACCTTTCCTGCCTGATGGAACTGACTTTGTCTTCTTTTGCACTGAACAGCTGGCTTCTGTCTACTGCTTTGACTGCTGTTTGTATTCTGGTGTGTAATGGTGAATTCAAGTCTCATCCATAGTAATAAATTGACACACAAAATCGGTTTCATTCTTGTTAAAATGCCCCAAGCACTTCAGAGATTTTTGTGCAAGCGCATTTTTGATCTGCTGTGAACAAGCACAGCACCCATCTTGTGCAAAGCTTTTTCATGTGCAGTTCATGCAAAATATATCCTACACGTTCTTTCGAAATGCCTATATTCTTAGCAATTTCACACACTCGGACTCGCCGGTCATCCAATACCATATCATTCACTTGATCAATGATTTCTGGTGTTGTTACACTTTTTGGACGTCCTTCATGTGGATCATCATCAAGGCTGGTACGGCCATGTTTTAACTCTGCAACCCATTTCTTAATTGTCTTAACATTTTGCTAAAATGTATAATATGAATTTTCTTAATTAACCTTTGTGCTTTTACCTAATTAGTTGCCTGATTTAATGAATCCAATGCACCACTCATTAAAATTCGGACCTAAGCAGAAGTTAATTGTTCAGTTAAGACCACGACTGCAAACAAGGTTAAATTCAGAAGGTATTGATATTTGGAAATATGTAGAACAATTGATTAAGTGCCTGTCTGAGAGCTCACTCCTTGACTGAGAAGTTTTCCAATCTAAGGGCTCTGGGTGGTGCAGCAGAACAAAAGAATTTTCCCATGAACTTAAGAGGAGGTAACTCCAGAATTTTGCAACTAAGGAATTGGCTCTACTCAGAGACAATGCCTTTGTTCATTTAATTTGCGCATGTGACAATCTAAGCGGCAGAAGTACACATAGATCTCTATATAATTAAATCTATTTAACTAAATTATAATAAAGGACAAATATAACCAAAAATATAATAAAGACAAAATAAAAGAGATCATAACAGTCGGTATAGACAAAACCCTTTGACCAAAAAGAATTGTGTTCAATTAACATCCACGACACGAGGAACCTTTATCTGGTTTCTTTTGATTAAAGGTGAGTTAGCTAGTTTCATACAGAGATAGAGGGTTGCAACTCGGGTTTTTGTCCCTCAGAACAGGCAAACCGGCTCCATGAACACACACACACAGAGATCTATAGTCATAAAATACATATACCAAATCCCTCATAATGAGCACTCAGCCTGTCTCCCCCCAAAGGGATGGGGAGAAAAGGGGGAACCCATACGAATAAATAAATGTATTGGAAATGTTATAGGTTTTAAAATGGTACATGGATCATAGGAACAGGAGCAGAAAAGTGATCTAGAAGAGACTTCAGGGTTTTTGAGTTGTATGTTAAAAAGGAGGACAGAGAATAAGGAAGTGACACATCCCAAGAAGCAGAGTTTCGATGCATGCTGATACACTGGTGTCCAAAAGCTAAGGATGAATTACATTTTTACCTTTATATGAAACAAATTTTTGATCTAAAATGATTTAGAGTAGAAAGCAAGTACACATTCAGATTTTCTAATCGCATGCAAAGAGGTCATGTGGTAGCACTTAATAGTATAAAAGGCAAAAGGCTGCACTAAGCATATTCTGTTTGAAGGAAGCTCTTTTTGTGAAGGAGTCAAGTTGCAAACTTGGATGTCTTGTAATGTCTCAAAAATTAACTAGATGATTTCACATGGGAAAGAATCATTGGAAGTCTTAAAGAAGGTCATAAAATTACTGATATTGCCAGAGAGTTTGAATCTCACATAGCATTGTATCCAGGCTCTGAACAGCATTTCAAATCAGTGGAATGCATTTCATATGTTTGCTAAGAGGTTGCCCTTGCTCTACCATGGACTATGAAGACAGATTTTTGATTATAACAAAACATAATCAATGCACCATAGCAGGTCATCTTGCAGTTTCATTCCAAGTTGACTCCATTCAAACATAGGTACGGGAATATCTCAGTAAACTCTGGCAAACTTGACTTGAACTAATGTTCAGGTTTTGAATTCTTTAATCTTTGGTTCATTGCTTATTTAAATGTAATTAAATGTAGTATTGAAAAAATATCTTCTGATAGAATAATCCAGTGTTGAATCTAGTCTTGTTAATCTCCAAAAATCCAGCAAACTTTTTGAGCAGAAGATCAAAAATTTCACTAGATTTTTGTAAAGACATATCTATAGATGCCTATGTGAATTCAACGTAATGTTCTCTCTAGCTAATAATGCAGAAAGAAAGAAGTTACTTCTTTCTCAAACCCAAATTAGAATACATCTAATTCATGACATCTTCCAAATGACAGCTAGTCAAAATATTTCTTGTAACATTGATTACAATTAATCTTCTAAAAATCAGATTTTTCATTGTAGATTCTCAGCTCAAATCAGCTAATGCCTTTTTATTTCCATATATAGGGAGTAGGCGAAGCAGTTTAGCCCTGTCTAACTTTTGGAGACTGAGTGGGCATTTCATTCTCCACTTGTACCCAATCAGAGATAGGTGGCCCAAGGCTATCACTAATTAAGCGGCATGCAGTGAAGAGAGACAGCTCAACAAGTGCTGCCATCTCGTGGTCCGTAACACTCGTGTTTAATATCTGAAATGATGTCGGTTCTACGGTCGATTTTCTTGAGTTTATTGGACAAAAAACCCGAGTTTCCGGGAGAAAAAACCCGCTTCCCCGTGCCAGAGATCGACTGACTTCAGAACCGGTTGAAAAATGGCATAGAAAAATTCCTTCTAGTCGCCGACTAGATTTGAAAAAAAGAAGTCTTCCTTCATGCGGTAAAGTGTACAAACACCACATCCACTGAGCTTCATGGGCTTTCTGTAAATAGAAAATTTCTGTAGGGGTACTTAAGGGTCAAAGCTGTATAATTGAGAAGAGACTTCTGCATAGCCTTTAAAGAAATGCGAAGAACCGACCAGGGCTTCTGACCTAATGTCCAATCCTCACCTTCTCGTGGTGCACCCTGTTAGGTATCTACCTGGATACTGAACGAATAAGGATGGAATGTTAATTTGGGATTTAGCCGACCATATTGTATTCTTATTGGCTTAAACCAAAATACAAAATGATAGTACAACATGGCAGAATTTCATGCTGGCTGGGGCATTGCCCGGTTAAACAAGACTCCCGTTGTTTTCGCCAGGGAACCAGGGCAACAGCAAAAAGTCAGCTACTGGAACAAATCAGAAAGCACACCCCAACTCAACATCACCAGAGTTAAAGATTGGTACTATCAACATAAGTCTAAATGTCAAAGAAATGGAGCTAGCTGAGGAATTAGATAAGTACCGGATCGACATAATAGAGGGCCAACACAAAAAAGACAAAAACTGGTGAGATCTTTCTCAGCAATAAATATAAAATGTTATACTCAGGCAATGACAATCAAGGAAAAGAAGGAGTAGCCATAATATTCAACACTAAATACGAGGCTAATCTCCTTGAATGGCAGGCAGTCTCAAGTAGAGTAATATGGGCAAATATCAGAATGGGGAACTGGACAATGAGACCAATTTATGCCTATGGCCCCACAGAAGTTTCTACTAAGGTAGGAGTGAAGGAGTTCTTTGAGGCTTTACAGAAAGCAACTGACACAATGAAAAAGAAAAAGTTGGGCCTTGTTTGGGATCTGAATAGAAGAGTAGGAAATGATTGCCAGACACAAAAATATTTTGGGAAAACTTGGAGAAAACAGCAAAGCTAATAATAATGGCAAATACCTGTTGGATTTCTGCTTAGGACATGGACTGGTTATTACTAACACTGGTTAGTAATAACTAGTTATGTTCATTATTGGAACATAACACTGGTTATGTTCCAATATAAAAATGTGCACAAATTCACATGGAGAGAAAAGACAAGGAATAAAAAAAGTCTCATTGACTATGTTATTGTCGTAAGTGATGTTTTCTCCCTGGTTCAGGACACCAGAGTGTACAGAGGATTTGAAATTGGAAGTGATCACTATTTAGTCTTGAGCAGGATAAAATTGAATTTCATTTTGACAATAAGAACATGTAAGAAAGTTTTAAAGCGAATAAAAGTTGAGCAGCTCTCAGATGTGAACTGTAGAGTAAAATACACAAAGATTATTGAAGAAAAAATGAAAGAGTTTGAGAACAGGAACCAAACCTTGGAGATTCAGTGGCAAGCCTTTAAGAAAACTGATTGATTCAGCCAGAGAGACATGTGAGGTTGTTTGCAAGGATAGAAAAATCAGAACTTCATGGTGGATATAGGAAGTTAAAGAGGTAGTGAAGGAAAAGAAGAAAGCATATCGAAAGTTCCTGTCAAATAAGTCAGCTAGTGCTCTTAGAGAATACAAAGACAAATGTGAGAAAGCTAAACACTGTGTAAAACTAGCTAAAAAAAGTCATTGGAAGACTTTGGTAAGAACATAGAAAATAAGTATCAAAAGTTGGCAAAATATTCTGGAGGTTGTTGAAGAAGCTCAGAAATGGTGGAAAGAGGAATGAATGTAAAAGGAATGAGAGATGATAAAGGTAACATGAAAACTGGAGAAAAAGATATCCTTGAAGTATGGGGTAATTACTTCAAAAAATTGCTAAATGAAACAAGCAGCGATAGTGCAGTGATAAAAAAAAAAAAAAAAAAACACTCAACAGGCATACAGTCAGGAATACATATCCATACTTGAAGTAGAAAAAGCCATCAAAAGCTTGAAATGTGGAGAGGCAGCAGGAGTAGATGATATTCGAACAGAAATGCTGTAGTATGGAGATATAAAAGTCTTACAGTGGTTCCACTGCATAGTTCAAAAGACCTAGACAGAGGGACAAATTCCCGATGATTGGAGTAGAGCTCTCATAGTACCCATATATAAAAAGAGAAATAAAACTGAATGTGAGAATTACAGAGGTATTTCCCTACTGAGTGTTCCTGGTAAGGTTTATGCAAGTATACTGAGTAACAGTTGAGAAGAGTTGTGGAAGAAAAGCTTGGGGAAGAACAAGCTGGATTCAGACCAAATAGAGGCTGTCAGGATGAGATCTTCACTTTACGATAAAATAGTTAAAAAATCATGAGAATATAACAAAAATCTGTATTTAAGTTTTGTTGATCTGGAAAAGGCATATGACAAGGTGCCAAGAGAGAAGCTATTCAACTCCAGTTATGTGGTGTGAATGGGATATTATATCAAATAGTACTTGGTCTTTATTTGAGTTGTAAGTTGGCAGTTAGAATTGAAGGAAGTGCAGGAAGATGGTTTGATATTAAATCTAGTGTGAAACAAGGATGTACGTTATTCCCTCTGTTATTCATTATCTATATTGATCACATTATGAAGGTAAGTGATATTAAACATAATATCAAAATTGGAGATGTTAATGTCAGCTGTTTGCTTTATGCGGAAGATGTTATACTTCTAAATAAATCCGCTACAAATCTGCAAGATTCCCTGATTAATTGAATAACTGTTGTAATAGATATGGTATGAAGGTCAGCAATAAAAAGACAAAGACAATGAAAATAGGCAGAATCATTGAAAATGTCAACTGTGTTGTGAATAGGGAACCTGTGGAACAAGTAAAATATTTCAGCAACTTAGGCACGATTTTTAGTGAAGATGGTAAATTAAATATGGAAATGGACAACAGAATCAACAAAGCTGGTATGGTAGGAAGTCAATTGAATAAATTCATATGGAATAAGAGAGAAATCAGAAATTTGTGGGAACACTGAATTAGCTGTATACAAGACAGTGTTCAAACCAGTTTTAACTTATTATTGTTATCCAGGCCTCCATGGAGTCAAAAAGACTCGTCGTGGGAGGTCGTTTTTAGGAAATACAAAGTTTATCATACCACTCCATGAACCCATTGAACCCTGTACCCACCTCAACCACTCTCTCAGGCAATGCAATCCAAGGTTCAACCACCCTCCAATCAAACTTATGGATCTGAGAGTTGGGTCAGAAGTAAAACACTTAACCAAAGACTAGAGACATCAGATATCAGAATCCTGAGAAAAATTAGGGGCATGAACAGATAGCATCAATGACAGTATCATATTAAAAACGAGGATGTTAGGAAAGAACGTGAACTTGTCAGCATCCAGGAATGTGTTAGTAGAGCTAATCTCAGGTGGTATTGTCACTTAAACAGAATGCGTGAGAAAAGATTACCAAAATAAGTGTTCTCTGCCAGGGTGGCAAGAAAATGACCCAGACGAAGAACAAGACATAGGTGAATAGATACAGTAAAATGTGCCTTAGAAGATAGAAATATAAGATCTGATAATGTTGGTGTCTTGATAAGTAACAGGCTCAATTGGAGGAAAATGTTTCATGTAGAAGTATTTTATCCTGTACACCCCTTGAGGGTACATTGCAGGAATTTCATGATGATGATGAAAATTTCTCTGATGCTGTTATGAGTGAATGTTGAAAATTTCAATTTCATTAATACAAAGGTTTTTGTCTTAATCCTAGTGCTTTACTTCAAGAGTTACTTCATTTCACTTATTCATTGTTCTTCATATGTCTAATCTCCATTTTCTATCTCATTCACCCCATTATCTTTCATCATGTAACTCCCAGCAAAACATATTTGTCAGTTATATAAGCGAGTTCTAAAGAAAATACTTGTCTGTCAGTGGTTATTACCATAACATCACACACACCCATTGAAAAACGCTGGTCAAATATTAGAAGTGCAATATATGAGACAGCCAACAAGATTATTCCAAAAATTAAATACAATAAGAATAACCCTGGATGACAGAATCAATATTAGAACTTATGAATGAAAGACGTAAAGAAAAATACACAACAGTATAAAATATTCAATAAAATGATAAATGAATTCAGGAAGACTAAAGACAACTGTTTTCAAATATGAAAACACACCCCAACTCAACATCACCAGAGTTAAAGATCGGTACTATCAACATAAGAAGCCTGAATGGCAGAGAAATGGAGCTAGCTGAGGAGTTAGATAAGTACCAGATCGACATAATAGGGGTGACTGAAACAAAAAAGACAAAAACTGGTGAGATCTTTCTGAGCAATAAATACAAAATGTTATATTCAGGCAATGACAATCAAGGAAAAGAAAGAGTAGCCATAATATTCAACACTAAATACAAGGCTAATATTCTTGTATGGTAGGCAGTCTCAAGTAGAGTGATGTGTGCAAATATCAGAATGGAGAACTAGACAATGAGACTTATTTGTGCCTGTGGTTCCACAGAAGGTTCTACTAAGGTAGAAGTGGAGGAATTTTTTGAGACTTTAGAGAAAGCAACTGACACAATGAAAAAGGAAAAGTTGGTCCTTATTGGAGATCTGAATAGAAGAGTAGGAAATGATTGTCAGACATACAAAAATATTTTGGGAAAATTTGAAGAAAAGAGCAATGCTAATAATAATGGCAAATATCTGTTGGATTTCTGCTCAGGACATGGACTGGTTATTACTAACACCATGTTCCCACATAAAAATGTGCACAAATTCACATGGAGAGAAGAGGCAAGGAATAAGAAAAGTCTCGTTGACTATGTTATTATTGATAATGATGTTTTCTCCCTGGTGCAGGACACCAGAGTGTACAGAGGATTTGAAATTGGAAGTGATCACTATTTAGTCTTGAGCAGGATAAAATTGAATTTCATTTTGACAAGAAGAACATGTAAGAAAGTTTTGAAGTGAATAAAAGTTGAGCAGCTGTCAGATGTGAACGGTAGACTAAAATACACAAAGATTATTGAAGAAAAAATAAGAGTTTGAGAACAGGAACCAGACCTTGGAGATTCAGTGGCAAGTGAAGAAAACCCTGATTTATTCAGCCAGAGAGGCATGTGGTGAGGTTGTCTGCAAGGATAGAAAAATCAGAACTCCATGGTGGACACAGGAAGTTAAAGAGGCAGTAAGGAAAAGAAAAAAGCATATCAAAAGTTCCTGTCAAATAAGTCAGCTTGTGCTCTTAGAGAATACAGAGACAAATGTAAAAAAGCCAAACACTGTAAAACTGGCTGAACAAAAGTCATGGTAGGACTTTGGTAAGAACATAGAAAAAAAACAAATATCAAGAAGGTGGCAAGATATTCTGAATGTTGTTGAAGAATCTTAGAAATGGAGGAAAGAGTGTTGTAAAAGGAATTAGAGATGATAAAAGTGACATGAAAACAGGAGAAAAAGATATCCTTGTAGTATGTAGTAATTACTTTGAAAACCTGCTAAATGAAACAAGCAGTGATGACAGCACAGTGGTAAGAAACACTCAACAGGCATACAGTCAGGAATACATATCCATACTTGAAGTAGAAAAAGCTATCAAAGGCTTGAAATGTGGAAAGGCAGCAGGAGTAGATGATATTCGACCAGAAATGCTGAAGTATGGTGGCTTACAGTGGCTGCACTGCATAGTTCAGAAGGCTTGGACAGAGGGGCGAATTCCCGATGATTGGAGTAGAGCTCTCATAGTACCCATATATAAAAAGGGAAATAAAACTGAATGTGAGAATTACAGAGGTATTTTCCTACTGAGTGTTCCTGGAAAGATTTATGCTAGTATACATGCATAAGTCTTTCATAAATTACTTGCATAAATGAGAAACTGTTGAGAAAAATTGTGGAAGAAAAGTTGGTGAAGAACAAGCTGGATTCAGGCCAAATAGAATCTGTCAGGTTCAGATCTTCACTTTACAATAAAATAGTTAAAAAAAAAATCGTCAGAATATAACAAAAATCTGTATTTAAGTTTTGTTGATCTGGAAAAGGCATATGACAAGGTGCCAATAGAGAAGCTATTCAATACGCTACAGTTATATGGTGTTAATGGGGCATTATATCAAGCAATACTTAGTCTTTATTTGAGTTGTAAGTCAGCAGTTAGAATTGAAGGAAGTACGGCAGGATGGTTTAATGTTAATTCTGGTGTGAGACAAGGATGTACATTATCCACTCTGTTATTCATTATCTATATGGATCACATTATGAAGGAAAGTGGTATTAAACATGATATCAAAATTGGAGATGTTAATGTCAGATCTTTGCTTTATGCAGACGATGTTATACTTCTAAATAAATCCGCTACAAGTCTGCAAGATTCTCTGACAAAATTGAATAACTTTTGTAATAGATATGGTATGAAAGTCAGCAATAAAAAGTCAAAGACAATGAAAATAGGCAGAATTGCTGAAAATGTCAACTGCGTTGTGAACAGAGTACCTGTGGAACAAGTAAAACATTTCAGCTACTTAGGCACGATTTTTAGTGAAGATGGTAAATTAAACATGGAAATAGACAACAGAATCAACAAAGCTGGTAGGTATGGTAGGAAGTCAATTGAATAAATTCATATGGAATAAGAGAGAAATTAGTCCGAACACTAAATTAGCTATACAAGACGGTGTTCAAACCAGTTTTAACTTATGGATCTGAGAACTGGGTCAGAAGTAAAACACTTGACCAAAGACTAGAGACCGCAGATATGAGAGTCCTGAGAAAGATTAGAGGTGTGAACAGATGGCATCAATGGCAATATCATATTAAAAATGAGGATATTAGGAACTTGACATTGTCAGCATCCAGGAATGCATTAGCAGAGCTAATCTCAGGTGGTATGGTCACTTAAATAGAATGGGTGAGGAAAGATTAGCAAAAACAAGTGTTCACTGCCAAGTTGGCAGGAAAACGACCCAGAGGAAGACTAAGATATAGATGGATTGATACGGTACAAAGTGCCGACGACAGAAATATAAGATCCAATAATGTTGGAGTCTTGACAAGTAACAGATTGATTTGGAGGAAAATTGTAGATAGGAAGTTAGTAATGATGTACATTTTTCATGTAGTACTATCATATCATGTACACCCCTTGTGGGTACATGTCAGGAATTTGATGATGATGATAAAGACAAGTGATTAATTAAAAAATGTAAAGAAATAGAGGAACTGGACAACAAACACAGTAGTAAAGAAATGCATAAGTCAGTCCAAACTCTGACAAATGAAAAGAAAAATTTCAACCATCATCTTTGTATAAAAGATCAAAAATACTGCTAGAAAAACAAGTATATCATAAAAAGATGGAAAGAATATGGAAAAGCATAAGGATGGTGAACCAATTATTAAATTATTATTATTATATCACACCTCCAGGTAGTCCAATTGATCATCGAGGGAGGGCATCAACTGTACAACTCCTCGTCTCAATTCTCAACCAACCTTCATCATCTAACACCAACTCCATCTACCGCCGACTACCACCACTAGTGTTTTCACAGACAATCACAAACATCCATGTCCATGGTGGGATTCGAACCTGCAGCCCTTGGCTGGAGAGCGGAAATGCTAACCACTCGGCCAACCAGACCAAGTATGAATGGAGAAATAGAAGATTTTGTATGAAGAAATAGAATATACTATATGTCAAATGAAAACAGGTAAAACATCAGGGTCCTGATCAGATCCCTATTAGGTTATTTAAATTAAATGAAAACACAATGACATAAAGGTTATTTATAATAATATATCCCTGATGATCTAAGAAAATCCATCTTTGTCACAATTCCCAAAATTCCAACAACTTGTGAATGTTCGGAATATAGACTAATAAGTTTAACAAGCCACGTTACAAAATTACTACCAAGAATAATCCTAGAAAGGATAAAAGGCACTTTGTCAATAGAAATAGGAGACACTCAATTAGGTTTTCAAAAAAAACGAAGGTACAAAAGAAGGAATTTTCAATCTGAAAACATTAAAACATTATGTGAAAGAAGCCTCGATAACCAGAAAATCATATATTCTTTGTTTTATTGATTACACCAATGCATTTGATTCAGTAGATCACAAGAAATTAATATATATCCTACAAAAATAATGGGTTAAAAGGAAAAGATCTACGTATAATTACAAATGTTGACTGGAATCAAATGATGGCCTCAATAAGATATAAAAAATGCATATTCTGACAACTTTGAAATCAAACAAGGAGTAAGATAAGGATGTGTCTTATTGCCCTTACTGTATAATATACATAGTGAAAAAGTTTTTAAAGATATTGCATAATTGAAGAGTGTAAAAGTAGGTGGTTGGAACTTCAGGTATGCAGATGACGGTCCTTATAGTTGAATCTGAAGATGATCTTCAAAACTTAGTCAGAAATTTACAACAGAAGTGCTTAGACATGGGATTAATTATTAACCTGAAGAAAACAAAGTGCCTGATTATATTAAAAGAACCAATAAATAAGAAACGAAATATAACTGTTAATCAAAAGAAAATTGAACAGGTTCAGTCTTTTATATATTTAGGACAAATGTTTACAGATGGAGGAAATTCTTTAAAGAAATAAAAAGAAGAATGGAGATAGTAAGAAAAGCTTTTATTGATATGAAAACTGTTCTAACATCCAGAGACATTAACATAGACACAAGAAAAAGATTAATAAAGTGCTATATCTGGTCAAGCCTTCTCTACAACAGTGAAACTTGGACTCTAAATAAAGAAGCAGAGGAAAAAATTAGAAGCTTTTGAAATATGGACCATCAGAAGAATGTTGAAAATATCATGGACAGAGAAACTGAAAAACAAATATGTTTTAAAGAAAGCAGAAATGAAAATCATTAAAGAATGAAAACTTAAATATTTTGGACATTTAACTAGACAAGAAATTAATATTAGAAGGGAAACAGGATGGAAAATGAGGGAGAGGTAGATCCAGTAGAATGTGGTTTGAAGACATTAAGGACTGGACTGGCTTGAATTACCATAAATGTTCCAGAGCAGGAAAAAAAAAAAAAATTTCCATGACACGACTGCCAACCTCCTTCTAGGGGATGACACTTGAAGAAAAAGAATGGTCAAATGAACAATAGCTATGTTTCACAATACAATGATACAATTTTTAAATACAGCCATATAATATGCACAGAAATCGGGAAAGTAATCACTTGGGAAATTATTCATTTTCTGGATTGAACCAAAGAAAGGCTTAAATAAACTTGTTTTACTTACTCATTTATACACAAGTTCTAACCTCCTTAGACTATAATCATACAATCTGCAAAAGCTCTGGCAGAAAACGAGACACTTAGTAGATCGTCAACAGTGTTTCCCACTGTAAATATGGACAAAAATGTTATAAATTATTATTATTATTACTATTATTGTTCCGGGAAACTCCAAGGAGTCGACAGACTCATCGAGGGAGGCCCTAACATCATGTCAAGAACAACTACTCAACATTCACACAGTATCTATCATACCTTGCCTTGAACTCATTCACAGTCGTAGCACCCACAACAGACTCTGGAAGCTTATTCCACTCATTTACCACTCTCCAAGTAAAGAACCTAGCTCTAACACCCTTGTCAACCACTCTCTTGCCCAGCTTCCATGCATGGCCCCTAGTCCTCCCACCACCAGTCATATTTTCAAAAATATCTTCTGGATCAATCTTATAAAAACCCTTCAGTAATTTGAATGTCTCAGTCATATCACCCCTCCTTCGCCTATCGTCCAATTTCTGCAACCCACAAATCTTCAACCTATTCTCATAAGGTTCATTCCACAGACCTGCTATCATCTTGGTCACTCGTCTCTGGACCCTCTCCACTTCCTCCCCATCACGAATAAACCCTGGTGCCCATAGCTGGGCACAGAAGTCCAGATGGGGTCTTATCAAGGCTCGATACAGAGGAACAACAACTTGTTCGTCTCTGCATGTTAAAGTATTTTTCAGAAGCCAAGTGATTTGGTGAGCTGTTTTAGTTACTTTTGCAATGTGCCCCCTAAACTTCAACTCCCTATCCACCAACACTCCCAAATCCCTGGCCTCATCAATCTCCTGGAGTATGATTCCACCAATGCGATATACTGCTGCTATTCTTTTCACCCCAAAGTGCATAACCTTACACTTTGCCACATTAAATTCACATCCATTTTTCCTAGCCCAGTCCTCCAAACTATCGAAATCATCCTGTAAAATTTTGACATCTTGTGCACTCACAATTGCTCTACCCAACTTTGCATCATCAGCAAACAAGTGAACACTTCCTCTCAGATTCTTTCCAATATCATTGATGAACAAATTGAAAAGCAGTGGTCCAAGAACAGAGCCCTGTGGCACTCCACTAGTCACAAGACGTCTTTTAGACTCCACTCCTGAATAAACCACTCTTTGATATCTCTCCTTCAACCACCCTCTTATCCATCTCACCAACCCTATATCTATACCCATCTGCTCCAGTTTACTGATTAGGGTTCCATGTGGTATCCTATCAAAGGCCTTGGCAAGGTCCAGTAGTATCACTGTAAACCCATTACCCCTATCCAGTTCAGCCGTCACTGTGTTATAAAACGTGAGCAAGTTACTGAGGCATGATCTACCCTTCACAAAACCATGTTGTCCCCCATACAATATCCCATTTTCATCTATCCAATCCTGTATTCTTTTCTTGACTAATTTCTCTAAGACCTTGACAATGATTCCTGATATGCTAATCGGTCGGTAATTTACAACAGCAGTCTTGGAACCACCTTTATGCAGTGGAACTATTTTCCCCTCTTTCCACCCACTCGGGACTAACCCAGACCCGAGACTCAAATTAAACAAAATGGTCAAGAGTACTGACAATTCTTTAGCTGCTTCTCGCACAACACGAGCTGGTATACCATCCAATCCCACAGATGTATTGACATTGAGGTTATGCAATAGACTACTCACCTCCACTTCATTTTTTTTATTTATAGAAAATTATTTATAGAAAAGTCTATATTAAAAACTTGTCTATATTGGTATTTTAAACATGTCATTTCACACTTCATGTGATGCTTTCTGAAGGTTTAAAACCACTGGAAGGCTAAGAATTTGACCTGCTGCACCATCTGTGCATCTGTTCAAAGGACTCAAAGGTGTCTGTATTTGTGACCACACACCTGAGCTATTAATGTGAATGTGATGCATTGTTTACACGTCAAAGTGTTCTCTTCATGAAGCATTAGTATATTGTATTTAATTTTAGAATCATGTGGGGCCAGGGAACAATTAGGGGAGCCTTTAACAGCAATAAATGCAAAAATATAACATTGGTGATATTGCTGTTCCATTGGTGTTCACTGCACAACTAGCACACCCATATCCCTGGTATGTACTGCATGCTTGGCTTGGTTTTTTGTGCATGCATATTGTTTACAATTTTTTCCTTGACTGTTTATGTATTGCTGTAATCCTTGACCTTGTGTATTGATGTATCCTTTGCTATTGCACAGTATGTCCTTTACTGTTCTTGCACCAATAAACTATAAACCAACCAACCAATTGGATGTACTATTCCTATAAGGAAAAAGAATATAAACAGCATATTAAATTAATAACTATAGTAAATCAGGGCCCTTTCTGATCATGTCTGAATACTCTACACAGAATTGACTGGACAGGTACCTATTCCTTACATCACACCAAAACATGGTATGAATGCAAATTTAAAGAGATCTGTGAAATTCCTATTAACCACCCTAATCTTAACAATGATAATGGTTTAAAAATCAACAATATGGATGGCCCACATTTTACCCACATATCCCTTTTAACCTCCCAACTGGCAAGGACATACATGTCCAGCAAAACCTGGATATGATTCATACCACCTGTTGAAAGAACATGGATAAGAAGTGCAGTTTGGTCATTATGTCCATTAGAGCTGGCGATAATCCTTCATGCTGAGGAGAACACTTAACCAGATTACCTCACATGCATAGTTACATTCAGTCCTGTAGCAAGAAACACGGTTGCTTGTCATTTGCTCAGCAACTGGAAGCTTCGTTATACTAGACTAAATACCTACAAGTTATATTTATTTTTTCTACTTCTTTTATCATTTAGTTATAGTTTTTAACCCCAGTGCAAAATAAGACATCCTTTCATACTTCACTTAAATATTGTATCACCTTATAAGATCAATATCATTATCAATTTTTTTGCTAATTGCATTCAAAATAATTATTTTTGTCAAACAATTATTTTTTAAATTAATTAAAATCAGAATCTTAAATAGTACCCATCTGTTCCAAATTAAGTTTTCTTTATTTTTGTATTCATAATCTTAGTTCACAGATTGCGTGAAGGTTTGCACTTTTACAGTTTTGGTTTATAGAGAACAAGAGAAAAATCTTTAATCATATCACATAATGTTTATAATGCAGCCTGTAGTTTATTGCACTTCAGATTTCTTGGTTTCCCCAAGTCGCTCATTACAAATTGAAATAAATGGCTGTTATGAAGTAAACTGTTATGTACATATTTTCTGCTAGTTTAGATATTATGCGGCAGTTTTGGAGTCGCGATACTTTGCCTATTGTTTATCATTCAAAATGTGTAGGTGCATGCATTGAAAGTAAAATTTCATTTCCAAATTTGTCATAATAGAGCTAAATTTGTATTTCCCCTTTGATAGCTGACCCTTCCCCTTTCAAAAAAAAAAAAACTCTCTCTCTCTTTTTCGCGCACACACACACAAAAAAAACTGCTAGTAACATACCTGCACCTTGTTTTTGTTTGAATTCGTTATTGTACTAGATAACTTTTAATTTTCCGATACTAAAAATAAATTGTGATTATTATAAATTAGCAAATTTTGTATATTTTCTCATGTTATTTCCTGATTATTATAAATCAGGAATATTGGGTAATTGTGATCCTACAAAAGCAATATCAGAATAAAATGTTTCGAATATCTGCTAATCAGTCAGAAAGTTGAAAAACAAAACATTTTTCTGCATGTATTCAGCTATTGCTTGGAACTTTTTAGTGTGTCTACTGGGATGTGTTCTTTCCTTTCTTTCTCAATATACCTTCATTAGCTTACAGCCTGTTATTTGAGCAGAAAGGAATATTAACATGTATATTTAAGACACTACTCATTTCTGAGGTGGCAAGTAGTAGTAACATTCAGACTTAGAAAAAAAAAAAAGTTCGGGAGATGCAGAAAAGTTGGAGCCTTGCCTTTCAAGTAGCTCTTACTGTATTGATAATGATGAGGGAAATTTTTCTAGCTCTGAAGATAGCGATTTAGCTTATAGTTTAGACCTGTCTTTGTGCAGAAGGCAGGTGATTGTCACTAAATGCACCCCAGCTTGTCCACAGTTTCCATTCATAGGTAAGCCAGGAATTACTGAAGACTTGGAAGAAGCATAAAATGTTGATGTCAATCTATTTCTAGACAATGATATTCTTTCCTTTGTAGTGGAACAGACTTACCGTTATGCTTGCCAACAACATCAGCAAGTTGAGTACAGTCTGCATTCCCACAGTACACTTCAGAGCCCAGTAGATATCAACATGCTACTTACATTAATAATACTTTTGATTGAGCAAGATATCTTGGAAAAAACCCACCCTCAAAATGTATTGGTCTACAGAATGTATTCTGAACATGTTAATGTTTTGTGATGTTATGACTGAAAAACAATTCAGTTTCATCGTGAAGTATTTGCATTTTCAGAATATTGA
Source organism: Typopeltis vanoorti (assembly GCF_054136105.1). Lineage (NCBI taxonomy): Eukaryota > Metazoa > Arthropoda > Arachnida > Uropygi > Thelyphonidae > Typopeltis > Typopeltis vanoorti. The sequence continues at coordinate 3,575,465 of NC_143564.1, forward strand.
GGAATATGATCAGGAAGATATTGTTAAAGTTTTTAATTAATATTCTAGTATATGTTTTTGTTTCCTGAAAAATTAAAAGCCAAAATAATCATGTGTACACTTTCTTTTCAAAACACAAAGAAAGAAGAACATTGTAAATTCACTCAATGAAAAAAGAATACTGCATATTTTCCTTCTTACTATTATCTGTTTTTTCTTGTAGTACAAAGAAGAAATCACTGCACATTTTAAAAAGACATTTTCTTCTAGTTTAGATATGTGACATTGTTGAAGTAACTATTCTTTTACTACTGTTTCACACTAAAACGTATGAGCATGTTCCCCAAGTGATTTATGTTTGTAACAGCTGTCTTGTGAACGATTTTGAGAATAAATTCTCTGAAATATCTGCAGGTTGAATAGGTCTATAACCCCCTCCCTCCTTAAAAAAAATTTAACAATTATATAATGCATATACACCTTTTTTTTAAAAAATTCAAATCTTTTTTTTTTAAGATAACTGCATCAAATTTATAATTTTTGATAATAACAGTGAAACTGATTATTATAAATTAAGAAATTATTTTGGCATAATTATTATTATTATATGACTCCTCTCCAAGGAGTCTAAAGACTCATTGAGGGAGGTCACCTACTCTACAACTTTCTGTCTTTACCATCTGCATCAATGCCATCTACTGCCCACCACCACTAGTATTTTTAGGGACAATTACAAACGTCCATGATCATGGCAGTATTTGAACCTGCAACCTTTTGACTGGAGAGCTGATATGCTAACCACGCGGCCAATCAGGCCGACTGTATCAGCAATACAAATACTGTAAAAGAAATATCAGTATTTCTGTTGAGGATGTCTGCTAATCAACTAAACGACATTCTTGATGTATTGTTATTATGTGACACCTCCAAAGAGTCAAAAGACTTATCAAGGGAAGACACCCACTCTACAACTCTGTCTCCACCACTCAATCCACCAACTACAGTGAACCACATCATCTACACCAATGCCATCTACCATCCACCACCATAACTATTATTTTCACGGACAATGCTCATGGCGGGATTCGAACCTGCAGCCTTTCGGCTGTAGAGCGGATATGCTAACCACTTGGCCAACTAGGCTGGCATGTATTCTGCACTACAGTTTGAGGCACTTCAGCGCGACTTCTGAGGAAGTGTTCTTCTCTCTTTTCTTTCTCAATAGCAGTGAGAGTAATCTAAGCCTTTAGCCTTTTCCTCCCACTGAGAGGATTATTATTGAGTATTTCTAAGGCATAGATTATTCAGAAATAGAAACCAACAGCAGTAGTAGTAGTATTTTGAATTTTTTTAAGAAAAAAAAAAAATACCACTACTAAACTTTCTCTTTTGTGTCATAAATATAAACAATTTTATATGGTGTTTTTAAAAACATTTTGAAAACTAGCACTGCTGAACTTTCTTTTTTGTGGCACCACTATTGCTGTATTAAAAGTATTAATATGAATTTGGTCTCTGATGATGTTATAAATAGGATATAGCTTTGATGTAGTGTTTTTTTTTTTTTTTTCCCCCACTGGAGGTCAGGCCAGTAGATAAGTTGACAATGTCATTTTGGCATACTGTTTGAAATGTAATATAGCTTGTCACTGTTTATATATCTGTATACTCCAGATTACCTTAATATGAAGGTTGAAATGTCAAGAAATTAAAGTAATTATTCTTAACATGATTGTAGTCTCCATAATTTTATAGAAACAAAGTCAATAGTGTTGAATACAATGGGAAAAATAGGATCTTTTAGAGTTCGATAAAGGACTTATGTGGGTACCCATTAGCCTGGAGCCATGATTTTGAAAACAGCAGAGCTGACTGGTTCTCAAAAGGTGAGATATCCAGATATTTAATCAGTGGAAAAATAACCCACATTGCTTGTCTGAGTGGATTAACTGTGGTATTAAGCGACTATTAGGAACAAGAACGCCGTCGTCTATGAGGCTTGTACGGACAAACAGAACTTCCTGTGTGCAGCATTTAATGAATGCTGTTCCCGACCCCATATCTCACCGAACTATGCACAGGAAATTGAAAAGGAACAGTATTAGCAGTTGCATGCCTATATGAAACCACTGATTTCTGTGATGCTTGTAATTCAGTGGCCGGTATGTGTACATTGAATTTGATGGATGATAGCTGAAAATAAAAAAGATCTTCAAACCCCCACTAGAAGAGACGCCAAAGCTAAGTGAAAAATATGGACTTAATTTCAACTTCAAAAAAAAAAAACCAAAACCATGCTGGTAACAAGAGAAAAAGGGAAAATATGCGATATAAATGTTAAGATAGAGGAAATACTTAGATCAAGTAGAAAATTATATATATTTGGGTCAACTAATTACAGAGAATGGAAAGTGTGATAAGGAAATATTAAGAAAAATAGAAATCACTAGATCAACCTTCATTAGCATGAAAAACATTCTGATCTCGAGGGAAATTCACACAAAAACAAGAATTAGGCTGTCCAAATGCTACATATGATCAACACTGCTAAATGGAGCAGAAACCTGGACAATATCAAAATATTGTGAAAATAAACTAAAAGCCTATGAGATATGGATCCTCAAAAGAATTCTTAGAGTCCCATGGACTGCCAAAAAAGCTAATTTAGAAATATTAGAGATGATTGGAGCAGATAGGAATCTGCTGAAAACCATTAAGAAAAGGAAAACCACCCACCCACCTGCCTTGGTCAGATACTAAGTACAAAAGACACTTCTAGAAGGAATGATACAAGGAAAAAGAAGAAGAGGAAGACAGAGAACAGATTGGATGGGAAATATAAAGGACTGGACCTTTTTGTCCTCCTATGAAGAATGCAAAAGAGAAGCACAAAACCGTACATAGTGGAAGCTCATGGTAGGCAACCTCCTTGAAGGAGATGACATCTGACAAGATGTGTACATTGCAGTGAATTTGATGGATGAAAGGACTTGTATGTGCCTGATGGACTACATTTGAATTGTTTTGAAGTTAGTTGTTTCAAGAGAGCGTTGTTTAGTGAGCATTTGGAAGTGCAAAACCAGGGAAACTAGAGATATTAGGTGGGAGGATGCAATTAAGCATGTTTCTGGTCACCCCTGAAATAAATGAGTGTGTGTGTGTACAGAAATGATTATGCAATGCCGAATGCGATTTCACAGCTTTCAGATTCAAATAGATTGGTAATGACATTACACAAGGTATTTGTGGGTCCAAAGAGATGTTGAAATGCAGATACATGAATGCTACAAGTATCAGAAATAAGGGGAAAGAGTTTTTGGCATTGCTGAGCTCAATTTGGCCAAAAATTATATGCATCAGAGAGATCTTGTTGACAGAAAATGTTATAGTTACAAGGATAAAATGTAAAGTTTATTGTATTTTTAAAGAGGATAGAGGGAATAGGACAGGAGGTGAGATATTGCTATAGGTGAAGAACTACAACAAACAAAATTAAATGTTGGATGATTTTAGGTCATGAGGGGAGGGGGACAGATGGTTCAGTTGAGGCTATTGGATGCGAAATAGAGACTATTAGGAAAAAAATATTGTTTGGTTGCTGTTATAGACCAGGTAATCTGCAGGAAGATATGGATGACATGAATTGGCAGATTAGCACAATGAGTTCAGGCTGAGCAATTATTATGGTGGACTTCAACTATGAAGACATAGATTGGAGGGAGGAATTGAGACATGGCAAGATGGAAATGGAATTTATATAGTTGCTAAGAAATAATTATCAGAAACAGCATGTCATAGAATTTACCAGGGGTTTGGGAGTGCTGGATCTGGTAATAGCATCAAAAGATATATCCATAACGAAGGTGGATGCTCTGCCTCCAGTCTGGGAGAGTAACCATGCAGTCTTGTTCTGGGAAGTTGCTAAACATGTGGAATTCTCTCTTAAGAAAGGGTTTATGTTGTTGAACTATAAAGTTGGTAATTATGAAAACTTAGGAGTCATCTTGGAGCAGTGCTATGGCTTGAGAAGCTACAAGGAAAGAATGTCAAGTACATGGGAAGTGGTCAGAGATTATTTGAGAGAAACAGTATCGGACTGCATATCTAGGTCAGGAGGATAAACCAAGCGTGGACTAACTGGATGAGTAGAGATATAAAGCAAGAGCTTCAAGAAAAGAACACTGAAAGGAATATATATAAAAAGGTGATCAGCATACCCATGAGCAGTACAAAGTGCAAGCAAGAAGGATGTGACTAGTATGGTAAGAAAGGCCAAATCAGATTATGAATTAGCTAAGCAGACCAAAGTAAGTCCAAAAGGAGTTTTTTCTTTATGTAGCAAATAGAAGGAAAAATGACCATCTTAGAATGACTTTAAACAATGTTGATGGTATGAAGGTGACAGAGGCAACAGAAATAGCCAAGTTGGTGAGTGATCATTTTGCAAAGGTGTAACACCCAGGTGGAGATATTGCAGTTGCTAATGTGACAAATGTGTTAGAAGTAAGGTTGATGAACAGGAGGTGTTCAGCATATTGAAAAATATCAATTTGAATATAACAGAGAGACTGGATGGTATGTCTGCTCATGTACTACATGAATGTGCAAGAAACTGGTATTACCTCTGAAGTTGTTCAATATAAGTCTCAGGTCTGGCAAGGTTCCAAGGGAGTAGAAAGAGAGGGTGAAATAGTTCCATTACATAAAGGTGGCTCGAAGACAATAAATAGCAAACTACAGACCAAGGTCCTAATATATCAGCAGTGATTGTTAAAGTATTGGAAAAACTGATTAATAAGGATATGATACTCTCTAGTGGGCAGTATGGCTTTTAAAGTGTAGTTCCTGCCTTAGTAATTTATTCACATTTTATTGCAAAGTGACAGCAGAATTGGATAAATGAAAATAGTTAAACCATGATGTGCTGCTGGACTTTGCAAAAGCATTTAACAGAATACCACATTGAAAATTGTTATGAAAGTTTCAGTAAATGGGAATGGATATGAAATTAGTAGCATGGATAGGGATTCCATTCAATGGAATGGAATCTAGGAGAATGAGGGTGATGGAGTACCTCAGGGTTCTGTACTAGGCCACTACTTTATATCAGTGATATAGGGAGACATTTAAGGGTGTGTGTTTGGGGGGGGTGGCATTCAGTTTTTGCTGATGATGCAAAACTGGGGGAGAACAATAGTTGATAAAGATAATGTAGATATCCTGTGGGATTTAAATAAATTGGTATTGCAGGCAAAGGATAATGATGGTCAATTCAATGTTGCAAAATGTAAGGTTATGCATTTTGGATTGAATGTGTGTCACATAGGTGGTTCTGGACTACAGGAATGAGGCTAGGGACTTGGGGATAATGGTGGACAGAGTTGAAGTTCAGAGGGCATATTGCAGGAGTGTGTGGTTACCAAGTTTGGTTGATAGGCAGGAAAAAGGGGACATGATAGAAACTCATAAGTTATTAAAGGGATATTATAAAATTGCAAAGGAAAATTTTCAGTATATGAGAAATAACTAAGGGTCATCTGTGGACGCTGTGGAAAAGTGTAGTTAGAATATGCAGTCTAGACTTTTTGTGTGGAAACTATTGCCAGAATTAGTTGAGTGCCCTCATAGTCAATAAATTTAAGGAGAGGTGCGACAGGTTTTGTGTGTATAAAAGTTATTGTGGATCTCCCACGGTGAGTCTCCAGACTCCATGGAGATACTGAATGATAATACAGAGTGTCTAGGCTAGAGGTATCAAAAAAGAATGGCTTATAATGCAAGAACCATTCATTATATTTTCTCAAACTAAAGCTTAATTGATAGGAAATCTCTTTGAGATTTGTTTTGTCACACACTCAAGGTCACTAGTGAGCATGCATATTTGTGCATGCATAAAAACAGCATTAGAACGGCTATTCCTGGATGTTGGATTAGAAGTGTAGGCCTGGCTGTCTAGATCTTTGGATGTGACTCCATTGAACTTTTTTTGCCTAGTGCTTTATTAAAGACTGTGTATCAGAGAAAAATTCGAGATTTGGACAATTTGAAACAGCGTATTGTTGCAGCAGTTGCTCTAATAATGCCTCAGATGCTGGAAAACACTTGACAAGAGCTTAAGTATTGTTTTGACATTGTTGAGCTAAAAAAGGTGCATACATTGGACTTTACTAACCTACATAAAAACTTAGTGAATAACTCTGTATAATAACAAAAAAATATTTTAATAAACCTTATATATGATGCTGAGATGTGTGTATTTTTGGATACCTCTATCCTCGACATCCTATATATGAAACCTCACATCATCACAAAATTAAAACTAGTGTTAACATTTTTTCCTAGAGGAATTTATGCTGAAAGAATATTTTATTACAAATTTCTTTTAATTTTCACCTGTTTTGTCTTATTTTTGTATTAGTTTACAAAAAATATTCTTGCAAATAAAACTAAGTACTGTTCCAGGAAACTTGTGGTTTGGAGACATCATCAGTCATCCTACTTACCATGTAAGTCGGTTGAGCGTATAATGCTTCCTCCCTATTACTGGAGAAAAACATGAATGAGCATGCCCCCCCCCCCCCCAAGGATTTCAAGCTACTGTTTCAGTTTAAGGGGAATTGTATATTACGTAACAAAGGGAAGTATTTTATTTTTTTAGAAAGTGTGAAATGATGTATTAATTGAACTTGGAGTGTACAGAAAATCTACTAATATATAGTATAACTGCTTTGAGTGTAAAGGGAATATACTAATATTCTTTTACTTTGTTGATAGGTCCGAGTACTTGGTGGTTTTTTAATTAGTGAGACTGTTGACAGAAGCTGATATAATAGAAGGAATGTGAGAGTATAGCATTTTCAGAGAGGACAGAAAGAAGAAAATGGGGGAGGAATACTGCTGATAGATGAATTGCAGCTAAAAAAAAAAAAAAATCATCAGGAACCCAGTGTGGAAGATGGTTAATTTAAAGCAGCCTAGTGTGAGGTAAACTCTTGTACAACAGAGTACGCTTGGTTACTATAGCCCAGAGGGTGCAAGGGAAGATGTAGATGACATTCATCTGCAAATTAGGTTGATGAGTGTAAATGAGTAATCATTATTATTATTATTATGGATAACTCCAAGGAGTCCTTAGACTCATTGAGGGAGGCCCTAAACATCATGTCACGAACTACCCAACATTTGTTCAGCAACTATCATCTTTGAACTCATTCATAGTCATGGCACTCATAACAGATTTTGGCAACTTATTCCACTTATTCATTACTCTCCAAGCAAAAAAACCTAGTTCTAACACTCTTGCTAACTACACTCTTATTCAATTTCCATGAATGGCTCTAGTTCTCCCACCACCACACCTGCTCTGAATTAATCTTGTAAAAACCCCTCAGTAATTCTATGTCTCAATCATATCACCCCCTTTCTGCCTATCAACCTGTAATGCATGAATCTTCAGTCTGTTCTCGTAAGGTTCACTCCATAGACGTGCTACCATCTTGGTCACTCACCTCTGGATCCCCCTCATCTCCACCTTTCATCCTCTCCATTATGGGTGACTTAACTATGAGGATGTAGTTTGGAAGAAAGAAAGATCACATGGTGGAGAGGAAATGGAATTCATTCACCTGAGAAATGATCCCAAGGAGAGTGACTATGATCCTGACTTGGAAGGATGCCAAATGGAAATTTCAGTTAAGAAAAGATATATGTAGAACTGATATGTAGGTGATTACACTAAGTTTATGAAGCAGCTTTAAGAAATGCTGTACAAAACAAAAAGTGGGGAGTATTTATCAAGGAGAAAGGCGGATCAAGCTCAGAAGTACCATAGCATAGACAAGAAAAATGACTGACATAGTAAGGAAGGCAAAATCAGATTATGAGAAAAAATTAGCCAGATAGGCCAACGGAAACCCTAAAGAGAGTTCTTTCACTATATGACAAGAGTAAAAGGAAGAATGGTTATGGAAGAATAACCTCTGTAGACATTCTTTCTGATAGTAGCAAGGTGATGGAAGCAGAAAATAGTGCTGTTACTGATTGGTCACTTTGCAAGGGTTTGTTGGTTTGTCATCCAAGTAAAGATGTTGCTGTGACAGGAACTGATGTTGGAATAAAGGTTGATAAATTGGAAATGCTTGGGTATTGCAGAATCTCAATACGGATATAGCCATGGAATTAGATGGGATGTTAGGTTGCATATTATGAGGTTGTGCAAAAGAACTGGCATTGTCTAAGACTGCCGAGGTTGTTTTAATTTAAGTCTGAGCTCTCTCAGTAGCAAATTATAGACCAATCTGTATCTTGGGAATGGTAGTAAAGGTGTATTGAAAGACAGAATTCAGGAATGGTGAAAAAGAATGATACTCTGTGTGTCGGGGTGGGGGGAAGAATGGTTTATGGTATGCCTTAGTAATTTACTCACTTTATATAATAGTGACTGCTGAATTGGATAAAGGGAATGATGATAGTGTTAATATTTAATGAATTTATTTATCCTGTATAGGCTGCGCCATTAGTTATTTTTAATGTGTATTATAATTAATATTTCATTTACTAACAATTATTTTTATTTTTGACTCCGAGTGTCCCTATATGTTATTATATTTGCACAAAGAGTTCACTCCAATTGGTGCAATGACTTTAACTCACTCTTTCAGAATCCAACTAATCATTGACTCAATACCAAGTACAAAATAAACACATTTAATAAAACTTAAAACAATATATATACACTTCTAGTAAAATACATAACTACAAATACAGATTATATGGATCCAAGGCCTTATTAAAAAAATACAAACTTACTCTTAAGACAAAACACTTTTTCTTTACAATCACAAAAAAAATGTTCATAGTCTTATTCTCTTCCTGTTAAGGCTCTTTTCAAGATCCCTTTAAAAATTCTTTTTTACTGCCTCACACAAAACAAAATCAAGTTCCTTCCTACTTGAATATATCTTGGCCAGTTTATAAAAACTTAGTTTCAAGATTTCCTTTTTCTTCTGTACTTATTCCTTCTTGAAACATATTATTTCCACTATTCCTTTTTCGGAATACAATATGAAATTTCCTTTTGACTGCCGCACACAAAAAATTCAAGTTCCTTCCTACTTGAATATATCTTCGGCCAGTTTATAAAAACTTAGTTTCAAGATTTCCTTCTTCTTTACTTATTCCTTCTTGAAACATATTATTTCCACTATTCCCTTTTCGGAATACAATATAAAATTTCCTTTAACTGCCGCACACAAAAAATCAAGTTCCTCCCAACTTGAATATTTCTCGGCCAGTGTTCTAAAAAAACTTTCCGAACGCTCTCTTGTTTACCACTGTAACTTGGATACGCAACGCTTTCTTGTCAGCTGTCAATCAAACATCAAGTTCACTCCGGGAGCATGCGCACTTCAACAACGTCAGAAACTACGCATTGTAAAAATATGGCTGACTCGCTGTATCCACCAGCGCTGAAGAAAGTCTTTCATAAACACAAAATTCAACATTTAAAATACAACAAACTTTCTTATAAATAATACAAATAATCAATTAGTAAGTACTTCAATATTTTTACTTCTTTACATGTTATTTCTAATATAATATTTTCATAACGAGCACATCACAAGTGCAGACACTGCGTGTATGAAAACAAAAACTAACAAGCAAAATTAATACGTAAAAATATTCAGAATTTTTAATATGATTATTTTTACATCAGTTTCATTTTTCTGTGAAAAAATTTTTTTTTTAAAAAAAATTTTTTTTTATATTTAACCTACATCTAAACAAAATTTTAATATTTATTTCAAGATCGTTATATTTTAAGTTCTAATCTAATTATCTAATCATTATGTATATCTTCTGAATCACTAGTTTCAGAATCATCTGACACTAGAGATAATTCTGAACTTTCTTCTTCCAAATTAGTATACTTAAATATTTCATTTTTATACCTTTCAAACACTTCATTTAAACTACTTGAATGATGTCCTAAATCTATAGAATCATCACTATCAGAATCAGTTTCTACAGGTTTTTGTGATTCTAAAAGTTTCTGGGATTTCTTATCCTTACTAACTAAATTTGAGGTATCTTTAACTTCCCTTTTCTTATTTAATCCTATGTTTATCAACCTATGAAATTCCGCTATACTTTCATCAATATTAGAATCAATTTGATTATCATTTTTCCTACATTGTACATCATCTGAAATGTGTGTCTTGGGAATTCTAAAATTTCTTGTATTTTGGTTCACTTTACCAAAGTTTAATTTTTTCTTTCGCTGCATATTTGAATTATGAATATTAGATCTATTCCCTTTCCTATCATTTAACTTTGAATAAGATTCACAATTAGTATTAGGAAAACTACATTCATCCTTCAATATTTTATTCATATTATCACCTAAAGTAACTAAATTTTTATTTCCCAAAAAGTACCTTTTTAATCTATCAGAATGTACATTTAAAATTTTACTAGGATTATTGACATCTTGAATTCTGAAATTCACAGGAGAAAAATTGTCTAAAATTCTAAATGGACCTAAGGCTTTCTTTCCTAATTTCCCAACTCTTTTAATACTAGATTTATCATCTAACAATACCAAATCACCTGGTACAAAAGATTTATATTTTCTAAAGCGATTTATATATTGTCTAGTTTTCTGAGCACTTAATTTACTTATCTCACCTACTAGTCTATGAGTAGTGGAAAACTTATCTATTACTAATTCTAAATATTCATTTATATCACTGTATCCTGTATTTGGAATAACTGAAACAAGTTCATTAGGAAAAACTGGATCAAAACCATATAATGCAAAAGATGGTTTTTCCTTGATAGCAGAATGAAAAGCAGACCTACATGCAAATAATGTTTGAGAGATATGTGTATCCCAATCATTCATTTTGGTGTTTGCCAACTTTGAAAGTATTTGCTTTATGTTTCTATTTAATCTTTCACACATACCATTACATTGCGGATGATAAGGTGTTGTAAAAATCTTCTTAACATTAAGCAATTTACATAACTGTAATAATAGTTCAGATGTGAAATTTGCTCCTTGATCTGAAAGTAAGGTCTGAGGAGTTCCATATCTACAAACTATCATATTCAAAAACTTTCTTGCAATAGTTTTTGCAGATTGGTCTTTCATTGATACTGCTTCAGGAAATCTAGTTAGCATGTCTATGACTACTAGAATATACCTATTTCCTTTTTTAGTAATTGGTAGAGGACCTACTACATCAATAGCAACAGCTTGAAATGGTCTAGTTGGAATTGGAAATGGTTGTAAAGGAGCTTTTCCTCTAAAAGGGGATCTTATTTGGCACTTATGGCATGACTTGACATACGTGAGTATATCACTCTTCATACCTTTCCAGATGTAACGATCCTTTATTCTTTCCAAAGTTCTAGAAAACCCTTGGTGTCCTGCTAAGTCAGAATCATGGAAAGTATACATAATCCAAGGAATCATTTCAGTTGGTGCCAATATTTTCACCTTCAATTTTCCATCTTCCATTTTTCTAGACAAGAGTAACCCATCTTTATCTAAATACAAGTTATCCAGATTGAAAAATGTATCTAGTTGAGTTTCCTCTTTCAATACTGCCTCATAAATAGTTTTTAGTATGGGATCATCCTTTTGAGCTTGGATAATCTTATCCTTTTTCCAAATTTGTATACTAGGATCCTTATTCTTTAGAGTTTCAATATTAAATACTTGATCACTATCACTAGTATCTAGAAAAACTTCAGGAGACTGCTTTAATTTTCCACTGTCACCTGATTTCCTATCCAAACAGCATTCTACTCCACACAATGATACTGTATTATCAACAAAATTACACACAAACCCATGACTTTTCAGAAAATCAATTCCAAATATTATTTGTACATTTGGATTTGAAGATTCTGGAAGAACAATTAATGAATGAGAAACCTTCAATGGAAAACAAGGAATTGAAATAAAGACATTGATTTGCTTATAAGCTGAAATTTCAGATTCAAATATCCCTTTTAACTTAATTGGATTGCTTAAAACTGAAATATCATTTGGAGTTAGAGATTTAATTTTGTTAAATAAGCTATAAGAAATGAGTGAAATGTGTGCACCTGTATCAAGTAAGATATCACAAGGTACATCTTCAATAAATCCTTGTAATACTGTTAAAGGATTACTTTCATTAGCATAAGGAGCTAATGCTACATCAAACTTTCTTTTTTGGTTAGAGCTGTCTTTGGCTTTACCCATGTTTAGTGAATAGTTTGACATTTCTGTCCTTGCCAGTATAATATTGGAATAATAACTAATTCCAGATTTATTTTTATTCTCTGATTTCTTATTTTGAAAACAAGATCTATCTCTAACATAACAATCTTTAGCAAAATGACCCTGTTTATTACATCTAAAACATTTTGGAATGTATCTCCTATGAGATGCTTTATTCCTGTTAATGCTATCAGATTTACAAGAAAAAGATTGATTATCTGTAAGATTTTTGGATATTGATAAATCCGACATCATCTTAAACAGAAGTTCCTGTCCTTGTACTATGGGTCTCTGTTGTCTTTCTATTTCTTCACTCAGAAATGTTTTCAGTTCCTCATATTTTTCCAAATCATGTAATTTTACCCTGGAATCAGATTCTGGAATATCTTTAGTAAAATTCACAGAAGTTTCCTTAGACTTTTTCTTTTTATTTTCAGCTTTACCCTTTTGATGCTTTTCTTCTCTCATTTTATCAGTACCCACAATGCTAGAAGAATGAGTTTGATTATGCTGAAAAGAATTTACTTGCTTATTGCTTGAGGAATGAAAAATATCTCTTAATCTTTCTTCCTTTTCTTTAACAAGCTCAAAACATTGTTCAAGATTTCTAACTTTTTTCTTATACGCTGTTTCTTTTAAATTATCCTTGAGGCCAAGCCTAAATTGATTGAAGAGCAACCATTCTAAAGAGGATTTCTCTTCAGATGAAATATTAAATCCATGAGCAATGGTCCACAATCTATGATAATATTCAGAAACAGATTCCTTATTACCTTGGATACACTGTTGAATCTTCCAAATGTTAGGCCCTAATTCTCTTATATTTGAAAATTCTGATATTAGCAAACTTTTAAAGGTTGCATAATTGTCAGTATCTCTTAGTAAAGGAGATGTGTTTAAGAATGTTTTGGCTTTTCCCAACAATTTATTACGAAGTATAATTAACAAGTGAAAATCTGACCAATTTCCTAAATCTTTAATTTTTTCTGCATACCTAAAAAATGTTTCTATGCTTTCACTACTATCACCTGAGAAAGAAGGTATTACTAAGGTTGGATTTATTAACCTAAAAAATTCTTCATCATTAACTGAAGGAACTTTACCACTAATATTACTATTTTCTGTAGCCATTTTTTTTTTTTGATTTGAGTCAAGATTTGCCTTTTGGATTCTAAAATAGTTTAGTCATAACCAAATATCCTGTCGTCGACTGCGCCATTGTTAATATTTAATGAATTTATTTATCCTGTATAGGCTGCGCCATTAGTTATTTTTAATGTGTATTATAATTAATATTTCATTTACTAACAATTATTTTTATTTTTTGACTCCGAGTGTCCCTATATGTTATTATATTTGCACAAAGAGTTCACTCCAATTGGTGCAATGACTTTAACTCACTCTTTCAGAATCCAACTAATCATTGACTCAATACCAAGTACAAAATAAACACATTTAATAAAACTTAAAACAATATATATACACTTCTAGTAAAATACATAACTACAAATACAGATTATATGGATCCAAGGCCTTATTAAAAAAATACAAACTTACTCTTAAGACAAAACACTTTTTCTTTACAATCACAAAAAAAATGTTCATAGTCTTATTCTCTTCCTGTTAAGGCTCTTTTCAAGATCCCTTTAAAAATTCTTTTTTACTGCCTCACACAAAACAAAATCAAGTTCCTTCCTACTTGAATATATCTTGGCCAGTTTATAAAAACTTAGTTTCAAGATTTCCTTTTTCTTCTGTACTTATTCCTTCTTGAAACATATTATTTCCACTATTCCTTTTTCGGAATACAATATGAAATTTCCTTTTGACTGCCGCACACAAAAAATTCAAGTTCCTTCCTACTTGAATATATCTTCGGCCAGTTTATAAAAACTTAGTTTCAAGATTTCCTTCTTCTTTACTTATTCCTTCTTGAAACATATTATTTCCACTATTCCCTTTTCGGAATACAATATAAAATTTCCTTTAACTGCCGCTCACAAAAAATCAAGTTCCTCCCAACTTGAATATTCCTCGGCCAGTGTTCTAAAAAAACTTTCCGAACGCTCTCTTGTTTACCACTGTAACTTGGATACGCAACGCTTTCTTGTCAGCTGTCAATCAAACATCAAGTTCACTCCGGGAGCATGCGCACTTCAACAACGTCAGAAACTACGCATTGTAAAAATATGGCTGACTCGCTGTATCCACCAGCGCTGAAGAAAGTCTTTCATAAACACAAAATTCAACATTTAAAATACAACAAACTTTCTTATAAATAATACAAATAATCAATTAGTAAGTACTTCAATATTTTTACTTCTTTACATGTTATTTCTAATATAATATTTTCATAACGAGCACATCACAAGTGCAGACACTGCGTGTATGAAAACAAAAACTAACAAGCAAAATTAATACGTAAAAATATTCAGAATTTTTAATATGATTATTTTTACAATAGGATAATGCTACTGGATTTTTTTTGAATGCATTTGACAAGATACCACATGAAACTTAGTTGTATGCATTAGGACAAATGGGGATGAATAGGAAGCAGGTAATATGGATGCAACAGTGGCTGATGGAGAGATTAAGTGTAGTTTTTATGGAGGAACAGAATCCAGAAGACTATCGGTGTGCCACAAGGCTTCATGCTTGAACTACTGCTGTTTAATGTTTACGTAGATGCATATGATTTGAAGGAAAAATATTCAGTTATTTGGAATATTAGTTAGAAGAAGGATGAAATGGAGATTTAGAGGCAAGTGACCAAGAAGGTTAGTAGTCTGTGGATTTGAGGACTTGTGGGTTGCAGATTGATAGGCAGAAAAGTGGGTATATGATTAAAACATTTGTTATTAAAAATGTTTTATAGGATAGATAAATATGGCAGGCAACTGTCATCATCTTATGGTCTCGAACACTGTATATTCTTGAATGACTTTTAATGGGATTATATTGATCAAGTGCATATAATAAACAACTATGTTATACCAACTAGTCTCACCAACTAAGGCTGTTGGCATCTTCAGGGTACATAATTGATGTAAGGCACTAAAAAGTAAAAAACTGTTACAAACTATAATCAACTGATTCCAATTATATTAGACAAAGAACAGTGCGTGTACAATACATGCATAGAGTGTGCATGATCTCACTTGTTGTTATTTAGGAACGTACTATAGTTGGCACTGTAATTCAGTTCTGGCGAGTTGAGATATCTAATAAGGGTCTTCCAGATCACAGGTAAGATTAGTCCTTGGTTCCTGTTAAGGTTTGTATACAGCAGGCAACTGATGTGGCCTCTTTAAAAATTCAAGAGCAGAAGTCCTCCTCTATGTAAGGAATTGTGCTTCTATCCCACTCTATGGTATGGTTCGTTCTTAAGAAATAAAAAGCTAACCCCGATTTTTCTTCTCTGTTATTATTGACGTACCTATGTGTTCTTTTTGCCTAATTTCAAGGCTCCTTGAAATCATAAAAGATGATGGCAACAGCCTTAGTTGGTGAAACTAGTTGGTATAACATAGTTGTTTATTATATGCACTTGATCAATATACTCTCATTAAAAGTCATTCCAGAGCTTTTTGGTCGAGAAAATTAAACATTTTTTAACTGTATATTCTTGTCTAAAAAGAAAATCGACCATAGAACTTGCATTATTTCATGAAATAATATAGTGTTAGAGACCATGTGGCAGCAGTAGTTGTCTGCCATACTCTCTTCCCTGGATGCCAGTTAATGCTTTTGATTGTCTCAGACCAGCTATTCTGTGTGCTTGGCTAAGGGTGTTGGAAACAAATTTGAAACATTGAAAAGGCTTGCTACTGACTAATCTTCAAAAAGTTAGGCAGGGCTAAATGGCCTCACCTGCTCCCTTTGGAGAATAAAAAGACATTAGCAGATTTATAGGATTGATGCAGAGGAAAATTTCAGCACTTAGTTTTCCTTTATATAAGTGATTGAGTAACAGTGTGCTTAGCAAGAGTGTAAGGACTAGATTTTGTTTGCAGACTGGTGGATGAGTGATATGAGTTGCCAGAGTCTGAGTGCTTTGTCGGTTAATCCAGTTGAAGAGAAGTACAACAGGTATTGTGTAGATAATGTGGATCCTTCTGTGATGAGTCTCCACTTTAGTTCCCCTGTAATGAAAATAACTTTTTATTAAATTATTAACTAATATTTCACCTTTGCCAAAATCTAGGCACTAGGATATGATAGGCTTATGCACACAGTCAACTGTAGAAAGGCAAACACATACTGAATTCAAAATGATGTAACTGTAATGTCTTAACTGTTTCCCTCTGTGGTATCATCATTAGACTGTCAGTTGATCTTTCAGCTTTTCATAATGATGATGTCCCAAGTTTTTGATAGCAAGGCAGCCAAATTTGTTTAGATTATACCATTAGGATTACTCTACATTGAACCCAGTCTGTAGTTTCCTTCCTCCAGTTGTGCCTGTAGTCACGCAGTATCCTTGTACCTATGACAATGTCTTAGTGGCCAAGACAAATTATTGGTTAATTTAATAAGTTATTTAATTATTATTGCTACGTGTGTTTCTTCTTTGAAGCAAAAACATGTCTGATTGATCAGTACTTCTATTTAAAGTTATGTAGTAATTGTGATTTCTGAAATATGATTTCATGTAGCTCTTATTTAAAGACACTTATGTTTGATTAGTTATGCTCATTGAAAATGGAATTGTCTCAATATTAACCAATCTTTGAGAACTTATAAACCTATTAATTTTTAAAATATATAAGTATATTTTAAAATATTAATGGTCATAAAATATATGTTGCAGCAAAATTAGTATAAAAAAGAACCATGCAGGGAGTGAAGAACCAAAAACCTCTGAGGAGATAAAAATATATAAATTGGAAACATTGAATAGCAAGAATACATATCATCATCATCATCATCAAATTCCTGCCATGTACCCTCAAGGGGTGTACAGGATATGATAGTACTACATGAAAAAAAAAATTACATCATTATTAATTTCCTATCTACAATTTTCCTCCAAATCAGCCTGTTACTTGTCATCACTCCAACATTATCAGATCTTATATTTCTATCGTCTAAGGCACTTTGTACCGTATCAATCCACCTATATCTTGGTCTTCCTCTGGGTCGTTTTGCTGCCAACCTGGCAGAGAACACTTGTTTTGCTAATCTTTCCTCGCCCATTCTGTTTAAGTGACCATACCACCTGAGATTAGCTCTGCTAATGCATTCCTGGATGCTGACAATGCCAAGTTCTTTCCTAATATCCTCGTTTTTAATATGATACTGCCATTGATGCCATCTGTTCATGCCTATAATCTTTCTCAGGACTCTCATATCTGTGGTCTCTAGTCTTTGGTCAAGTGTTTTACTTCTGACCCAGCTCTCGGATCCATAAGTTAAAACTGGTTTGAACACTGTCTTGTATACAGCTAATTTCGTGTTCCGACTAATTTCTCTCTTATTCCATATGAATTTATTCAATTGACTTCCCACCATACCAGCTTTGCTGATTCTGTTGTCTATTTCTATATTTAATTTACCATCTTCACTAAAAATCGTGCCTAAATAGCTGAAATGTTTTACTTGTTCCACAGGTTCTCCATTCACAACACAGTTGACATTTTCAATGATTCTGCCTATTTTCATTGTCTTTGTCTTTTTATTGCTGACCTTCATACCATATCTATTACATATAGAATACATATAGAATACATATATAATCCAAAAAAAAAAAAAACATTAAATTATGAATATGCAAATATATAAACACTGGCAATTAAAAAAATACCTTTTGTATATATGACAATCCTTCAGTATCAGTTTCTGGCTTGATTTCAACTCAGGTTGGTTGCCACATCATTAGATCTCTTATTCTTATTGTACTACTTTAAAAAGGGAAACGAGTTAGTTAAGGGATTTTATCAGATTAATATAGAAGGAATTATAAAAAGAGTGGATGTTAAGATGGGAAGAACAAGAGGCCATCCCCTTAAGTTATATAAAGATGTGGTGAAGAAGGATGTGAGGAGTAGAATTTTTGCATGGAGAGTTGTTGGTGAGTGGAATGCATTGCCAGAGTGCATTGTGAATGCAGGTAGTGTAAATAACTTCAAAGCTCATTATGATAGACATATTGCTGGTTGAATGGGCCTCCTACAATGAGTGTTTGATTCTATGGAGGTTACCAAAATAATAATAATAATATATATTTTTATATTCTCTTTGTATTATTCTTAATGTTCACCTGAGTTTTCTTTCATCTGACATTATTTTACTTTCTACCTCTTTGAATCTTATTTTTATGGAAAAAAAAAAAAAAAGAATCTGTATTATTATTACCGTCAGGGAGTCCAAAGACTCATCAAGGGAGGGCACCTACTGTACAACTCTCTATCTCCACCACTCAGTTCACCAGCTACACCAATGCCATCTACCACCCACCACTACTACTTCCACAGACAATCACAAACGTCCATGCCCGTGATGGGATTCGAACCTGCAGCCTTCTGGCTGGAGAGCTGATACGGTAACCACTCGGCCAACCTGGCCAGCAGTTATACAGTTAATATGCTGAAGTTCCATAGTTCTAAAGAAAGTTTTACATTTATAGTTAATCATGACAAAACTACCATTTTGCAACCTTTATCTTATGAGATTAATTAACGAATATTTTCTACTTTTTCATTATTTTTTCATTAGCCTCACTCAAAGTCTAGCTAATTTTTAGGACTTCTACTCATAGAGATTTTTATTCACCTATTAATAATATTTAATACTACCCAAATTAAAGCCTTTTTGTTGTTGTTGTTATAAATGTATAGTAAATGCATTCATTTTAAATTTTAGATATTCTTTTCTCTGTTTTAGGATAAATGCAGTATCAAATGGCCAAGTAAGAGGTGATGCGTATACTACAGGTTGCTTAGGACAAAGAGGTAATAGCTTAATCTGTCTTGTAATATATACAGTAATTTATCATTTGATCATTTTGAAATTGATGTTTTGGTTGCATAGCTAAAGGATCATTAGGCAGAAGTAACACTGCATGCTGCAGGAATAACAGTACTGGGTAACAATAAAAATAGCAATGATTTCACTTTGTTATATTATAAAATAAGCACTAAACATTATGAAATGCTTGCTTGGTGTGTTTGTGTATGTAAATCGTCAAATTTTTTTTCATGTCTTTCTTAAACACTGTCATACTCACCGACAGCATGGAATTGGATCTATATTCAGTCCATCTCTGTCCTCTCCCCCCCCCTAAAAAGGAGATATCAATCATCAAACTGTTTCCTTTGCACTCATTGATTGCCCATTGATTACTTAGTGATCACTGATATGGATTCTGCCACTTCCACATCTGCTTTCCACGCTCACATTAATTTGTGTGGTTAGACATAACTTCTAGAGCATTTGATCAGGTCTAGCATAAAGACTTACTTAACCAAACCATCATATCATTGTTTTGCCTTTTATCCTTTGCAAATGGGTACATCTAGTTGTTTACTTTGTGTTATAATACACCCTACTGCCTCTATTAAACAGTAATGTGTGACATGGATGCAGTACATTTAGAAATTTGTAATCAGTTTTTTTTTTTTTTTTTTAAACCTAGTATTCAATAAGCTTAGTTATTTAATGAAATGTGTATTTTTACTACACCTGTTAAGATATTTGCTATAACTATGTTTAGAATTTTAAATTACCTTCATGTATATATTATTAACATGCTCATGCCAGGCTGTCTTGCATGAGTTGCCTTCGAGCAGGACTGCAATTTGGTGTTACAATAAAACTTACTTTGTTTGGTTTGTGACTGTGGCAGATGGTGCTTGTTCTAGTTGTTTCTAATTACTCTAAATACTCTAATTATTCTGTTTTTCACTAAATACAGTAAGCTGTGTCTGTGTGCTGTTTTCAGTGCTGCAATAAAAATTTACTTTGTTTTGCTTGCATCTGTGCAGTGGGGGGGGGGGGGTTCACTATATAGTCATCTTCATTCTAGTACTAAGTTACCAGTATATACTGAAACAGACCAGAAACAAACAGAAAGCACTGGACGAATTCCTGTGTTTTGCTGTGAAGGGCAAGCACAACATGAGTTGATTTGTTTCTTCCTCTTGCAAACGTGTTAAGTAAATCATTTTACTAGATTTTATTCAACATTAGTAAATTTTCCATTCATCTAAAAAGTAATATAAAAATTGTCTTGAACTATAAAGTAAAAAATTAAAAGATTACTAGGTTCTTTTCCCCTTCCACAATTAAGAAATTAAAAACAAGTGAGAAAATGATTGAAGAGTTAACTGCAGAATCTTTGCCAAAGACTGTTTTAATTCATGATGGTATCAGCATCCAACAGCAAGGAATGACTGGCCAAGTTGCTGGACTGTTGATAAAAAAAAATTACTTCTGTGTAAAGTATAAATGGCTAAATTATCAAAATAAGATACTTAGATGCAGGACCGTTGTTAAGATATATGTTGCCCCTAATTCAAGAAAATGTGTAATTTTAAAAAAATGTTTTTTTTTTTTTAATGGTTGAGATAAAATTTTGCCGCCCCTCTAAGGCTCCTCCTCCACCTTAGTTTCCTAATGGATTGCCATGGTCCTGCTTGAATGTGCATTATGTAAACTAATGCAAAGAACTCTGAGTGCAAAAGAAGATAGGCATGAGGATTTCTAAGAAACGAGTAATCACTGATGTTGCCTATTTTGGTGAAAGTAGACATTAGCAGCTATCTTTAAGAAAGAAAAAAACATTATCACACTATGAAGTAACAATATAGGCAAATAATTTTTTAGTTTTCTTTTCATATCCTTTAAATCTTTTTTTTTTTAAAAATATATTTTTAACACCTAAACAATCAGCATCCCAGGATCCAGTTCACATAAGAAAATGACAAGTCTCCCTTTCCTAGACACTTTAATTGCACTCCATCCCAAGTCCACACACACCAGTAGATACAGTCACATCACCCACCTCCCTCAATAGTATGGAATTATTAACTTTATATAATAGGGATAAATTAATTAGTTCAGATAAGTGCCTTCTCCACTGAACTTGACTACCTTCACAAAATCTTCTTTTGTGAAGATTTTGTGAAGGTAGGAATTTTGTGTAGGAATTGTAGCTGATGGCTACAATTCCTACCATATTTAAAAAATATTAAAACTCCAAATCTGCATACCCTGTTCCCCTCTCCAGAGACTATACCAAAGCTATTACTATTTCATATATCTGAGCCACATCTGAAAAATGTACAAAAATCTTTAAAAAATGCAACTTTTCAACCACTTGCAGACCACATAAAAAAAATAAAAATAAAAAAAAATTAGCATCCCTTATCTGTTCCACCAAAGACCAGCTGCAGTCCCTGGACCTGCCAAGTGTTTATCAGGTCCCTTGTAGTTGTAAACTCTCCTATGGCCAAACAGGCAGGACAGCCAGCAGCAGAATTGCTAAACATAAGGACTAAATCCATTTCCTTCACTACAGCCACTCAGGACTTGCTAACCATGCCTTGGACACCTGCTGTAGAATATGCTTGAAGAAAGTCACTTTACTCCATTGCAGCAAATATAAATACAAAAGACTTTTCCTTGAATCTGTTTCTGCCTTAAAAAAACTACCCTCAACAAATTTGGTTGTATGAAACTTCCCAAATATGGGAAGCCCTCATCCTCTGTACATCAACCCAGCAAGCAAGGATAGCCAATTTAGCACTAGGGACACTATTTAGTACTTGGGGCCTACTCTCAGTTGGCATGTTTCATCTTTATTACTTAGTGTAGTGTGCACGTATCTTATTATATTTTGTTCCCTGAAAATGGCAATTTGATTTTACTTTTCTGAAAAATTGGAAATATTAATTAAATTTATTTAGTTAATATTAGTCTACATTCTATTTGCTTTAAAAAAATAGTTATGAATACCCAATGCATAAGCCTTACCACCAGACTTCCTCACCCCAAAAAAATCCAGGTGACTAGACCTGTGCACAGTAATCCAGATGTGGTCATATCAAGGCTTTATAAAGAGAAGTTAACTCATAAGTTAGCTGCTTGTTAGTATGTTTTTCAAGTAATTCTGTGAGTTACTATGAACTACTTTAGCAATATGCCCTCTAAATTTAAACACTATCTATTATTACCCCCAAATCCATGGCTTCATCGATTTCCTGGAGTACAGTTCCATTAGTGTGGTACACACCTTGTAATATTTTTATCTGTAATATTTATATTTTTAAACAACTGAATATCTCCCTTAATTATTTCCTATATAATTTTTATGTATAAATTAAACAACAGTGGTCAGAGCACTGCATCACACCACTGCTCACCTGTCTTCTCCTAAATTCTGCTCTTCCATATCTGTCCATCAGCTGCCCTTTTATCCACATCACCAGTTTTGTAACACCTTTGCAAATCCAGTAGTGCCATCCTGTAGCCATTCTTTATCTAAATCATCTATCACTATTACAACAAATTAATAGATTACTAAGGCATGACCATCCCTTCACAGAGCCATGCTTCCTCTTATAAAGTATCATATTCTTATCCACTCATTCCTGAATTCTCTTTTTGACCCACTTTTCGAGTAGTTTTAACACTATTCCTGAGATACTGAATAATCATTGGTCTATAATTTCCTGCCATAGCCTTAGATCATCTTTTATGCAAAGAAATTCTTTTGCTGTCTTTTCACTCTCTTGGGACTTAGCCATAGCTGAGACTTGAATTAGACAGCCTAATCAAAGGCATCACCAGTTCCCCTACATATTCTCTTAAAATCTGAGATGATATCCCATCCAATCCCACAGTTGTATTTGCATTCAGATTCTCCAGTATCCTAAGTACCTCCAATTCATCAACTATCAGTCCCTGTCACCTCTGCCATGAAAATATCTTCACTTGGATGATATACCCTTGCAGAGTGATCACTCAGAAGATCAACAGTTTTGTGTTCCTCTGTCACTGATGTTATCCTTCCATAGTCATTGTTCCTCCTCCTTGCAACGTAATGAAATAACTCTTTGGGATTCCCTTTTCCCCACTGAGTTAATTTCTTCTCATAATCTGATTTTGCCTTCCTTACCATGCTGGTCACCTTTCTGCATTTATACCTTCTACAAGATTTTTTTTACAGCTCATGCTTGATGATACTACTCATCCATCTAATTCAGTGGTTCTTAACCGGTGTTCCCTGGAACACTTGTGTTCTGCGAACTGGTTACAAGTGTTCTGTGGTGAAAGATTTCAAATAACACAATTCTGAGTGTAACTGACTACTCTGATCCTAACAACTGAAGACTGCTATGCACATTGACTTCTAAACCAACAGAACAAACCAGCATGTTGTGAAATAGTAAACATTATCGCATATTCCGGTAATTGGACCACATTTTTTTTTTTTTTATTAAGCTAAAAGCACAATAAAGAAATAAAACCCAACAAGTTTGTAAGTCGTTTGACTTGCATCTTCAGGGGTAAAAGGTAACTGAAAGTTAAAACAACAAAAAAGAGAAATTAATAGTTCATACTATACAGTTATAGCCATCTAACTGTTTATAAAATTAAATAATCAGAATTTTGTCATGTTGTAACATCATTTTTTTATTTTGGTTTAACCAATAAGAATACAATTTGGTCGGCTAAATCCCAAATTGCCAGCCCATCCTCGTTTGTTCAGTATCAAAGTAGATACCCAACAGGGTGCACCACGAGAAGGTGAGATTGGACATTAGGTCAGATCGGTTCTCCGCATTCCTTTAAAGGCTATGTGGAGGTATCCTCTCAGTTATACAGCTTTGACGCTTAAGCACCCCCTTTGAATTTCATATTGAAAAGAATAACATGTAAGAAAGTTTTAAAGTGAATAAAAGTTGAGCAGCTCTCAGATGTGAACTGTAGACTAAAATACAGAAAGATTATTGAAAATAAAATGAAAGAGTTTGAGAACAGGAATCAAACCTTGGAGATTCAGTGGCAAACTCTGAAGAAAACATTGATTGATTCTGCCAGAGAGGCATGTGGTGAGGTTGTGTGCAAGGATAAAAAAAATCAGAACTCCCTGGTGGACACAGGAAGTTAAAGAGGCAGTGAAGGAAAAGAAGAAAGCATATCAAAAGTTCCTGGCAAATAAGTCAGCTTTTACTCTTACAGAATACAGAGACAAATGTAAGAAAGCTAAACAGTGTGTAAAACTAGCTAAACAAAACTCATGGGAGGACTTTGGCAAGAACATAGAAAATAAATATCAAGAAGGTGGTAAGATATTCTAGAGGTTGTTGAAGAAGCTTAGAAATGGAGGAAAGAGTGCTGTAAAAGGAGTTAGAGATGATAAAGGTGACATGAAAACGGGAGAAAAAGATATCCTTGAAATATGGAGTAATTACTTTGAAAAACTGCTCAATGAAACAAGCAGTGATAGCACAGTGGTAAAAAATACTGCCCAGGCACAGTCAGGAATACATATCCATACTTGAAGTAGAAAAAGCTATCAAAGGCTTGAAATGTGTAAAGGCAGCAGGTGTAGATGATATTTGACCAGAAATGCAGAAATATGGTGGTATAAATGTCTTACAGTGGCTGCACTGCATAGTTCAAAAGGCCTAGACAGAGGGACAAATTCCCAATGATTGGAGTAGAGCTCTAATAGTACCCATATATAAAAAGGAAAATAAAACTGAATGTGAGAATTACAGAGGTATTTCCCTACTGAGTGTTCCTGGCCAGATCTATGCAAGTATACTTGAGAAACGGTTGAGAAGAATTGTGGAAGAAAAGCTTGGTGAAGACAAGCTAGATTCAGGCCAAATAGAAGCTGTCTGATTCAGATCTTCACTTTACGACAAATAGTTGAGAAAGCATGAGAATATAACAAAGATCTGTATTTATGTTTTGTCGATCTGGAAAAGGCATGTGACAAGGTGCCAAGAGAGAGAAGCTATTCAATATGCTACAGTTATATGGTGTCAATGGGGCATTATATCAAGCAATACTTAGTCTTTATTTGAGTTGTAAGTCAGCAGTTAGAATTGAAGGAAGTACAGGAAGATGGTTTAATGTTAAATCTGGTGTGAGACAAGGATGTTCATTATCCCCTCTGTTATTCATTATCTATATGGATCACATTATGAAGGAAAGTGGTATTAAACCTGATATCAAAATTGGAGATGTTAATATCATCTCTTTGCTTTATGCAGATGATGTTATACTTCTAAATAAATCCACTACAAGTCTGCAAGATTCTCTGACTAAATTGAATAGCTGTTGTAATAGATATGGTATGAAGGTCAGCAATAAAAAGACAAAGACAATGAAAATAGGCAGAATCATTGAAAATGTCAACTGTGTTGTGAATGGAGAACTTGTGGAACAAATAAAACATTTCAGCTACTTAGGCACAATTTTTACTGAAGATGGTAAATTAAATATAGAAATAGACAACAGAATCAGCAAAGCTGGTATGGTGAGAAGTCAATTGAATAAATTCATATGGAATAAGAGAGAAATTAGTTGGAACACTAAATTAGCTGCATACAAGGACAGTGTTCAAACCAGTTTTAACTTATGGATCTGAGAGTTGGGTCAGAAGTAAAACACTTGACCAAAGACTAGAGACCGCAGATATGAGAGTCCTCAGAAAGATTAGAGGCATGAACAGATGGCATCAATGGCAATATCATATTAAAAATGAGGATATTAGGAAAGAACTTGACATTGTCAGCATCCAGGAATGCATTAGCAGAGCTAATCTAAGGTGGTATGATATAGAATGGGAGTGGAAAGATTAGCAAAACAAGTGTTCTCTGTCAGGTTGGCAGGAAAACGACCCAGAGGAAGACCAAGATATAGGTGGATTGATACGGTACAAAGTGTCTTAGACGATAGAAATATAAGATCTGATAATGTTGGAGTCTTGACAAGTAACAGACTGATTTGGAGGAAAATTGTAGATAGGAAGTTAGTAATGATGTAATTTTTTCATGTAGTATTGTCATATCCTGTACACCCCTTGAGGGTACATGACAGGAATTTGATGATGATGATGAATAATCAGAATGCAGATTCAAAGCAGTGCTAAGTTTAAACAATGCTGGATGATTCCACGTTC
Organism: Typopeltis vanoorti; assembly: GCF_054136105.1. Taxonomy (NCBI): domain Eukaryota; kingdom Metazoa; phylum Arthropoda; class Arachnida; order Uropygi; family Thelyphonidae; genus Typopeltis; species Typopeltis vanoorti. The sequence goes on from NC_143564.1 coordinate 3,601,855, forward strand.
TGTTGTTCACGATCATAATGTCCGAGGTCTGACTGAGGTATATTTTTTATCAACTTTATTTCTTTATTGTGCTTTTAGCTTAATAAAAAAAAACAATGTTGTCCAGTTACCAGAATATGCCTTATGAACTTCTAAACCACAGAAACTCCACTTACAAGTAAACATTATGTTTGGTGACAAAGCAAAAAAGGAAATTATGAAAATTCCTTATTCGGACGATCCAATAAGAAATAAAATTAGGGATATCTCAGATGATATTGAAAAAACAGTTACCAATAAACTTTCCAAACAACATTTTGCTATACAAATTAACGAGTCCACTGATATTAGTGGTAAAGCTCATATACTAGGATTCGTTCGTTTCATTAATGAAAAAGAAATAGTGAACCAATTTCTATGCTGCAGAGAACTTAAATCTCATTAATAAGTATCCAATGGAAAAATGAAAATATTTTGACATCCACTGACAGATTGTCAGTGGATGTCAAAAAAGTATTTTCAAAAAAGTCTTTTCAGAAAAAAAGTATCCTTGGAAATCATATCAGAAAAAAAAGCAGTTGATATGTTTCCTTTGCTCCATAATAAAAAAAAAAGTTGAAATTATTTCTGTTATAACAGAACATTTAACAATACTGGAAAAATGATTTCAAGTTACTTTTCTTCCTTAAATATACACGATTATGACTGGATAAAAAATCCATTTGTCACAGTTAATACGAGTTGTGAATTTTCATTACAAGAAGAAGAACAATTAGTTACCTTGTCAACGGATCGTACTCTAAAAATAAAATTCTCTGAAATAACTCTTGAGGAATTTTGGATTTTTATCCAAGTCAAATATCCTCTCACAAAGGCACTGAACATTTTGTTACAGTTTTCAATATCATGTTTGTGTGAGCTCGGTTTCTCAGTATTAACCAATATAAAAACTAAAAAGCATGAAAGACTTACTAATATAGACAAAGAGGTGAGCATAGCTATATCACTTATTAGACCTGATATTGCTGAAATCTACAAAAGCCGACAAGCTTTTGGTGTTCCCCAAATTTTTCTTATAATTCAAACGTGTTCCCTGACTTTCAAAAGGTTAAGAACCACTGATCTGATTCCTAGCCAATTTACCCACCTGGCTTTCGATATGCAGTGTGATACTGCTTCCTTTAGATATCCCTTCACTATCCCCATGCACTGAATATCTTTCCCTTGCAGATCTTTATGCCATAATACTGCTTGAAGCTGTCTCCTAAACATATCATAATCAACTGCCTTGTAGTAGTTCCACATATACCCCTTCTAGTTAAGAAGGGGTATACGTGGAACCTCCCATGTCAAGACCACATGATCACTAATAATTACTTGACCTGTGCTCATTGTACTAATGCTGATGCTCATCATCTCATCTTCCTTTTATCCTCATGGCTCTCAAATCATCCCTGACATCCTGCTGGCCTACAGCAACAACCAGTTTTATATTTTGTCCTTTTGACCTCAATCTCATACCAGATTGTTTAGCCAAGTCTCATTGGTACTTATAACTTTTGGCGAGGTTGTATTAATCAATGCCAAAAACTCCTCCCTCTTATTCCTGATACTTCTGTGTTAGTATATAGAAACTGTAGCATCCCCTTATGTTCCCCAACCACCTTTACACTCTGATCTGACTAACCCCATGTTGCCTGAGACTAGATTCCACATTTCTTGTTCATTTATGTACTCATTTGCTTCAGGGGTGCCTTCTCACATACTTGTCTGAATCCACCCTGGTTTGTTTAGCTTTTCTGACTTTGTACTTCCCTACCATTTCTTCACCATTTCTGGGATGTATCAGGAGTATTATGGAGGGGTTTTTGTGGAAATGTGGAAAAAATATGGAGGAGATCATTGGCCACTAGTGAATAAGGATTGATTAAGATGATAATCAGGAGTATGTACTTTTGCTCAAGATCCTCCTATACACTAATAGCCTATTCTCACTAGTTTTACTGATGATAGAACACTGTTCCTCTTTTTCAATCACAGATCTTATTGTGCTTACCCAAATGATTAATGCAGCAGGATAACCAGTACCTTAAATACTGATCTTGCCATCCTTCAGTCCGTTGAGGACAACCCAGTGAACTTCATTCCTGCTTAAACAAGGTCCTGTTTTATTATTCATAAGAAAGATTTCATTTTCCCTTCACTTGCTAACTCATAGATCTCCAGTCATGATTTCTTTTCTTGGTGTATTGTACGTTCTGGCTTTTTTTTTTTTTTTTTTTTTTTTTTTTTTTTTTTTTTTTCCCAGACACTAACCCATCACATTTATAGCCATACATTCCTCTTGGAATGTATCTTGCAGAATGTAGTTGGGACAGTTGAGGTGAACTGTGGTCATGGAGGATGCCAGTTGTAGTTCTGTTAGGAAAAGATCAGATTTTGATGTCTAAATGATGGTGTATATCATGGATGTTTGTACTCATGCTTTGAATGTTGGTGAAATTGGATTTCACTTCTTAGTCCAACTTGCCTCTCTAGCTTTTCCTTGCATAAGCATGTCACAATATCTTCATGGCCTCTTAAAAAACTTGGTATTGTTTTTAGCTCAAGTACTACCTACCTACACCTATATAACTGCTAACACTATATAATTCCAACTGTACCCATCCTTGGCATATTATTCCTGCATTTGGGGGTTATGCACCAAAAACTTCCCTAAAAAATGCTTGATATTATTCAGAATCAGACAGTGGATAATCTGCTTAACAGATGACCCATCTCTTATTCTCAGATTGATTTTCGTCACTTTCTTGTTATGTTCTATTTCTGCCTTATGTTAATTCTTTGGGGGTGCTTAAGGGTCAAAGCTGTATAATTGAGAGGAGACTTCCACATAGCCTTTAAAGGAATGCGGAGAACCGACCAGGGCTTCTGACCTAATGTCCAATCCTCACCTTCTCGTGGTGCACCCTGTTGGGTATCTACCTGGATACGGAACGAAAGAGGATTGGCTGGCAATTTGGGATTTAGCTGACCAAATTGTATTCTTATTAGCTTAAACCAATATAGAAAATGATGGTACAACATGACAAAATTTCATGCCGGCTGGGGCATTGCCCGGTTAAACAAGGCCTCCGTTCTTTTTGCCAGGGAACCAGGGCGAACAGCGAAAAGTCTGCTACTGGAACAAATCTGAAAGCACACCCTAACTCAAAATCACCAGAGATTAAAGATTGGTACTATCAATATATGAAGCCTGAATGGCAAAGAAATGTAGCTAGCTGAAGAATTATATAAGTACTAGATCGACATAATAGGGGTGACTGAAACAAAAAAGACAAAAACTGGTGAGATCTTTCTGAGCAATAAATACAAAATGTTATACTCAGGAAATGACAATCAAGGAAAAGAAGCAGTAGCCATAGTATTCAACACAAAATATGAGGCTAATCTTCTTGAATGGCAGTTGGTCTCAAGTAGAGTAATGTGGGCAAATATGAGAATGGGGAACTGGACAATGAGACTTATTTGTGCCTATGGTCCCACAGAAGGTTCTACTAAGGTAGAAGTGGAGGAATTTTTTGACGCTTTAGAAAAAGCAACTGAAACAATGAAAAAGGAAAAGTCGGTCCTTGTTGAGGATCTGAATAGAAGACTAGGAAATGATTGTTAGACACAAAAATATTTTGGGAAAACTTGGAGAAAAGAGCAAAGCTAATAATAATGGCAAATACCTGTTGGATTTCTGCTCAGGACATGGACTGGTTATTACTAACACCATGTTCCAATATAAAAATTTGCACAAATTCACATGGAGAGAAGAGGCAAGGAATAAGAAAAGTCTCATTGACTATGTTATTGTTGATAGTGATGTTTTCTCCCTGGTACAGGACACCAGAGTGTACAGAGGATTTGAAATTGGAAGTGATCACTATTTAGTCTTGAGCAGGATAAAATTGAATTTCATATTGAAAAGAATAACATGTAAGAAAGTTTTAAAGCGAATAAAAGTTGAGCAGCTCTCAGATGTGAACTGTAGACTAAAATACACAAAGATTATTGAAGAAAAAATGAAAGATTTTCAGAACAGGAACCAAACCTTAGAGATTCAGTGGCAAACTCTGAAGAAAACATTGATTGATTCTGCCAGAGAGGCATGTGGTGAGGTTGTCTACAAGGATAGAAAAATCTTAGAGATTCAGTGGCAAACTCTGAAGAAAACATTGATTGATTCTGCCAGAGAGGCATGAGGTGAGGTTGTCTACAAGGATAGAAAAATCGGGACTCCATGGTGGACACAGGAAGTTAAAGAAGCAGTGAAGGAAAAGAAGAAAGCATATCAAAAGTTCCTGGCAAATAAGTCAGCTTTTACTCTTACAGAATACAGAGACAAATGTAAGAAAGTGAAACACTTTGTAAAACTAGCTAAACAAAAGTCATGGGAGGACTTTGGCAAGAACATAGAAAATAAATATCAAGAAGGTGGTAAGGTATTCAGGAGGTTGTTGAAGAAGCTTAGAAATGGAGGAAAGAGTGCTGTAAAAGGAGTTAGAGTTGATAAAGGTGACATGAAAACAGGAGAAAAGGATATCCTTGAAGTATGGAGTAATTACTTTGAAAAATTTCTAAATGAAACAAGCAGTGATAGCACAGTGGGAAAAAAACACTCAACAGGCATACAGCGAGGAATACATATCCATACTTGAAGTAGAAAAAGCTATCAAAGGCTTGAAATGTGTAAAGGCAGCAGGAGTAGATGATATTTGACCAGAATTGCAGAAATATGGTGGTATAAATGTCTTACAGTGGCTGCACTGCATAGTTCAAAAGGCCTAGACATAGGGACAAATTCCCGATGATTGGAGTAGAGCTCTAATAGTACCCATATATAAAAAGGGAAATCAAACTGAATGTGAGAATTACAGAGGTATTTCCCTACTGAGTGTTCCTGGCCAGATCTATGCAAGTATACTTGAGAAAAGGTTGAGAAGAATTCTGGAAGAAAAGCTTGGTGAAGAACAAGCTAGATTCAGGCCAAATAGAAGCTGTCTGATTCAGATCTTCACTTTACGACAAATAGTTGAGAAAGCATGAGAATATAACAAAGATCTGTATTTTAGTTTTGTCGATCTGGAAAAGGCATATGACAAGGTGCCAAGAGAGAAGCTATTCAATACGCTACAGTTATATGGTGTGAATGGGGCATTATATCAAGCAATACTTAGTCTTTATTTGAGTTGTAAGTCAGCAGTTAGAATTGAAGGAAGTACAGGAAGATGGTTTAATGTTAAATCTGGTGTGAGACCAGGATGTACATTATCCCCTCTATTATTCATTATCTATATGGATCACATTATGAAGGAAAGTGTTATTAAACATGATATCAAAATTGGAGATGTTAATGTCAGCTCTTTGCTTTATGCCGACGATGTTATACTTCTAAATAAATCCGCTACAAGTCTGCAACATTCTCTGACTAAATGGAATAACTGTTGTAATAGATATGGTATGAAGGTCAGCATTAAAAAGACAAAGACAATGAAAATAGGCAGAATCATTGAAAATGTCAACTGTGTCGTGAATGGAGAACCTGTGGAACAAGTAAAACATTTCAACTACTTGAGCACGATTTTTAGTGAAGATGGTAAATTAAATATGGAAATAGACAACAGAATCAACAAAGCTGGTATGGTAGGCAGTCAATTGAATAAATTCATATGGAATAAGAGAGAAATCAGTCGGAACACTAAATTAGCTGTATACAAGACTGTATTCAAACCAGTTTTAACTTATGGATCTGAGAGCTTGGTCAGAAGTAAAACACTTGACTAAAGACTAGAGACCGCAGATATGAGAGTCCTGAGAAAGATTGGAGGCGTAAACAGATGGCATCAATGGCAATATCATATTAAAAACGATGATATTATTAAAGAACTTGACATTGTCAGCATCCAGGAATGCGTTAGCAGAGCTAATCTCAGGTGGTATAGTCACTTGAACAGAATGGGCGAGGAAAGATTAGCAAAACACGTGTTCTTTGCCAGGTTGGCAGGAAAACGAACCAGAGGAAGACCAAGATATAGGTGGATTGATGCGGTACAAAGTGCCTTAGACGTTAGAAATATAAGATCTGATAATGTTGGAGTCTTGACAAGTAACAGACTGATTTGTAGGAAAATTTTAGATAGGAAGTTAGTAATGATGTAAATTTTTCATGTAGTACTCTCATATCCTGTACACCTCTTGAGGGTACATGTCAGGAATTTGATGATGATGGTTTCTTCATTGTATAGCCACTATCATTCCTAAACTTTCATTTAAGTTTGTAAAAACATAAGCAGCTACTATTTAAAATTGTGTTTGTCTGGCTTCTCCTTCTTGAACAGTCTTTTCATATTTTTCTCCAACGACTGCAACTTCTAGCTGTTCAAGAAACTAATCAAAAAAGTTCTGCTTTCTCAGTAACTTCTTGCCCACCCAGCACTGACAATGCTTGTTGGATGTGCAGGCAGCCTGTTGTGTATGTGGGGGTGGTTAAAAAGAGAAAGCAGTTAGTCCTCATTTACCAGGGCATTCTCATTTGTTCATATCTAGATGGATACTTGCCAACAGATGCGTATGGGTGGGTGCGTGCGTGCGTGCATGCACAGGTGAGGATTTGATATTGGATCGGTAATCTTTTCAGCTTCTTGCATTTTTTATAAGCCATGTGGAATTCTCTTTCCATTTATCTTCAGTTCTGTGAAATGATGGTGGCCAGTTCTGCAGGACATGTCGCCATCTTTTCACTTCTCTTCTTGCTTCCAAGATTGTAATAACAAGAGTAGCTTCTAATCATCATCTGTTTTATCTATCTCCATACTTACCAAACCAACTTCTCTTCCTCCTCTTTTATTATACTCCTTCTGTATGAGGGGGTACCTAAAAATAAGAGTTTTTTTATTTTTTTATTATTTTTTTTAATTATTTAATTTTGTAATACCATGTTCTCGTTTTCTTCAAAGTACTCTCCGTGCAAGTCAAGGCACTTGTCCCAATGTTTTTCCACTGCTCGAAACTGTTCAGCTGGAATACGGTTTATGACCTCCACATCAACGAATCACAGCCCTTTCATAGTTTTCTTTATCCATAGGAATAAAAAAAAAAAAAACACGTGGAGAGAGATTGGGTGAGTAGGGAGGGTGGGGAACAACCTGCTATCTTGTTTTTCAACAAGAACTGTTGCACAGAGAAGTCCACGTGGGCTGGGGCATTGCCATGGTGCAGAACCAATCTCCACTCCAAATTTCATCAGATATTATCATGCAGTCTTCTCAAAACAGTGAAATAAAAATGTTGGTCCAGTAGGAACAAATTCTCTGTGAATTTGCATGTTTCCATTGGCTTAATGCTTGTTTTTTTTTTCTGGATCATAACCGTAGTACCAGGACTCATCCTCGGTCACAACTTTTGAAAGAAAGTGTTGGTCATTAAGAACTTTCTCCCTCAAGATGTTTTTTGATCCTCTGAGCAAATGAGGCACAAATTTAGCAGACATACGTTTCATTTGCAAATCTTCTGTGAAAATTTGCTGTCATGAACTCCATGACAAATTCATCTCTTCAGAAACTGCTCAATGGTCTTTCGACAATCTTTATTGATTGCCTGGCAAACCTTTTCAATGTTTTCATTTTTGCTTGTCGAAGGTTGGCTAGATTGTGGTTGGTCTTCAACTGACATGTCTCCATTTTTGAAATGGGAAAAATCACTCATAGACCTCATTTTACCTAAAGCATCATCCTTAAAGGCTTCCTAAAGCATAACAATAGTTTCAGCTGCAGTTTCACCCCCCCCCCAAAAAAAAAAAAAAAAAAAAAAAAACATTTCATGTACACTTCTTTGTGGTCAGCCATCACAAAATCGACAGACTTGCTTGTAAGCACTAACAATAATGCAGCCAGAACAACAAACCAGTTCACACAGGATGATGCCACTTGCCAGACTGGCTTGGAAAATTGCACAATCATGATGCCTAGTGGTGTCATTCATAACTAGAAAATGCGTTCTAAGTTCAGATTCCAGTTATTTTTGGGTACATATCATATATTGGAATAGCTTCCCTTACTCTGTCTTTCCCAAAGACTAAAACTCCAGTGTTCAAGAAACAAAAACAGATTCCTTCTTTATTCTTACCCTCTAACAATGACACTGATATGTTGCTAGTCACCTTCTGTATAGGACTGATATTAAAAATAATAATAATAAATAATAACCTATTTTTGACTCTGAAATAATCATTTCATGGTGATCTTATTATTTTTCTAGACTATTCTTGCTTTAGAGCAGTAGAAGCCATCAGAACTGCTGGAAGAAACTGCTAGAGCTTTCAGAACTAGAAAATTGCTATAACTGCTAGCTATATGGATGCAATAGTTTGAGAGATCATAAAAGCAGGAAAATGTTACTTTAATACATGATGTTAAAAAATCATTTATGAATGACATCTCCCACATCTGGGAAATTATGCTTGAGATGATTTATGGAATTGATTGGAACAACAATGATAGAGAAAAATTATACATTCGGAATTGTATGATCTAAAGAGTTTTTTTGAGCTAGGCAAAACTTGCTGTGACAGAGGAGCCTGATGTAATTAACATGGACTGCATGTACAAAGTGGGAGGTTATCCATAATAGGAATACTTTTTTTCCCTACATAGCATATTAGGTCATATCCTTACTTTTATAACCTCTTACTTTTCAGCCATGTTCTATCACCTTGTGTTGTGCATTTTTTAAATTTATTTCAATAATGAAATCTGATTAGGCATTGAAAAGAATTCTATGCTAATAAAGTATTTTATGTGACTTTTCCTCCGGTGTTTTTTTTTTTAAAGTTCCATGCTTCCTCTCTTTTCTGTGATGCTTGTGAACTTAAACAGAAAAGATTGCACTGATAAAGAGCAAGCAGTTCAGACAGTCATAGATTCTTGAAAAACTTAATAGTGATAATTGCTCTTTCTTAGTATTAAAAATGGTTATTTTGTTGTGTAATGTTAAAATGTGGATTGTGAAAGGTATTTATTTCCTTATTATTAAAGTCTATTATTTTATTTACAGGAGCCAGAGTGTGGTTATTCATTGGTTTTGTTTTAGGCTTTGGATCACTTATTGCATCCTGTTGGATTCTTTTTGGTGTTTATGTTATTGCTAGTAAGTGTTAAATTTCATTTTTGATATAAAATATAATATAATATGCTTTTATATGCATTCTTTGCATAAGAAATTATTATATGATAAATTTCATGTGTGAATAGAGGAAGGGAAAAAATCTGTTGCAAATTGAACTGATGAATCCATGATACAAGAATAAGAGTAGACTTGTTAAGCCTTTATTAAAAAACACTGTACATTTGACTCATTAGAAAAATTATCACCAGACCTTCATAGAGCCAAGACTCATCATGGGATCTCTTTTTGCTGTCAAAACAGAAATGCTCATCAAACCACATTTTAAATTCATTTGCTATTTCTATGCTATAATAGCACCATACTCTGAGAGTGTTGTGTAGGATATCTAATTCAAATATTCCACAAATAAGTTAAAAAAAAAAAATGAATATAAAGTTTAGAAGTTCATTATAATGCTGTTCTTTTATAAAGTTGTACTTAAATGTATGTTCCTTTTTTGTATGCCTGACACAAGACATTTTGAATAGTAATTTTTATCTTTTGGCCACTATCTTAGTTATAAACAAAATTATTAAGTTCATTAAATAAATGTGTATGTGGCATACAACTCTAATGTCATACTGAAATTAGAGTTGTATGCCAAAAGTGACTTGTATTTGAGTTTTAAAAATAATTAAATGAACTTACCTCAATGTTAAAACCTTATGGAATGAAGAAATATTATAAATTCAATTTTGTCTCATTATGAAATTATAAATAAGTAACTTTCCTGCACTATGAAAAAAACTTTATCACTATTTCAAGCTAAGTATTGAAACCAGTGATGACAGTCCACAGTGATGGACTGAAGTAGAAGTTACTCTGCTGTATTTCTAGGCATATGCAAGAAGTGAAAAGAATATTAACATCGGATTTTCCAGAAAGGAGAACACATAGAAGGAAAATTATGGCAGCATGTCTTCAATATGTGAAAATTGAAACAGAAATTAAAAGAAAAGGTAGTAATGGAAGAATGAAAGAAAAACTCCTTTAAAAAGAGGTATAAAGTTTATTGTAGGCATTAGTCCATGTAGGATTTATTCAATTAAAACTGAAAGAAATTTTATTGCTTTTCAGTTCATGTAGAAATGTGCCCAGTAAAGTGTATTTGTGATACAACTTTTTTTTGTTAAGGATTCTTCATGTGAAGGGTGATTTGAAGCTGTTGATATGGTTTGTTACTTCCTCAATGAAGTATGCTGACACTTTCATGTAGAAGTTATTCATTATAAAGTGATTAAAGTGTTTGGATGAAAACAATATATGTTTTTAATATTCAGTGATTTCAGGAAGAATTTAACCAATTTATGTTGCTGTTATACAAGTACGAGCATTTCTTATGTTAGTTTTTCTCCTGTTTGAATTCAAAGTTCTTGCTTGAAAGCAAGAGACTAAAATTCCAGAAGTTTGTCCATGAAGGATAATAACTGTTATTGAAAGCAAGCATAGTGATTTTCATACCATTTCAAGTTGTGATCTGAAGAATATATTGGGGTTTGCATAAATAAAAGATGCCAAGAAATTATATTCTTGGTTTCATCCTTTATCCAAGTGTAAGCAAACAATGTTTGTGCATGAAGTCATCTCACGATGGATTATTTGTATATAGAGGCTAATGACTTCACATCAGTTGCCTTAGTATCTCAAAATGCAACATATATTCTTACATACATGTATATAATACTATGCATTATGGGAAAGGCCACTACCAAGACCAGTTTTGACCTTTATTGAGGTCTCATTAGTGGGAGCCAGACCCAGCGGTAATACCAAGGTTGAAGTTATACATGTCGTTAAGGATGCGTGCATTGCATTATGGGATACTAATGCAATTGATATGAAGTCATTAGTCTCTATATACAAGTAGCCCAGTTGTGAAGTGACTTCACATGCAAAGATTCTTTGCTTACGCTTGGTTAAAGGATGAAACCAAGAATATAATTTCTTGACATCTTTTATCTGGTGTTTGCCAAGTTATATTGATTTTGTTATACTCTGTATTTTTATAAATTAGAGATACTTTCAGCTTATTAATATCTTAATAAGTTGAATGATTATTAGGTATATTTAAGCGAATATAACTAAATTTATTCTGGGATATGAAGCTGTGTAGAAGTTGATTTGCAGTTTACTTTCAAATGTTTTTTTTTTTTTTTTTAAAAGTTAAACCATTGACATACAAAAATAGACATGCTACTCTTTGCTGATGATCAGATCATCTTCGGGGAAAAAAAGACACTTTTCTCCCATTCTGAGAACAAAAAACTTGCTTCCTTTTTTTTTTTTTTTTTTTTCCATTCCCTTCTGGAAATGATTACTTGTTCTGCCACTGTTTTTCTCCTGTATGAAAAATTTTACATTAATTGGATATAAGTCCCACACCAAGTTATATCATAATCATACCACTCCCTCCTTCTGCCTTGTAGATGACAATTCCTCTCTCTCTCCCAACGTCCATCATTTCTTGATGCTCTGTTAGTCATTCTTCTCTGGACTTTTTTCTGAAATCATTTATCTCCTTTGATATCAGGTGATTGAATCTGCACAGTGCTGGATATGGGCTTAATCAGGACTTGGGCACCTGTTAAAATGCTGTATTTCCACATTCTTTCTCCTTTCATTCCCAAAATGTTTGATCTTAGCCTAACTGCCCACCTCCCAACTCCCTTATCTGCTACACTTCCAGATATGTTTACCAACCCATATCATCTTTGTCTTCTAAATTTCCTGATCTTACACTTTGCGGTATTGAATTAGTAGCTCTGTTCATCTCTCCACAGAGTATATTGCAAACCTTCCTGAAGAACCACAATATCAGTTTCATTTCCCATAGTTTCCCCACCTCTCATCATTTTCAGACAGCTGCATAACATATACTCATCATATATATTTAACAAATAGTTATCACACCAAGTAATTACCCTCTTTTTTGATACTACTCCCCATAGTACTGATACCTATCAGACAACCACTCTCCAATCCAGTTCACTAATTTATCATCCACCCTATCCACTGTAATTTAAATACAAACTTGGAATCTGGTAATTTGTCAGAGACTGCCTTTACAAAATCTAGATATCCTGCTGTAGCTATATGTGCTTCTGCAGAAATGTAAATATAGTAAAATATTTATTGTAATTAAAAACTGGTTATTTTGCACAGAATCACTGAGGCTGGAATCCATCCAGCTTCAGTGAAAGCTGAAGTTTAAACAACTAAGAATATCTAATAATCGACTAACCATTCAAGGCAGGTGCTACCAGAAATGGCATTATACAGAGGAAACAATTCAGATGAAAATCTTGCCAACATGATGCTCAACACATGGACTACTTAAAATAAAAATTTAATGTGAAAAATTAAATTTCTGAATAACTTACATAGGGACAAATAATTTAATAACAGCAGAATTTTCAGCTTCATGTGCACACATAGGAAAAGAGATAAAGCAAATTAAAATAGCAAATCGAAAATTAAAATGCATGATATTATTGGGAGGAGAAGAATTCCATCTTTAGAAAACTATTCGAATTCATGGGGGAGGGGGGATTAATAAAAAAAATAAATCGCTTACCATAATGGTGAGAGTGTTCAGATAACCTCTCAAAAATTGGATAGCCTCATAATCATTTTTTGTTAAATTTTGACTGATTGATATATAGGCTTCATTACTTTCTTTATAGAGTCCTTCTAATAAGAAATAACTTTTGTGTAAGACTTTTATTGGTATCTTACTATTATTCTATTTGTGCAGACTGACCAGTCTGTCCATGAGAAGAAAGACAAATTTAATCCTATAAACTCCAGAATATGAAAGTGGAGGTCTTTATCTTGATGCAGCCAGAGAGGCATGTGGTGAGGCTGTCTGCAAGGATAGAAAAATCAGAACTCCATGGTGGACACAAGAAGTTAAAAAGGCAGTGAAGGAAAAGAAGAAAGCATATCAAAAATTCCTAGCAAATAAGTCAGCCTGTGCTCTTAGGGAATACAGAGACAAACATAAGAAAGCCAAACACTGTAAAACTGGCTAAACAAAACTCATGGGAGGACTTTGGTAAGAACATAAAAATAAATATCAAGAAGGTGGCAAAATATTCTGGACGTTGTTGAAGAAGCTTACAAATGGAGGAAAGATGCTGTAAAAGGAGTTAGAGATGATAAAGGTGACATGAAAACAGGAAATAAAGATATCCTTGAAGTATGGAGTAATTACTTTGAAAAACTGCTAAATGAAACAAGCAGTGATGACAGCACAGTGATAAAAAAAACACTGACCATGCATGCAGTCAGGAATACATATCTATACTTGAAGTAGGAAAAGCCATCAAAGGCTTGATAGCTTTTCCTACTTCAAGTATGGAAATGTGGAAAGGCAGCAGGAGTAGATGATATTCGACCAGAAATGCTGAAGTATGGCGGTATAAAAGTCTTACAGTGGCTGCACTGCATAGTTCAAAAAGCCTGGACAGAGGGACGAATTCCAGATGATTGGAGTGGAGCGCTCATAGTACCCATATATAAATAGGGATATAAAACTGAATGTGAGAATTACAGAGGTATTTACTGAGTGTTCTTGGTAAGATTTATGCAAGTACGATCATACCCCGACTTACGCGACCCCAACTTACGCGAATCTGGAGTTAAGCGGTTTCTTATATGTACGTATTCCCGTTCCGCTTCACCACTAGTCATATGTTTCCGGTGCCAGCTACATTCGCCAGTGTCGCACATGCTGTGAACAAGCACTGATGTGTTTTGCACGTTCTCCATTCATACACAATTTTTATAGTCTACAAACCTTGCGATTGTTTAATGTTATGTTCTTGATACAAATTTTATCACATAAAAAATAATAATGCCGTCCAAAAGAAGCAAGTCCGATTCTGATATAGCTAGCAAGAAAAGAAAAACATCGACTTTGGAAACAAAACTGAACATCATTAAGGATTTTGAAGGCGGAATGAAAATTTGTGAGCTAGCAAAGAAGTTCGGTCTACACGAATCCACAGCAAGAACAATCATAAAAGAAAGGTTTAGAGATTTTGGAGGACATAGATTCTAATGGGAAATGAATTGTAGCCACAAGGCAAGGAATAAAAAAATCATTGGCTTGCTATGAAGAAATTTTGCGTGACAAGAAAAAGACATTATGTCGTCAGACGAATCTATTGGATTTTATGAAACGATCGACATAGAAATAACTTTCTTTTTTTTATGTACAAAAAACTACAATTATGATTATATTTCTTAAAATAAAAAAAAATAGATGGTTTTGTAAACCTTTGGTCCCAATTAACTAATATTTTGTATGTTTGTATATATAAATTACATGCAAAATTATACCCGAGTTATGCGCTTTTTGTAGGTCCCACCTACTGCGTAACTTCAGGGTGTGACTGTATACTTGAGAAACGGTTGAGAAGAATTGTGGAAGAAATGCTTGGTGAAGAACAAACTGAATTCAGGCCAAATAGAAGCTGTCAGATTCAGATCTTCACTTTACGACAAATAGTTGAGAAGTCATGGGAATATAACGAAGATCTGTATTTAAGTTTTGTCGATCTGGAAAAGTCATATGACAAGGTGCCCAAGAGAGAAGTTATTTAATATGCTAAAGTTATATGGTGTCAATGGGGCATTATGTCAAGCAATATTTAGTCTTTATTTGAGTTGTAAGTCAGCAGTTAGAATCGAAGGAAGTCCAGGAAGATGGTTTAATGTTAAATCTGGTGTGAGACAAGGATGTACATTATCCCCTCTGTTATTCATTATCTATATGGATCACATTATGAACGAAAGTGGTATTAAACATGATATCAAAATTGGAGATGTTAATGTCAGCTCTTTGCTTTATGCGGACGATGTTATACTTCTAAATAAATCCGCTACAAGTTTGCAAGATTCCCTGACTATTGTAATAGATATGGTATGAAGGTCAGCATTAAAAAAGACAAAGACAATGAAAAGGTAGAATTGTTGAAAATGTCAACTGCATTGTGAATGGAGAACCTCTGGAACAAGTAAAATATTTCACCTACTTAGACACGAATTTTAGTGAAGATGGTAAATTAAATATGGAAATAGACAACAGATTCAACAAAGCTGATATGGTTGGAAGTTAACCGAATAAATTCATATGGAATAAGAGAGAAATTAGTCTGAACACTAAATTAGCTGTATACAATTCAGTGTTCAAACCAGTTTTAACTTATGGATCTGAGAACTGAGTCAGAAGTAAAACACTTGACCAAAGACTAGAGACCGCAGATATGAGAGTCCTGAGAAAGATTAGAGGCATGAACAGATGGCATCAATGGCAATATCATATTAAAAACGAGTGTATTAGGAAACAATTTGACATTGTTAGCATCCAGGAATGCATTAGCAGAGCTAATCTCAGGTGGTATGGTCACTTAAACAGAATGGGCGAGAAAAGATTAGCAAAACACGTGTTCTCTGCCAGGTTGGCAGGAAAATGACCAAGAGGAAGACCAAGATATAGGTGAATTGATACAGTACAAATTTCTTAGACGATAGAAATATAAGATCTGATAATGTTGGAGTCTTGGCAAGTAACAGACTGATTTGGAGGAAAATTGTAGATAGGAAGTTAGTAATGATGTAAATTTTTCATGTAGTACTATCATATCCTGTACACCTCTTGAGGGTGCAATGCAGGAATTTGATGATGATGATGGGTCTTTATCTTTCAGAGTCGAGAAATGAATTTAATCTCTGAACATTACAAAACTCTTTTGCAATGTTCAGAGATTTAATGTGAAAATCATCTTCTTGAATGGCAAGCAATTTCAAGTAGGGTGATGTGGACTAATATCACAATGGGGAACTGCATAATGAGACTTGTTTGTGTTTATGGTCCCACAGAAGGTTCAACTAAGGAAGAAGTGGAGGAATTTTTCGAGGCATTAGAACGCAGCTGACACAATGAAAAAGGAAAAATTGGTCTGTGTTGGAGATCTAAACAGTAAAGTAGGAAATGATTACCAGACATAAGAATATTTTGGGAAAATTCAGAGAAAAGAACAAAGCTAGTAATAATTGTAAGTACCTACTAGATTTCTGTTCAGCACATGAACTAGTTATTACTAACACTGTGTTCCAACATAAAAATGGGCACAAATTCACATGGAGAGAAGATGCAAGGAATAAGAAAAGTCTCATTGACTATGTTATTGTTGACAGTGATGTTTTCAAGCCATCTAATGTCCTGAATGAGTTTTCAAACTGGTTCATGATACAGAGGATTTGAAATAGGAAGTGATTATCATTTAGTATTGAACAGAATAAAATTGAACTTCATATTGAAAAGGTGGTTATGTAAGAAAGTTTTGAAATGAATCAAAGTCGAACAGCTATCAGATGTGATCTGTAGATTCAAATACACATACATTATTCAAGAGAAACTGAACAAGTTTGTAAACAAGTACCTAACCTTGGAAATGTAGTTGCAAACACTAAAGAAAACTTTGATTCAGTCCGAAAAGAATGTGGTGAGATAATCTGTAAGGAGAGAAAAATCAGAACTTTATGGTGCACTCAGGATGTTAAAGAAGCAGTCAAGGAAATATTGCAAGTTCCTGGGAAGTAAGTCAGGTTGTGCTCTTAGGGAATACGGATAAAAATGTAAGAAAACAAATCATTGTGTAAAATTAGCTAAACAGATGTCATAGCAAGCAGACTTTGATAAGAACATCGAAAATAAATATCAGAAAGGCGGTAAAATTTTCTGGAGGCTGTTGAAGAAGCTCAGAAATGGAGGAAAGAGTACTATAAAAGGAATTAGAGATGGCAAAGGGGACATGAAAACTGAAGAGAAAGATATTCTTGATTTATGGAGTAATTACTTTGAAAGATTACTAAATGAAACAAGTAATGACAACATGGTGGTAGAAAGCACTCAACAGCAATGTCTGGAATACATATCTGTACTTGAAGTCAAAAAAAGTTATCACGAACCTGAAATGTGGAAAGGCAGCTGGAGTAGATGATATTTGACCAGAAATGTTAAAATATGGAGGTTTAAGAGTTTTACAGTGACCGCGCTGCATAATTCAGAAGGCCTGGTCTGAGGATCAAATTCCAGATGATTGGAGTAGTGTGCTCATGTTTAACCATCTATAAAAAAGGGAATAAAACTGAATGAGAATTACAGGAATTTCTGTACTGAGTGTTCCTGATAAGATTTATGGAAGAATTCTTGAGAAACGCTTAACAAAAATTGTGGAGGAGAAGCTTGGTTCAAACCAAACACAGGTTGTCAGGATCAGAATTTCACTTTAAGACAAATAGTTGAGAAATCATGGGAAGATAACAAGAATCTGTATTTAATTTTTGTATATCTGGAAAAGGCATATATATCAAGGTGCCAAGAGCAAAGCCGTTCAAACTGCTCCAGTTATATGGAGTAGATGAGACATTATATCAAACAATACAGAGTCTCTATTTGAATTATAAATCAGCAGTAAGAATTGAAGGAGGTAGAGGAAGATTGTTTGATGTTATTTGTGTCACAAGGATGTACATTATCTTCACTGTTGTTCATCATCTATATGGATTAACATTATGAAGGAAAGCTGTATTAAACCTGATGTGAAAATTGAAGATGTTAATCTCAGCTCTTTACTTTATGCAGATAATCTTATATACTCCTAAATAAATCCAGAACAAGTCTGCAGGATTTCCTGACCAAATTGAATAACTGCTGTAATAAATTTCGTATGAAAATCAGCATTAAAAATACAATGAAAATAGGTAGAAACATTGAAATCATCAACTGTATACTGAATGGAGAACCTATAGAAAACAAGTTTCAACTATTTAGGCACAATTTTTAGTGAAGATGGCAAATTAAATTTGGAAATCAACATCAAAATTAGCAAAGCTTGTGTGGTAGGATTTATATGGAGAGAGAGAGATTAGTCAAAACACTAAACTATTGTATGCCCACAGTACATAGAACCCAGGCTGGCAAATTGCCAAGAATAGTCAGTTCATGCTTGAAGGGGAGAAAGAAATAAAGGATGTATAAATTGGTCACTAACATATGAAATCACGTGCTTTATACGTAAAATTTTCCAACTGTTATACAAGCAAAATAGTTACCACTTTAAAATCTACAATAGTCATAAAAGAAAAGTTAATTTTCCGACGTGTAATAATAAACAACTCATCCCATGAGAAGGATTGATTATCCTATTATCGGAATAGATTCTTCTCCTTTTGACGTGCAAATATTAGACTAGTGCAAACAACCCAAAGGGTCTTGCATTTGTGGTGTACAGTAGCTGTATACAAGACAGTGTTCAAACCACTTTTAACTTATGGATCTGATAGCTGGGTTAGAAATAAAACTCTTGATCAAAGACTGGAGACCACAGATATGAAAGTCTTGAGAAAGATTATGGGACTGAACAGGTGGCATCAGTGGCAGTATCAGATTAAAAACATGGATATTAGGAAAGGACTTGACATTGTTAGTATTCAGGAATATGTTAGTAGAGCTAATCTCAGGTAGTATGGACACTTGAACAGAATGGGAGAGGAAAGATTAGATAAACAAATGTTCTTTGCCAGGTTGGCAGGAAAAAGATCCAAAGAAAGATCAAGATGTAGATGAACTGATTGAGGTGCTTAAGGGTCAAAGCTATATAACTGAGAGGAGACCTCCACATAGCCTTTAAAGGAATGTGGAGAACCGACCAGAGCTTCTGACCTAATGTCCAATCCTCACCTTCTCGTGGTGCACCCTGTTGGGTATATACCTGGATACTGAATGAACGAGGATGGGCTGGCAATTTGGGATTTAGCTGACCAAATATTCTTATTGGCTTAAACCAATATACAAAATGATGGTAAAATATGACAAAATTTCATGCCGGCTGGGGCATTGCCCGGTTAAACAAGGCCCCCTTTGTTTTTGCCAGGGAACCAGGGCAATCAGCGAAAAATCAGCTACTGGAACAAATCTGAAAGCACACCCCAACTCAACATCACCAGAGTTAAAGATCAGTACTATCGACATAAGAAGCCTGAATGGCAAAGAAATGGAGCTAGCTGAGGAATTAGATAAGTACCAGATCGACATAATAGGGGTGACTGAAACAAAAAAGACCAAAACTGGTGAGGTGTTTCAGAGCAATAAATAGAAAATGTTATATTCAGGCAATGACAGTCAAGGAAAAGAAGGAGTAGCCATAGTATTCAACACAAAATATGAGGCTAATCTTCTTGAATGGCGGGCGGCCTCAAGTAAAGTGATGTGGGCTAATATCAGAATGGGGAATTGGACAATGAGACTTATTTGTGCCTATGGTCCCACAGAAGGTTCTACTAAGGTAGAAGTGGAGGAATTTTTTGACGCTTTAGAAAAAGCAACTGAAACAATGAAAAAGGAAAAGTTGGTTCTTGTTGGGGATCTAAATAGCACAGTAGGAAATGATTGTCAGACAGACAAAAATATTTTGAGTAAAATTTAGAGAAAAGAGCAAAGCTAATAATGGCAAATACCAGTTGGATTTCTGCTAAGGACATGGACTGGTTATTACTAGCACCATGTTCCAACAAAAAAAAGTGCACAAATTCACATGAAGAGAAGAAGTAAGGAATAAGAAAAGTCTTATTGACTATGTTATAGTTGATAGTGATGTTTTCTCCCTGGTGCAGGACACCAAAGTGTACAGAGGATTTGAAATTGCAAGTGATCACTGTTTAGTCTTGAGCAGGATAAAATTGAATTTCATATTGAAAAGAATAACATGTAAGAAAGTTTTAAAGCGAATAAAAGTTGAGCAACTCTCAGATGTGAACTGTAGACTAAAATACACGAAGATTATTGAAGAAAAAATGAAAGAGTTTGAGAACAGGAACCAAACCTTGGAGATTCATTGGCAATCCTTGAAAAAAACCCTGATCGATTCATCCAGAGAGGCATGTGGTGAGGTAGTCTGCAAGGATAGAAAAATCAGAACTCCATGGTGGACACAGGAAGTTAAAGAGGCAGTGAAGGAAAAGAAGGAAGCATATCAAAAGTTCCTGGCAAATAAGCTTTTGCTCTTAGAGAATACAGTGACAAATCTAAGAAAGCTAAACACTGTGTAAAACTAGCTGAACAAAAGTCATGGGAGTACTTTGGTAAGAACATAGAAAATAAATATCTAGAAGGTGGCAAAATATTCTGGACGTTGTTGAAGAAGTTTAGAAATGGAGTAAAGAGTGCTGTAAAAGGAGTTAGAGATGATAAAGGTGACATGAAAACGGGAGAAAAAGATATCCTTGAAGTCTGGAGTAATTACTTCGAAAAATTGCTAAATGAAACAAACAGTGATAGCACAGTGGTAAAAAAACACTCAACAGGCATACAGTCAGGAATACATATCCATATTTGAAGTAGAAAAAGCCATCTTCTTCTTCTTTGAGTGCCATCTCCTATCGGAGGTCGGTGACCACCTTGGCAAATTTGGAGTGATTGTCAGCTACTCTGAGCAGTCTCTCAGAGTTCATACCAGTCCACTGTCTGATGTCTGCCAGCCAAGATTTTCTTCGTCTTCCTTGTCCTCTTCTTCCATTTATCTTCCCTTTTATAATCAGTTGAAGTATCTTATATTTTTCTTTACGAAGTAGGTGACCAAGATATGCAGTTTTCCTTCTTTTTATGGTATCTAAAAGTTCACATGATTTCCCCATTTGTTCCAGTACTTCCTGATTGGACGTTTTTGCTGTCCATGGGATTTTTAACATTCGTCTGTATAACCACATCTCCAAGGCTTCAAGTCTTTTTATTGATGTTGTTTTTAAGGTCCAAGATTTATGCACCGTACAGCAGTACAGACCATAAATAGCATTTAACCATGCATACTCTACGCTCTAAGTTTAAACTGTGGTTACACAGTGTTGATTTCATCAAGAGAAAATTTTTTCTTGCCATTTCAATTCTAACTTTTATTTCCATTTCTGGATTGTAATCTTCATTTAACCAGCATCTGAGATTTTTAAACTTTGCCACTCTTTCTATTTGTTTTCTATTTAAAGAAAGTGCTAAATTAAGAATTGGTTTCTTGCTTATGACCATGAATTTAGTTTTGGTGATATTTATTTTTAATCCCATTTTTTCACTCTCTTAATTTATTAGTTCCAAAAGATTTTGAAGATCCTGAATATTGTCAGCCAGAAGAGCTGTATCATTGGCATATCTTAATGATGGCTTTTTAATTAATTAATTAAAAAGCCATCAAAGGCTTGAAAAGTGGAAAGACAGAAGGAGTAGATGATATTCGACCAGAAATGCTGAAGTATGGTGGTATAAAAGTTTTACAGTGGCTGCACTGCATAGTTCAGAAAGCCTGGACAGAGGGACGAATTCCCGATGATTGGAGTAGAGCTCTCATAGTACCCATATATAAAAAGGGAAATCAAACTGAATGTGAGAATTACAGAGGTATTTCCCTACTGAGTGTTCCTGGCAAGATCTATGCAAGTATACTTGAGAAACGGTTGAGAAGAATTGTGGAAGAAAAGCTTGGTGAAGAACAAGCTGGATTCAGGCCAAATAGAGGCTGTCACGATCATATCTTCACTTTACGACAAATACTTGAGAAAACATGAGAATATAACAAAGATCTGTATTTAAGTTTTGTCGATCTGGAAAAGACATATGACAAGGTACCAAGAGAGAAGCTATTCAATATGCTACAGTTATATGGTGTCAATGGGGCATTATATCAAGCAATACTTAGTCTTTATTTGAGTTGTAAGTCAGCAGTTAGAATTGAAGGAAGTACGGCAGGATGGTTTAATGTTAAATCTGGTGTGAGACAAGGATGTACATTGTCCCATCTGTTATTCATTATCTATATGGATCACATTATGAAGGAAAGTGGTATTAAACATGATATCAAAATTGGAGATGTTAATGTCAGATCTTTGCTTTATGCAGACGATGTTATACTTCTAAATAAATCCGCTACAAGTTTGCAAGATTCCCTGACTAAATCGAATAACTGTTGTAATAGATATGGTATGAAGGTCAGCATTAAATAGACAAAGACAATGAAAATAGGTAGAATTGTTGAAAATGTCAACTGTGTTGTGATCAGAGAACCTGTGGAACAAGTTAAACATTTCAGCTACTAAGGCACGATTTTTAGTGAAGGTGGTAAATTAAATATGGATATAGACAACAGAATCAACAAAGCTGGTATGGTAGGAAGTCAACTGAATAAATTCATATGGAATAAGAGAGAAATTAGTAGGGTCACTAAATTAGCTGTATACAAGACAGTGTTCAAACTAGTTTTAACTTATGGATCTGAGAGCTGGGTCAGAAGTAAGACACTTGACCAAAGACTAGAGATTGCAGATATGAGAGTCCTGAGAAAGATTATAGGCATGAACAGATGGCATCAATGGCAATATCATATTAAAAACGAGGATATTAGGAAAGAACTTGTCATTGGCTGCTTCCAAGAATGCGTTAGCAGAGCTAATCTCAGGTGGTATGGTCATTTAAACAGAATGGGAGAGGAAAGATTAGCAACACAAGTGTTCTCTGCCAGGTTGGCAGGAAAAACGACCCAGAAGAAGACCAAGATATAGGTGGATTGATACGGTACAAAGTGCCTTAGACGATAGAAATATAAGATCTGATAATGTTGGAGTCTTGACAAGTAACAGACTGATTTGTAGGAAAATTGTAGATAGGAAGTTAGTAATGATGTAAATTTTTCATGTAGTACTATCATATTCTGTACACCCCTTGAGGTTAAATGTCAGGAATTTGATGATGGTGATGATGATGAATTGATACAGTAAAAAGTACATTAGAAGACAGAAATATCAGATCTGATAATATTGGAATATTGACAGATAACAGGCTAATCTGGAAGCAAAATTGTTTGATAGGAAGTTAGTAATAATGTAACTTTTCATGTATTACTGTCATAAGATCCTGGACCCCCTCCCCCCCATTAGGGTATATGTTAGGAATTATGATAGTGACATTACAGAAAAAAATTTGAAAGTTAATGCCATGAAGTAGTCTTTCCAACCCACCCTTAATATACAGAATTGATATTCTTAAAGCTTCTTCCAGGGAGATGACGGTAACTCTGATCAAGGATGTTTTCTGTTTAAAAGAGAATCAGTGAAATATAAGATGTGTGCACAGTGTGTTAGTATTTTAATAATACCTGATTTCTGAGATGGATGATGATGTCACATAGAATCAGTTTACTTTCTGGTGTATGTATTTTGTAACCAGAAAACTGTACCTGAAGGTTCTCACAAGATGAAAATGTTCAGAAATTCTTATCCTGAGCTCCCCCCCCCCATGAAGGGACTCATTACAGGCAGTCCTTTTGTCATACGCAGCTCATCATGCCATGCCTTAAATACATTCCAATTCTCTGCAGACACCACAATCTCAGGCAGTGCATTCCAATCATTCACAACTCTGTGCAAAAAACCTGCTTCTCACTTCCTTGCTTACACACTCCAAATACAGCTTCTAGAAATTGCCTCTTGTTCTTTCCCCATCTCCCACCATTTTATGATAAACCTCAACGTTAATTCTATAACAATCCCTTACTAACTTGTAAGTCTATCATATCATCTTCTCAATCTTTCTTCATACACAACATTCCAGAGAATAGAAACTACCTTAGTCAACTCCCTCTGGACCCTTTCCAGTATCTCTTCATCCTTTTAAAAATTAGGTGACCAAATCTGACTACAGTAGTCCTTATGTGGCTTAATCAAGGTCTTATACAATGGATCTAGAATCTCCTTACTCCTGCAAGTCTGTGTCCTCTAAATTTTAGATCTTTATTCACCATCACTAAGATCTCTTATTTCCTCCACCTTCAACAATATATCCACACCAAACTATATCCCATCTTTGTTTTCCAAATTTTAAAGCGTCACATTTTGCAGCATTGAACCAGTATTCCCACTCCCACACCAGTTCATTGAGTCTATTCAAGTCTTCTTGTAAAGCTGCATCATCTACTCTACTCCTTATAGTTTTTCCCATCTTTATATCATCTCCAAACAACTGAATATTCCCATTCAAATCATTCCCCAATATCATTAATATAAGGTTAGACAACAATGGCCCTAAAACAGACCCCCTGAGGCATGCTACTAGTGACTTTCCTCTTCTAGGATATTGCTCACTGATATGCAACTTGCTGATATTTCTCATCTCCAATCTTCATTCCAATGCACTAGTCTAATATCCAACCCCATTTACTATCAACTTATTTGGTAAGCTCAAAAGCCTTTGCAAAATCTAAACATAACCACTGTGTATCCATTTCCTGCATCCAATGCTGCTGTCACCTTATTGTAATACGTAAGCATATTACTAAAACATGATTTCCCTTTAGCAAATCTGTACTGTCCATCAAAGATAATACTGTTTTCAACCCAATTCTGGATCCTGGTTCTCAGTAGCCTCTAATGCTTTAACCTCAACCTGAACACACAGATTGAGTTCTGTCACCTCTCTTATGAAGTGGTACAATCTTGCTTTTCTTCTACTCCTTTGGAATTTCACTCAATGTAAGACTGATATTAAACAAATATGCTAAGTCAGATGTTAATTCCATGGTACATTTCTTCAAAATGTGATGATATATCAATTCTCACTGCCATATTAACATCATTATCATCAAATACCTGCCATGTACCCTCAAGGGGTGTACAGGATATGATAGTACTACATGAAAAATTTACATCATTACTAACTTCCTATCTACAATTTACCTCCAAATCAGTCTGTTACTTGTCAAGACTCCAACATTATCAGATCTTATATTTCTATCATCTAAGGCACTTTGTACTGTATCGATCCACCTATATCTTGGCCTTCCTCTGGGTCGTTTTCCTGCCAACCTGGCAAAGAACACTCGTTTTGCTAATCTTTCCTCGCGCATTCTGTTTAAGTGACCATACCACCTGAGATTAGCTCTGCTAACGTATTCCGGGATGCTGACAATGTCAAGTCCTTTCCTAATATCCTCGTTTTTAATATGATATTGCTATCGATACCATTCTGTTCACGCCTCTAATCTTTCTCAGGACTCTCATATCTGCAGTCTCTAGTCTTTGGTCAAGTGTTTACTTCTGACCCAGTTCTCAGATCCATAAGTTAAAACTGGTTTGAACACTGTCTTGTTTGTTATGAACAGAATATAGCTTTGATGTCATTATTTTATTTTATTAATTAATTATTATTTTTTAACTGGTAGTCAGGCCAGTAGAATAACTGATGAACAAATCATTGTCGCTTTGGTATACTATTTGTAATGTAATATAGCTTGCCTTAGTATATATATATAATATATATATATATATATATATATATATATATATATGTGTGTGTGTGTGTGTGTGTGTGTGTCTATACTCCAGATGATGACCTTAATATGAAGTTTGAAATGGGGGGAAATTAAAGTAATTATTTTTAACACAGTTGTAGTCTCCATAATTTGTCTGAAATGAAGTAAATTATTAAATTTTTGATAGTCATTTGCATTAATAGAATGCTTTTTTCATTAAAAGTTTGATGATGAGAAAGAAAATTACTTTTGTTACTTTGTTATTAATATCAAATAAAATTGTTTACCTTGAACAAATATTTCATCTTATTGACATCTGACTGAAATACTTTGGATATGTATATGTTTATTTAAATTGTAATATGTGTGTGTGTAATATGTTTATACATTTGCTTTTTTTTTTAATTTTTTTATTTTTAACAGTGAAAGATCCACAGTGGCCAGGAGTAGCAGTTTTTTTGCAAAATGCATTTATTTTCTTAGGGTAAGTTTCTGTGGCAAAATTATCTCACAAATTACCTTGTATTTTTCTTTTTATGATATCCTTGTAATCAGCATAAATTCATGATATAAATATATACAGGTAATTTCATACAGGTTTTGGAATTCTGTAAATACACTGCATGGAAAAGGTCAGTGGACACGATTCCAAGATGAACAAACAGCCTAGGACCTCCTTTCACTGCAATGACTGCATCAGTCCCACAAGGCATACTTTCCACACGTGTACAATAGTGATCATTGGGAATTTTAGACCATTCTTTTTGTAGACATGTAATGAGGTCCTGGGCTGTTGTGGTGGCAGATGTCCCTTGACCTCACCTGACTCTCCAGTTCATCTCACAGATGTTCAGTAGGGTTGAGATCAGAGCACTATGTAGGCCTGTCAAGTGTGGTAATGTTCATGTCCACAAACCATTAATTTACAGCTACAGCCTTAGGACATGGTGCATTGTTTTGGTTAAAAGAGACCATGGTCAGTTCCCTAGAAATGCTATAAAGTAGGAAACATCACATCACATTGTCAGAGGTCTGAAGCCAAAGCAGGAAACACAGGATCATAACATCACACCGCTGCCTTCGAATTTCATAGTTGGTGGTTACTCACTTTGGTAAGAGACATTCACCAGTCATCTGCCACATCCACACCTGTCCATCTGCACTGTAGAGGGTGTAATGTGATTCGTTGCTCCATAACACGAATTTCTAAGCTTCTGTGTCTCACTATATATGCTCTTTGCATATTGTGGTCCTACCATTGAAACCCATTGTGAGCCTCAGTTTTGAATGTTTTTGTGCAGATTTGTGTTTCCAGCCGATGCCTGGAACACATGGCGGTTCTTGCATATCCTTGTCTGAATGGCAGTTCTTACATATCCTTCATAGCACCGTCTAATCACATTCAGTGAGTGTGGTGGATCATCTACTGTGGGTAGTACTTGCAGTTGACTCTGCACTTCCATCTCAGTATGGTATCACTGATCGTTCACCTGGGATGACCCAATTTGTGAACAATTTGCCAAACAGATAGGCCTGCAACATTGCATCCTATCACTATACTTCTTTCAAATTCATCAGTTCCCTTCTCACAGCTATTTCACCCAGACATAGTTGCACTGACTAGGAAGCATCATATTCCTCTGATTTATACTGGTTACAGACACGTCACTTTTTACATGGCACGATGCACCTTGGCCATGGGGGGGGGGGGGTCCGTTGACTTCTAAGCAGTGTATGAATCATCAAACATATAGATAATGAAAGACAAGAAACAGAAAAAAATATCTCAGCATTATTGTACTTTATGCAAAGAAGAAAAAATATCTAATAGTTCACTCAGTCATACATGTAGAAGTGTATATTCATTTATAAGTGTGAATGTTGACTGTAACATGCTGGTTCAAATAGAAGTGCATCAGACTCCTTCTCTGATGCGTGCATGTGGTTCCACATGCATGTGTGATTATTTTATATGGAGACACAGAGGAGTTTTTTCAGAAACTTAGGTTTGTGGGAGAAATTTGTATATTGAAATAAAGGTATTAAAATATATTTCATTATAGTAAATCCTTATACAAGTAAAGATTATAATAGTTGGTTACATGCTTCTAATTTTCAGTCTTATTTTCAAAGTGATGCTGTTTGTGCTTATATTCACTGTTTTTATTGTTATGGTTAACAGTTAATACTTATGACACATGGTTTCACACATAGATGGGTTATATTTACAAAAAAAAAAAAAAAAAGCAACTTTAGCAGTATTTAAATCTTAATTTCAGAAACATATGACATTTGAATTTTTACTTTGATTTGGTATCCCCCATTTAATCCAGTTTGGAATTAAGTCCTCTTCCCAACCATCAAATAGTTTTTTTGCTTTACAGTTAATTTACTTTGAAATATGTGTAATTTTTAATTTGAATACAAACTGCATCTTCACTGACTGATTTAATTTTTAAAGGTTGTAGTTCCTCCAAAATAAAAAAAACTTCCTGAATTTTCCTTTGCATACTGTAAGACTTTCAGACATTCTAAGATTAATTATTAATTTCAAACTAACAATTCTCAACAGAAGTTGAAAATGTCATGTGTAACATATCTGCACAAACTGAATTGCTGCTAATTTTCAGCTGAATACATGATGCCATGAAAGTAGTACACTAGCCTCATAGTCTAGTAGTTGCTTTGGCCATAAATCTAAAACACCAGCCTAACAGACAGAACTAATACAATATGCTATAAGTGAATATTGTGTTTAGTTGGTAGATGATTTTCATTTTCTGGTCTGCCACCATGCTTATTAGAACCTGAAGTGGCTTTTAATATTTGGTATCTAGAGTAGAGTTTCTGCATGATCACTTATAGCTCCATGGTATTATAAGTGATCTACTATTGTAAACATGTAATAATACAGGTTTAGAACTTTTCTTGTGGATGAAATCCATTGAAAAAAAAAGCTCGGAGATTACTCAAAAGTTGTGGTACAAAATTAATGCACATCCATTTGGTTTTTACCAAATGTCTTTCTCATGCTGTAGTTATCCAACAGTATAGAGGTAAACTTATTTCATCATCATCATCATCAAATTCCTGCCATGTACCCTCAAGGGGTGTACAGGATATGACAGTACTACATGAAAAAATTACATCATTACTAACTTCCTATCTACAATTTTCCTACGAATCAGTCTGTTACTTGTCAAGACTCCAACATTATCAGATCTTATATTTCTATCGTCTAAGGCACTTTGTACCATATCAATCCACCTATATCTTGGTCTTCCTCTGGGTCGTTATCCTGCCAACCTGGCAGAGAACACTTGTTTTGCTAATCTTTCCTCTCCCATTCTATTTAAGTGACCATAACACCTGAGATTAGCTCTGCTAACGCATTCCTGGATGCTGACAATGTCAAGTTCTTTCCTAATATTCTCATTTTTAATATGATACTGACATTGATGCCATCTGTTCACGCCTCTGATCTTCCTCAGGACTCTCATATCTGCGGTCTCTAGTCTTTGGTCAAGAGTTTTACTTCTCACCCAGCTCTCAGATCCATAAGTTAAAACTGGTTTGAACACTGTCTTGTATACAGCTAATTTAGTGTTCCGACTAATTTCTCTTTTATTCCATATGAATTTATTCAGTTGACTTCCCACCATACCAGCTTTGCTGATTCTGTTGTCTATTTCTATATTTAATTTACCATCTTCAGTAAAAATCGTGCCTAAGTAGCTGAAATGTTTTACTTGTTCCACAGGTTCTCCATTCACAACACAGTTGACATTTTCAATGATTCTTCCTATTTTCGTTGTCTTTGACTTTTTATTGCTGACCTTCATACCATATCTATTACAACAGCAATTGAATTTAGTCAGAGAATCTTGCAGACTTGTAGCGGATTTATTTAGAAGCATAACATCATCCGCATAAAGCAAAGAGCTGACATTAACATCTGCAATTTTGATATCAGGTTTAATACCACTTTCCTTCATAATGTGATCCATATAGATAATGAATAATAGAGGGGATAATGTACATCCTTGTCTCACACCAGATTTAACATTAAACCATCTTCCTGTACTTCCTTCAATTCTAACTGCTGACTTACAACTCAAATAAAGACTAAGTATTGCTTGATATAATGCCCCATTGACACCATATAACTGTAGCGTATTGAATAGTTTCTCTCTTGGCACATTGTCGTATGCCTTTTCCAAATCGACAAAACTTAAATACAAATCTTTGTTATATTCCCATGCCTTCTCGACTATTTGTCGTAAAGTGAAGATCTGATCGTGACATCCTCTATTTGGCCTGAATCCAGCTTGTTCTTCACCAAGCTTTTCTTCCACAATTCTTCTCAACCGTTTCTCAAGTATACTTGCATAGATCTTGCCAGGAACACTCAGTAGGGAAATACCTCTGTAATTCTCACATTCAGTTTGATTTCCTTTTTTATATGTTATATGGGTACTATGAGAGCAATCATCGGGAATTCATCCCTCTGTCCAGGCTTTCTGAACTATGCAGTGCAGCCACTGTAAGACTTTTATACCACCATACTTCAGCATTTCTGATCGAATATCATCTACTCCTGCTGCCTTTCCACATTTCAAGCCTTTGATGGCTTTTTCTACTTCAAGTATGGATATGTTTTTGTTTTGGTTCCTGTTCTCAAACTCTTTCATTTTTTCTTCAATAATCTTTGTGTATTTTAATCTACAATTCACATCTGAGAGCTGCTCAACTTTTATTCGCTTTAAAAGTTTCTTACATGTTATTCTTTTCAATATGAAATTCAATTTTATCCTGCTCAAGACTAAATAGTGATCGTTTCCAATTTCAAATCCTCTGTACACTCTGGTGTCCTGAACCAAGGAGAAAACATCACTATCGACAATAACATAGTCAATGAGACTTTTTTTATTCCTTGCCTCTTCTCTCCATGTGAATTTGTGCACATTTTTATATTGGAACATGGTGTTAGTAATAACCAGTCTATGTCCTGAGCAGAAATCCAACAGGTATTTGCCATTATTATTAGCTTTGCTCTTTTCTCCAAGTTTTCCCAAAATATTTTTGTGTCTGACAATCATTTCCTAGTCTTCTATTCAGATCCCTAACAAGGACCGACTTTTCCTTTTTCATTGTTTCAGTTGCTTTTTCTAAAGTGTCAAAAAATTCCTCCACTTCTACCTTAGTAGAACCTTCTGTGGGACCATAGGCACAAATAAGCCTCATTGTCCAGTTCCCCATTCTCATATTTGCCCACATTACTCTACTTGAGACTGACTGCCGTTCAAGAAGATTAGCCTCGTATTTTGTGTTGAATACTATGGCTACTCCTTCTTTTCCTTGATTGTCATTGCCTGAATATAACATTTTCTATTTATTGCTCATAAACACCTCACCAGTTTTGGTCTTTTTTGTTTCAGTCACCCCTATTATGTTGATCTGGTACTTATCTAATTCCTCAGCTAGCTCCATTTCCTTTGCCATTCAGGCTTCTTACGTTGATAGTACCGATCTTTAACTCTGGTGATGTTGAGTTGGGGTGTGCTTTCAGATTTGTTCCAGTAGCTGATTTTGCGCTGTTTGCCCTGGTTCCCTGGCAAAAACAAAGGGGGCCTTGTTTAACCGGGCAATGCCCCAGCCGGCATGAAATTTTGTCATATTGTACCATCATTTTGTATATTGGTTTAACCAATAAGAATACAATTTGGTTAGCTAAATCCTAAATTGCCAGCCCATCCTCGTTCGTTCAGTATCAAAGTAGATACCCAACAGGGTGCACCACGAGAAGGTGAGGATTGGACATCAGGTCAGAAGCAATGGTCGGTTCTCCTCATTCCTTTAAAGGCTATGTGGAGGTCTCCTCTCAGTTATACAGCTTTGACCCTTAAGCACCCCAGCTTATTTCATTTTATCCCTAAATAAAAGTTTAATATCTGAATTATATCCATATGATCTCAGTGCTTTTGAATTAATTCTCTCAAACTATCACCTTCATTAACAGCCAACTCTTCTTCACTACTTGGAGATCTACCAATTAATTAGTGATGAAGGATTTCTCCTCTTCAAGTTTTTCCACCAATATACCACAGTGCTCTGTGACTTTGTCATATGTTTTTCTCTTTCATTACTGACATACATTAATGACTTAACCATAAATTCTATATGTAATTTTATAAGAGTAAACTCCCTTTCTCTTTAGTTGACAAACAATTATTATACTCCTCAAATGTTACAAGCTGCACGATCTTTCATAGCCAAGTCTTAATAGTGCGATTGCCTTACCATTCTGTTTTAGGATAAAGACAGGTTCGTGAACTTCTGTTACCAAAACAGTCACTCCTTTCTTATTTCTCATCAGAAAGACAATGCTTTCACCTCCCCTCATCTTTGGCTAATTAAAGAAGAGAGATAACTGCATCTTCTAACTTCCTATTTTCCAAACCACCATCAATGAGTCCAACATCTCTAGTCTTTCCTGGCATAAACACATCACATCCTCCATACAATTGGTGTCCTTTTCCATTCAAGATGCTACTATTCACCCATACAACTCCTAGCAGTTTATGAATCCTAAATTTTTCTGATTGTGAAATGTTGTTTTCACATTTAGGATAATTTTCACATTTTTCACAAACTATGATTCTTCCACTTTTTTCATGTAAAAACATAGCCACTAATTATCATCATTACACTTGTCTTTCTCCAGGATACCTCCAACTGTTCAGGACATGTATCCACAGTGCTCCCTCCTTCTCTTTAAGCATTTGCTGCAATCCTCACTGCAGCTCTCGAATTTTTCTTTGATAATGAAAATCCTCACTGTATGATTTTCATTCATCATCATCAACAACCATTGGTCCAATGCCCATAGGTGTCTGCTGCCATCTTGATATGATTCTTCCATTGCATTCTATTTTGTGCAAGATGACTCAGTTTGTGTATAGAGTTTCTGCACCATTTGATGATGTCATCGCCCCATTCTCTGTTTAGTCTTCCTCTTTTGTTCTTTCTTTCAATCATTCCAAACAGCAACTTTTTAATTTTCTCTCATCATTCATTCTACATATATGGCCAAATAGATGTAGTTTCCTTTTGATTATTTTCTGGATCAGGTTTTCTTTTGGTTGTATTCGTCTGTAGATTTCCTTATTGTTCATTTTCTGTATCCAGCTTATTCTCAAGATCTTTCTATAGCACTTCTTTTCAAATGCCAATATCCTCCTTTCAGATTCTCTCAGGAGCACACAGGCCTTGCATCCATAGAGCATGCTGCTGAAGATACAAGTTTCTACAATGTGCAGTTTAGTTTGCATCTTTATAGCTTGGCTCTTCCATATTTTGTCCATGGCTTTTAAAATAGTTGTTGCTCTGGCTATTCTAATTTTTATCTCTTTTTTGGGGTCCGAGTCATGCGTAATGTGGCATCCAAGATATGTGAAGTGTTCCACATTTTTCAGTTGAAATCTGTCTATCGTAACTCTGTTCAGTAACTCCTGTTGTCCAAATATCATTGTTTTAGTTTTTTCAAAGTTGACATTTAGTCCATATCTTTATCCTTCTGTGTATAGTGTTTGCAATGTCTGTTCCAGCCTTGCTGCGTCTTCTTCAATCAGGACGATGTCATCTGCAAAGCAGAGGTAGTTTATTCTCATGCCATTTATTGAAATGCCTCCACCTTCTCTAATCTTATCTGTGTTCTTCCCAGATGTGTGATGAAGATGATTGGTAATATTGGGTCCCCTTGTCTTGTGCCTTAACTAATGGCAAACCAATCTCCAGTCTCACCTGCTATCCTGATTTTTGCTTGCACTTGGCTGTTTATATCTTTCAGCAGGCGGATCAATTTATTGTCCACACCATAGGATTCCAAGACACCCAATGTTATATTTTGGTCAATATTATCAAATGCTTTTTGGAAGTCCACGAAACAGCAATATATCGTTTTGTTCTTTCTTCAAGCTTTCTCTGCTATTAGTCTTAGTCTTAGTGTGAGTATTTGTTGCACTGTACTTCGATCTTGTCGAAATCCGGCTTGCTCATCCGGAAGATGTGCCTCCATATGCCCCTTCAGGTGTTCTGTTAGTATTTTCATCAGCACTTTGCCAAGATGACTCATTAATGCAATAGTTCTGTAATTGGTGCATTCTAAAGCACTGCCTTTCTTATGAAGAACAACCAAGACCCGTTTTTTCTACTCTTCCAGGGCATATCCTGATCTCCATATTTCATTACATAGCTGATGTATTTCTTTTACATACTGATTCTCCCCCATATTTTAGCATCTTGCCTATTATGTTGTCATTTCCAGGACTCTTGTTGTTCTTGAGATGTTTTATAGCCTTATTCACCTCTTCCAAGATGTCATTTTCAAAGATCTCTGCTGGTGGAGAGATTGCTTTCAGTTCTTTGATTACTTCTGTTGCAGTATCATTCAGTTGATTTTTATATAGTTTGCTGCAATATCTTGTCCATCTATGTATGATTTCTGTCTTGTCCATCAATACTTTACCATTTTCATCTTTGACTGATACTGATCTTGTTTGCCACTTCCTATTGACATTTCTTATAAGTTTGTAGACCTCTCTAGTTTTGTGTTCTCCATAGTACTGTTCAATGTCTTTGCACTGGTCCTCTAACCATTTAGCTTTATCAGATCTTGCTGCTTTCCGCACTTCATTGCATTTTTGACGGCATAACTCATGGGAAAACTGCCTCTGAATTATCTCTTTTAAGTTTCAGTTCTCTTTTCTCTTGTACCAATTTTAGGGTTTCCTGAGTTATCCATTTCTTGTTTATCTTTTCTCTTTCAGGAATTACTTCCTCTACTGCTTTTTTTTAGCACTGTAGTCAGTCGTTCTGCTCTTGTATTTATATTTTGTTTTTCACTTGGGGTCTTAAGCTTAGTTTCCAATATGTTCTGATATGCTGTTCTTAGCCTGTCTTCATTTAGTTTTGAGATGTCTCTTGCTTTTTGGAACTTTCCTTTGTACTTTTGTTTCAGTTTTAGTCTTATATTCGCAATCACTAAACTGTGGTCCAAATCAATATTAGTTCCTTGGAATGATCTGCACTGTTGAACTGAGGTTCTCCATTTCTGGTCTATTAATATCAGGTCGATCATATTCCTGTGTTTGCCATCGAAGGAGCGCCACGTCCATTTACGACAATCTTTTTGTTGGAATTTGGTATTGCAAATCATCAGGTTGTTATCCGTGGCAAATTCCAGAAGCATCTCTCGACGTTCATTTCTTTCTCCATATACAAATTTTCCCATCCTGCATTATTTTTGCCAATCTTTGCATTCCAGTCTCCTCCAATGATGAGTATATCCTGCTTCGGCACCTCATCAATTACTAGTTGTAGATCCCTGTAAAATTTCTGAATGTTTTCATCTGCACTCTCTGCAGTGGGTGCATATATTTGAATGGTTGTGATATTAAATGGTTGGGCACTGAATCTTGCAACCATTATTCTTTCACTAACTGGTTTGTATCCTATCATTGCCTGACAGGCATTATTACTTATCAGGAAACCTACACCCGCTTCATGCTTACTTTCATTTCCTGACCAGAGAACTCTTCCACCATTTGATTCCCCTGACAATGTCTATCTTGTTTCTGAAATATCCAATATATCACATCTGTATTTCTTCATTTCTTCTTGAAGCAACTGCAATTTTCCAGTTGCCCAGAGTATACAGGCATTCCATGTGCCAATTGATATTCCATCCTTTACAGGCCTGAGGTTGATTTTTTTGTCTTTGTTTTCAGTAACTGATTTTTTGATCCAACCCTGATTACTCGATTGGGGATGCGGACCTTGTTTGACTGAGCGACGTCCAAGCCGGCATGAGTCTTTTTCTTGTACTTGTAGTATTTCACCATAATGGTTATTTCATATATATATAAGTCATCAGCATTTTTATAACAGTGTGTCTCACTCCACTGTGGCATAGATGTGTATAAATGTTTTCAGGTAGTGCATTGGATCTTGTTGTTCAGTGTGAGATCATCCTATTTAAAACTGAAGTGACTTGAAAAGTTTTTTGTTTGGTCTCTAGATTTATTTTCTTTACTTTTTTCTTTCCTAAATTATCTAACTTTAGCCCATAGATCAGCTAATATATCATAGGTTTACAGTATTATTAGATAGGTTACATAAAAAAAAAACGATGTCAGTTTTTCTCATAAATATGAAAGAGAACTAAAACCACATTTGATAGTGATTACATGTATATCAAGAACATGTGATATAAAGTTTTTGGTGGAATATCATTATCCAACTAGTGCCTTTCCATGTTTCAGATTGCTGATAGCTTTTTTTTGTCTCCAGTCCCCCTCCATGTAGGGTGCTTGTTTATCTTTGCTGAGACTGCCTGTCATAGCTTCACCATCTGTGTCTAATGTAACAAAGAGCATGATTGTAAATGCAGAACACACAAATGCACTAATGGCAAGGACAAACATCCAGCTTGCTCCCAAGCATGCCAAAGGTAAAAGGTGAAAAGGAAATACAAAAGATTGAGCAGAACATTGAACAGTAGTAAAGAAAATATCAAAGGGGACCCAGTACATCATCCCTGATCAGCACAATTTACTTGCAATTCCTTAGAACAAATTAGAGAAATTAATGAATATGGCTTTGCTCCTGAGAACGCCAAAAATGATTCCACTACGTTGAAACCCTGCTCGTTTAGAAAAATAATGAATCATGCACCCTAAAAGAATAAAGGACATGCATTTTCTAGTTATCCCCAGTGGTTCTGTTTTATGCTTTTCTGGTGGCTTCAGAGAGCTGAAGATCAGTCACTACAGACACTCCATCCATCCATATCATTGATGATCTGCCCCTTCATCTTTTTCCAGGAACTTTATCTTCTATTACTGTTTTGAGAAGGTCTCTTTCCATTGGTTCAATGTCTCCAAAGTATTTCAACTCTCTTCTGTCAATTCATTTCAGTAAAATTTTGTAAATTACAACCATGTTAGGAAAAATTATTTTAACTTTCCCGATGTTTTGACCTTCATATTAAGGTCATCTGGGGTGCGCGCGCGCACACACACACAAAAGACAAGCTATATTCAGGCATCTCTTCTTCAACTTTGACCTCAATATTATTTAGAATGATCTTTAATAAAATCTTGCTTCCATGTGAGATTAAAGTAATAGTTCTGTAGTTCTTGCAATCCTTCATATTTCCCTTCTTATATAGTGGTATAAAAACCAACTTCTTCCAGTATCTAGACCATGATCCTGTCTCCCATATCCTTTAATCAATCTATCCTCTTATCCTACCATCCCCTGTATCCTTAATTAACTCTGCTGGGATTCCATCTGCACTCAGGGCCTTATTGCTGTTAAGCTGTTTAACTGCTCTTTCAGCCTCATGCCCAAATGGAGGAGGTTCTAGATCGAATTTTTCTCATACTCTCTGCTGTACAGTTCCTCACAGTATTCTTTTCATATGTTTTTTTTTTATTTCCAGTTCTTCTGTTAGTACTACTCCATTCCTGTCTTTGATGACATTCAATTTGGGCTTAAACTTGTGCTTTAGGTTCATGAACTAAACGAAACATCTTATAATTGTGCATCCTCATCTGGAACTCTATCTCTTCACATTTATTAGTATAAAAATTTTCCTTGTCCTGCCTGATGGCTCTTCTGACTTCTCTATATAATGTTTACATTCTTCACCCCCTGTGTCTCTTTGTTTCTCCAACTGCCTTCTTTCAATTAGATCGCATGTTGAATGTGATATCCACGGGTCTCTCAGTCTTCTATTGGACAGATACTTCTTGGCTGTATCCTGTATTATAATCTTGACTCCTTCCCAAAGCATTTTGGGTGAGTTCTCACCAGTCTCCAAAAAGATCATCCAACGAGTTGATGCTTCTTGTGCAAACCCACTAGGAATTACTCTAGAGTCTAGTCTAGTGGGACTTGCCTGACTTTGAAGGTTTCAAATTCTTAGTCTTACTTTTGCTCTTACTAGCTGATGATCCGTACCACAGTCTGCTCCAGGACAAGTATGCACATCAGAGATACTTGTCTTCCACAGTTGGAGAAACAGAATATAATCAAGCTGGTGCCTTGACTCATCAATGTTAGATGTCTAAGTATAAACCTGTTAAGAGATAATTATTAATCCGTTTTGTTATGAGATGATCTCTATTAAAATTGTTTTTTTATTCTGAGTGTTATACACAAGGGTTCAATTCCAATTAGTGAAATGACTTTTAACTGTTTCTTTTAGAATCCAGAAAATCATTGACTCAAGACCAAATACACAAAATATACACATTTAATAAAACTAAAACAGTATATACACTTTTAATAAAATTACTTAACTACAAAATACTGGATCCAAGGCCTTCTAAAATAAATCTACACTTTAGAGATTTTCTTATCCAAAAATATTAGAATCACCCATTCTCTACTCATTCTATTACTGGATTGTTTAACTATACTTAATCACGTCTACAGACTAAACACCTTATTTCACAACAAAAATGTTCATAGTCAGTTTCTTTGTTAGGGCCTTTTCCCAAAATATAAAATGTTCTTCTTTTCCGCTAGGATCCTTTTTTTTTTCCTTTTTATATAGCACACAATATTATTGCTCCTGTCTCACTGACGTATAAATACTCTCATCTCTTTCAGTTCAGTTTGACCCACAGTTTACTCATTTTTGTACTGGAGGGAAAAAAGTTTCTTCTACTACTTCAAAAGCAACATATCTAAGTTGAACTAATTCCTTTGCCCTTTCCAGTAGAAATAACAAATAGATCTGCCATCCTTAAGACAGATGAAACTTTCCAATCAGCATTTCCTTGAACATTCCTTTAGAACATCGACTGTAATATCTTCTTTTATTTACTAATTGCTTGTTGACAGTCTCAATTCCTCCAGTTTAAAGACTCACAGTTTTACTATTCCTTTTCGGAATCTACTATTAATATTCTTCCAGCTGTCACATAAAACTAAATAAACTTCATAAGAACAAAATTCCTCCATTTGCATTCTTAAAACTTCCATTAGCTCTTTCTTGTTTCCTCCGTTACTTCGATACCGAACGCTCTATCTGTCATCTGTCAATCACTCATCAAACTACCTGGCGAGCATGCACGCTCCATGTAAAATGGCAAGCGAGAGGTTACATATAATGGCTGACATGTCTCTGTTAGTGTAATGAGAATGTCTTTATAAAACACAACATATAATTTTAAATTACAATAACATTTCTGAAAGTAACAAAACTATCCAAATCCAGTAAGTATCAATAACAGGCACATCGCAAGTGCCGAATATATGTGTTATGAAACCAAAACTAAAAATATACTAACATAAACAATTTGTAAAAATATTCATAATGTTAAATTGTGACTATTTTTACAGACCCATCATGTGTGTTTTTGGAAGCAGGTATTGGTAATAACTTATCTGTTAGCATAGGCAAATTCCAACAGTCTTTCACCATAGGTGTTCCGTTCATCCAGACTAAACATGCTACACTGAGTCCTAACTCTCATACTCTTTCCCACTTTCACAAAGTTCCTTAAGATGTAAAGTACATCTCTCCTTAGTAGGCAGTCCAAAACAATCTGTAAGTTTTCATAGAGTTCCTCACTCTCTTCATCAGGCCTATCTGTATGGGGTGCATAAACTATCATGATTAACACATTAGTAGGATGAGCCTTAAATCTAATACAAACTGTCGTGTCATTAACAGGATTATAACCAAGAAGGGCTATTGCCTGAACTCTTCTCCATTCTATCTGGTCTCTGTAATTCTCATGATGTCGATTTTATATCTCTCCATCTCTTTACAAATAATGTAAAGAGATGGAGAGTTCCCTCCTCTAAGATTAATCCCATACTTTCCGCATTTCTCATTCACAGTATCACTGACTTTTGTTGGCGATGATAATATACTTCTTGAACAGGACTTTTTGCCTAAATCCCGAATCATCTCTGATTTTTCTGTGCTACAACCAATACAGCATGAGATGTATTATAAGTCGCAACCATATTAGCATTTTGGAGTGAAGTTACTGCAAGAAAAGTGGTAGGGTTGCAGAGTCCCCTTGTACATATCTTGGAGATTTCAGTCCCAATTCATTGTATGTTCTCCATGTGGGTTGGGATGTCGGCCTACTAGGTGAGGCCAATACCTAGGAGAGAAAGCAGACTCTCCCACTACATAAGATGACAAAATAGAAACGATTCATTCCTAGCCTTCAAATAGCATTAAGGGTCAAAGCTGTATAACTGAGAGGAGACCTCCACATTGCCTTTAAAGGAATGCGGAGAACCGACCAGGGCTTCTGACCTAATGTCCAATCCTCACCTTCTTGTGGTGCACCCTGTTGGGTATCTACTTTGATACTGAACGAACGAGGATGGGCTGGCAATTTGGGATTTAGCCGACCAAATTGTATTTGGTCGGCTAAATGAAATTGGAAATTGAAGACAGTGTTCAAACCAGTTTTAACTTATGGATCCGAGAGCTGGGTCAGAAGTAAAACACTTGACCAAAGACTAGAGA
Source organism: Typopeltis vanoorti (assembly GCF_054136105.1). NCBI lineage: Eukaryota > Metazoa > Arthropoda > Arachnida > Uropygi > Thelyphonidae > Typopeltis > Typopeltis vanoorti. The sequence goes on from NC_143564.1 coordinate 3,641,962, forward strand.
CCACAGATATGAGAGTCCTGAGTAAGATTATAGGCGTGAACAGATGGCATCAATGGCAGTATCATATTAAAAACGAGGATATTAGGAAAGAACTTGGCATTGTCAGCATCCAGGAATGCGTTAGCAGAGCTAATCTCAGGTGGTATGGTCACTTAAACAGAATGGGCGAGGAAAGATTAGCAAAACAAGTGTTCTCTGCCAGGTTGGCAGCAAAATGACCCAGAGGAAGACCAAGATATAGGTGGATTGATACGGTACAAAGTGCCTTAGACGATAGAAATATAAGATCTGATAATGTTGGAGTGATGACACGTAACAGACTGATCTGGAGGAAAATTGTAGATAGGAAGTTAGTAATGATGTAATTTTTTTTTTCATGTAGTACTATCATATCCTGTACACCCCTTGAGGGTACATGGCAGGAATTTGATGATGATGATGAGAAAAGAGAAGAAGCAAGAAGAAAACGAGGAGGGTGGGGATGGATGGGGAGGAGAACCAGTCTACAGATAATATAACAGATATAAAGGATGTCCCAAAATTTACGCAAGATTTAAATTTAGCACCATTTGTGCGGTAAAGTGTTGCCAACGAGGAAAAAAAGACAGCTGACAGTTCAGGGTTATTAAAAATGGAGCGCTACACGAAAGAACAACACATTTTCATTGTTGAGCAATATTTTAAAAATAATGAAGGTTTGGCAGCTACAGGTCGCAATTTTCGTACAAAATATGGTCGGAATAGTGATTTAACTTAATCAACTGTGAAAAGATTAATTAAAAAATTCAAGGAAACTGGATCAATTAGTGATCTTATACACTCTGGCCGTCCTTTAACAAGTCGTTCAACAGAAAAAATCGAAGCAGTTCGTGAGAGTGTTGCTGAGAGTCCAGGAACATCAATTCGGCACTGTGGTCTTGAATTGGGCATTTCGAGAAGCTCTTTACAGCGTATTCTCACAAAAGATTTGCATCTTTATGCTTACAAAGTTCAGTTGACTCAAGAACTGAAACCTACTGACCACACACAGCGAAGAGAGTTCGTTGAATGGATTATGGAACAACAAGTGGATGCTTATTTTTTGAACAAAATCATCTTCAGCGATGAGGCTCATTTTCATCTTGATGGCTTCGTTAATCGACAAAATTGTCGCATTTGGGGTTTAGAAAATCCACGAGCGATTGTTGAGAAACAAATGCATCCACGTGTCACTGTTTGGTGCGGATTTTGGGCTGGAGGCATCATCGGTCCATTCTTCTTCGAAAATGCGGCTGGTAAGGCATTAACAGTTAATGGTGCTCGCTATCGCGACATGATAATCCAGTTTTTTGTGCCTAAATTGCAAGATATGGATGTGGACGACGTGGTTTCAATAAGACGGTGCCACATGCCATACAGCCTGAGAAACAATTCAATTACTGCATGAGTCATTTCCTGGTTGTGTAATTTCCCGTTTTGGTGATCAGAATTGGCCGCCCAGATCATGTGACTTAACGCCATTGGACTTTTTTCTTTGGGGTTTTTCGAAGTTTAAGGTTTATGCCAACAAGCCCACGACCACCCATGCCTTGAAGGAGGAAATTGAGCACTGTATCAATGAAATTCAGCCACATTTATGCAAAACGGTCATGGAAAATTTTGACAAAAGCGTGCATATGTGCCAGCAAAGCCGTGGAGGCCATTTACCTGATATGGTTATGCATATTCCATGCATAACCCTATGCTGTATACTTTATGAATCAATAAGAAATTACAATTTTTAATTAAAAACCTGTGTTTTTTATCAAAATTACTTCTCGCATGAATTTTGGGACACCCTGTGTATATTACGTTGGGGGGGGGGGTGCGGACATGCATTTTCCAGATCCATTAATACAGGACTCCAATAATCCACTCACCACAGGAAATTGATCAGGGACAGACAAGTGCCAAGTGAATTTTTCAGCCTTTTTCTAAATGTATTCACAATATATTATAATTTCCTTCGCTTATTTTACTTTTTTTTTTTTTTTTAAACGTCATCTCATTCTCTGTCAAGTTATTGATTATTGGTGACTGACAATGAATGTATTAAAGCATTCACTATGGTATTCAAACACTACGGTATTCCATTTTAAAAGAATCACAAGAACACTTGCAATTTTAGTTGCTAGTTTCCCCTAAAAATCATAATATAAACAAATCACCTTCTTCCATCCTTTTATCTCCTTTAAGGTTCAGAAGTGTATTATTTTTCTTGCTATATGAAAGACTACAAAAAAAGTTATTAAAAACTCAACCTGCCATATCTTCTTCCAACAATTGGTCTGTCGTCATTGTTGTAACATAACATTGATAACTGTTAAACATTTTTCTATCCACATGAAAGACTTCATAAAAACATTTTTTAAATCAAATCTATGCATTTATTTAGTTCAAGATTAACCTTACACATATACAATACACATACATATGTAATAGGCAATCTATTATTTAAAAATAATACTTGTGCTTTTCTCACAATATAGATTCATTAACAAAACGACGAGGCAGTTATAAACACACATTAAAATTGGCATAATCTAATTAAATACTGCAATACATTTTATTCTCTGAACGTCTTTTATCTCTTATGTAGGTGCGCAATTGTAATATAGTATTGTCGTAAGCTTATTTTCACAGCTCACAACATGAATTACCATTAGTGTAATTAAATGCTTGAAATTTTTATATTAATGCTTTATTTAAAATAATTATTATTTAAAAAATATACTTATCTTGGCAAGACAAATCAAAGACTGAATCATGTGACCGAATGCATCGTGATGAGACTTCATATCTCTGCCTTTCCCCAAACCATGGTGGAAATAAGAATGTAGCAACCAAAAAAGTTAAAAATTAAGTTTTGATTATCTTCTTCAGATACCCCACCACGTGAAAGTTAATTGATTTCAAATGTGCTGGGTGATCGAATATGATACATTCGCTATCAGAATCAAAGGAACTGTGGTTCCAGTTCACGTCTATCACCTGATTAGCAAACACCAAGGAGGTCTAGAACCAAATTCAGAAAACAAATGTTATCTACTCCACTTGTCTCTCTTCAATCTTCAAGAAGGAATGCACAATTGCTCACTAAAGACAATTGCAGATACTCTATGGGAGAGTTTTAGCAACACACTCTTGCAACCCAGAATTCTTCACTCCCAAAAATAAACAAAGCAAAAACATGAAATTCTATTCATTTTCAGTCTTGAGGATTACAACAGACTATTGAAAAAAGAAAAGAATTGAAAGCTAATTTGCATCAGTGCTGACCAACTGCCATAGGACCCAGAGAGGCATCCATTATAAGAGGATTAAATCTGTCACCATCCTCTGTGGATTAATTCTTGTAGATAAGCTTATATGTTTTTTAGACATACTTCTAATTTTTTAAGAAATGACAACATAAAATGTTAATTATAAAACTTTAATAACTACCTATATTTCAGCAATGTTGCATTACCATCTTCAGGGATCACAAAACAATGATATGTGCATGCAGGCACTCACGCTAAGCAAATGAGGCTGAAGAAAGGCAACTAAAGTTTTAGTTGCCTTCCTTTAGTCAGTCCTAGAGTCCTAAAAGATGCTCTCTAGCGGGCTAAATTGGGTTGTCTTGGCCGTTGGTTGACGATCTTAGAATGCATGCTTCCCGAATTTGGGCAGTCTCATGCACCCAAATTTGTTGAGGTTTGGGAAGTCTTTCAGAGCTGAGGCTGATTCAAGGAATAATTTTTCGTACTAGCACTTGCTGCAGTGTGATAAAGTTGCTTTCTTCCAGCGTATTCTGTGGTGGTGTCCAATCCTTGGCAGCAAGTTCTGATAGGTTGCATTGGTGGAACCGGATGTAGTCCTTGTGTTCGGATATCCTGATATTGGCTGTCCTCCCTGTTTGGCAGTAGTAGGGTAGTTTGCAACGGCAAAGGACCTAGTATACTCCAGGTAAGTCTAGGGTAGTCTTTGGAGCAGATAAGAGATGCTAATTTCTTATCTGGTTTGTAACTAGTTGTGAGGTCATATTTTCATAGGATTTTTGTTAATTTTTTGGATCTACCTCGGTAAATGGAATTGGCAGGACAGCCAAAATCAGGATATCCGAACAAGGACTACATCCAGTTCCATCAATACATCCTCTCAGGACTTGCTGATCAAGCATTAGACACCCACCACAGAATACGCTGGAAGAAGGCCACTTTATTACACTGCAACTAGTATAAGTAAGAAAGATTATTCCTTGGATCAGCCTCATCTCTGAAAAACTTCCCAAACCTCAACAAATTTGGGTGTATGAGACTCCCCCAAATTTGGGAATCTTGCATTCTAAGAGCATCAGCCCAATGGCCAAGATAACCCAATTTAGCCTGCTAGGGGGAACCTTTAGGACTCCAGGACTGACTTCAGTTGTCTTTCTTCGGCCTCATTTGCTTAGTGTGAGTGCCTGCGTGCACATATCATTGTTTTGTGATCCCTGAAGATGGCAATGTAACATTGCTGAAATTAGGTAGTTATTAAAGTTTTTATAATTAATAGTTTACATTTATTAATATATTTATTAATAGTTGTCATTTTCTAAAAAATTAGAAGTATGTGGATTAATTGATCTAGTTATTCAACAGAATTTTCTGTGGATTGAATTTTTGAATCTGGTAATCTGGCAATAATTGAAAGCCATTATTGCCTTTCCAAAACTAATTAAGGATCAAAAATGCCAGCGAATTACCATCCAATTGCTTTGATCAGCTGTTTGTACAAGATCATGGAAAAAATGGCTAGCCTTTGTCTTTTATGGTTTCTGAAAAGTAACAACTCCCCCTCCCTATCCCCAAATCACAGTTTGCCTTCTGAAAACATTTTGCATTAAATGATTCAGTCTGACTAGAAGCATCCATTGGAGGTGCCATAGAAAACCAATGCTCTGTATTCATGTTAGTGAGTATGGAGCATCAGATTTCTTTAACATGGAAAAAACATATGACACAGTTTAGAGGTTTGGTGTATTAAAAGACCTACACAGCTTTGATCTCGGAGGAAACGTCTCTCTCTCTTTATAAAAACTTCATATCTATCTGTATATTCCAAGTCCAAGTGGGACTTATGAGAGAGGATTGGTCCAAGTGGGATCAATCCTCTCTTGATCCTTTCTCCGGTGCTATTTGTTGTCAAAGTTAACTTGATAACAGAACAATTTCTTCCAGCTGTAAGCAGTGCCCTCTGTGTGTATGACTGACTCTACCATCTTTTGGCATTCTTGTAATATGATGGTCATAAAGACATAGTTGCAGCAAACTGTTGATTATCTTTTTAACTAGTCACTGCAAATGGATTCAGATTTTTTGCTACAGAAAACTGTATGCTTGCATTTTTGCTGAAACTATGTTTATCCTGACCCAGAACTAAGACTAGGACAAATAATCCTAGTTGCAACAGAATCAAGGGAGACTTGTATTTGACAAAAACTATCCATTGCACCCTAGCTTGCACTTCTTGTGGATGCAGACAGATGTTTATTACTCTTGAGATTGTACACCTGTTAGACAAAGGCAATTATGGATTTCAAGTCTATGCTTGTAGCAGAGATAGTACACTCTGATGGTTAGGTCCAATCTACCATGACTATTAGAACTGCAAGTGGATCATTTTGAACATCAACTACCTTTATCACTTCAGCAGCAGCTGTCCTATATGTAACCATCTATCTACTGGTAGCTTTTTCAAACACAGAGAGCAGAACACAGTGATTTTGTACTTGTCTATTTATACAGGTAATTTAATTTAACGCATTCGCTGCCAACTACGAGTATGCTCGTAGTTCGTTTATGAGCTTCACAAGCCAACTACGAATATATTCATATGTCGATTTACCAACCTCCTATGCCAAACACGAGTTAACCCTTAGTATAATTACCTTAATTTGGACCCTTGGATTCTGAATAAAGCAGATCGCATATCTGGGGGCTTGGTAGAAGGGAAATAATTTCAACTATAATATAGTATATTATATATGTGCCTCAGAAGCCAACTACAAATATACTCGTATGTCGATTACCAACCTCCTGTGCCAAGCGTGAGTTGATCCGTAGTATAACACATAATTTAAAATTAATAAAATCAATCATTAAAATAAAAAACAATTTATTCAAATTAAGAATGGTACATTTTAAAACAATTTTCCACGCACAGTGGTGGTTTTTCCTGGCAAACAGGACAATAATAGCATGTTTCACGTTGTCATTTGTTTCATGTAGACACACGGCATGGCTTTGTCGGGCGATTCTTTTTTTCTGTTGGTGGTAAAATTTCCAAGTAATGAAAATCCCGATTCCTCCTGATATTCTCTGATGCTTTAATCTCATCCATTCCAACAAAAACTGAGATAAATTGATTTCTAAATTTTAATGCAGTCATTGCATTTCTAGTAATCATGTTATAAAATTTATGCGCATTTTGAATGTATACCTCAAAAATGTGTATTGCAATTTCTTTGGCCATCTAATTGTCTTTCGTAAGGTGGAATAGTAAGAAAGCATTTGATCAGAAAGATCGGTGCCTGACATACCCAAATTATAATTCCTAACAATATCTGGTTTTAAAATCCTATGTTGTTATATAGCCAGTAAGTGAAACTTAATCCGCTTAATTTCTATTAAGTTGCCAGAAAACTAGCCGTTTGGCTTTTCATTTTAATTACAAAATATCTGGTTTTAATTGAAATTTACCATTCAGATTTTGGGCTTCAACCATTTCAAAATTTGTGCATATTACAAATGGAAAGAACTTCCCTCAAAATACACAAAGATTATTGAAGAAAACTGAAAGAGTTTGAGAACAGGAATCAAACCTTGGAGATTCAGTGGCAAGCCTTGAAGAAAGCCCTGATTGATTCAGCTAGAGAGGCATGTGGTGAAGTTGCCTGCAAGGATAGAAAAATTAGAACTCCATGGTGGAGACAGGAAGTTAAAGAGGCAGTGAAGGAAAAGAAGAAAGCATATCAAAAGTTCCTGGCAAATAAGTCAGCTTGTGCTCTTAGAGAATACAGAGACAAATGCAAGAATGCTAAACAAAAGTCATGGGAGGACTTTGGCAAGAATATAGAAAATAAATATCAAGAAGGTGGCAAAATATTCTGGAGGTTGTTGAAGAAGCTTAGGAATGGAGGAAAAAGTGCTGTAAAAGGAGTTAGAGATGATAAAGGTGACATGAAAACAGGAGAAAAAGATATTCTTGAAGTATGGAGTAATTACTTTGAAAAACTACTAAATGAAACAAGCAGTGATGACAGCACAGTGATAAAAAACACTGACCAGACATGCAGTCAGGAATACATATCCATTTTTGAAGTAGAAAAAGCCATCAAAGGCTTGAAACGTGGAAAGGCAGCAGGAGTAGATGATATTTGACCAGAAATGCTGAAGTATGGTGGTATAAGAGTCTTACAGTGGCTGCACTGCATAGTTCAGAAAGCCTGGACAGAGGGACGAATTCCCGATGATTGGAGTAGAGCTCTCATAGTACCCATATATAAAAAGGTAAATAAAACTGAATGTGAGAATTACAGAGGTATTTCCCTACTGAGTGTTCCTGGGAAGATCTATCCAACTATACTTGCGAAACGGTTGAGAAGAATTGTGGAAGAAAAGCTTGGTGAAGAGCAAGCTGGATTCATACCAAATAGAGGCTGTCAGGCTCAGATCTTCACTTTACGACAAATTGTCAAGAAAGCATGGGAATATAACAAAGATCTGTATTTAAGTTTTGTCGATTTGGAAAAAGTATATGACAAGGTGCCAAGAGAGAAGCTATTCAATACGCTACAGTTATATGGTGTCAATGTGGCATTATATCAAGCAATACTTAGTCTTTATTTGAGTTGTAAGTCAGCAGTTAAAATTGATGGAAGTACGGCAGGATGGTTTAATGTTAATTCTGGTGTGAGACAAGGATGTACATTATCCCCTCTGTTATTCACTATCTATATGGATAACATTATGAAGGAAAGTGGTATTAAACATGATATCAAAATTGGAGATGTTAATGTCAGATCTTTGCTTTATGCGGACGATGTTATACTTCTAAATAAATCCGCTACAAGTCTGCAAGATTCTCTGACTAAATGGAATAACTGTTGTAATAGATATGGTATGAAGGTCAGCATTAAAAAGACAAAGACAATGAAAATAGGCAGAATAATTGAAAATGTCAACTGTGTTGTGAATGGAGAACCTGTGGAACGAGTAAAACATTTCAGCTACTTAGGCACGATTTTTAGTGATGATGGTAAATTAAATATAGAAATAGACAACAGAATCAGCAAAGCTGGTATGATGGGAAGTCAATTGAATAAATTCATCTGGAATAAGAGAGAAATTAGTCGGAACACTAAATTAGCTGTATGCAATTCAGTGTTCAAACCAGTTTTAACTTATGGGTCTGAGAACTGAGTCAGAAGTAAAATACTTGACCAAAGACTAGAGACTGCAGATATGAGAGTCCTGAGAAAGATTAGAGGCATGAACAGATGGCATCAATGGCAATATCATATTAAAAACGAGTGTATTAGGAAAGAATTTGACATTGTTAGCATCCAGGAATGCATTAGCAGAGCTAATCTCAGGTGGTATGGTCACTTAAACAGAATGGGCGAGGAAAGATTAGCAAAACACGTGTTCTCTGCCAGGTTGGCAGGAAAACGACCCAGAAGAAGACCAAGATATAGGTGGATTGATACAGTACAAAGTGCCTTAGACGATAGAAATATAAGATCTGATAATGTTGGAGTCTTGACAAGTAACAGACTGACAGGTGGATTGATACAGTACAAAGTGCCTTAGACGATAGAAATATGAGATCTGATAATGTTGGTGTCTTGACAACTAACAGACTGATTTGTAGGAAAATTGTAGATAGGAAGTTAGTAATGATGTAATTTTTTTCATGTAGTACTATCATATCCTGTACACCCCTTGAGGGTACATGGCAGGAATTTGATGATGATGATGATGGGATAAATAACAGAATTCTAAAATTACTAATTTGTCTGGCACCTTTACATTTAATTTTACCTGCTTGACATATCAGTATGTATAAAGTTTTAAAATGCATGTTAAGATCTGAAGAAATTATAAGTTAACCACTTTTAGTTTTATTCAGAACTTAACAGAATGCCTTACATTCCAGGAATCTCAGAACCTATACGTAGAATTTTGAAAAAGTACCAGTTGATTCCCACATATGTTCCTATCAACAAAATTTCCTCTTTATTGTCTTCTGCAAAGGATAAACTGTCATCTCTATCTTTGGCTGACATTGACCAAATATCATGTGAATGCGCTGTTTCTTATTTTGAACAAACTGGCCGTTCTGTGGAAAAAAGAATTAAAGAACATCAATATTATATTGAATACAACAAACCTCAGAAGTCCTGTCTAGCACAACACAGTATTAACACTACTGATAATATCCAGTTGAATAAAGCTATTCTCCTCCATAGATGCAGGTTCAAATATGAACACCTTTTTAAAGAAAGTTGTGAAGCTATTTTACACTAACCGAATTTAAATCGAAATGATTGTCTCTCTCTCTCTCTCGAAGATCTAGGAGACTTTTGTTGTATGTAATCAATAAAAAAACCAGTTATCTCAATAAATAATAATTAATTAATTATTATTTTCTATCATTTCCTGGCACGCGGCAACAATTGTATTTTAATAGGTGATCCACCGAATGTTTGTTACTTGTATTCCATTTCTATAACTGTTTGTGTGACACTGAAGATGTACTATTAGTTATAGTATGAAATATCTATACCTTATTAATTAAAAAGTTATTACTGTGGTCTTACGTGTTCTTTTAATAAGATTAAGCCTGAAATTAAACTTTGGCAGTCCAATCTGAACATTGTTCTTAGAGAAGTTCTTGCTCAGCTCTGTGGGGAATTCTCATCTTGCACATGCCTTCCTACAGAAGGATGATTTTTTTTTTTATATAATGTGATTCCCACTCATGAAAAGTTGTAACTTATAGTAAGTTAGTGCTGTGAGTGGGCTAAGGATTTTTTATAAATTTTATATATATATATATATTTTTTTTTTACATAATCTAGCCTTTCTCTAGAAGCTAAACATGGAACTTTTTCAAGACACTTCAACTTCAGTCCTCCAGTAAGTGGATCATTGGTCTCACACCTGGGGATTCATTTTCCATCTATAAACAATCACAAACATCCATGTCCGCAGTGGAACTTGAACTCATAGCCTATTGGTGTGGAGAGCATATCCACTCTAATAGTTCATATTTTAATTGACTGTTTATATATATATATAGTGTTAGCAGATTAAGAAGTTCTTGATCTGCTAACACTTAAAAGACACACTACAGGTCAAGATATTTCAGAAAACCTTCTAACAAGTTTACAGAATAAAAATAAAAATATTAATAATATAGTATGCATTGCGACTGGTGGCATGCCTTCTATGATTTCGAAAAATAAGGGGGTTGTTAAATTATTCTCCACTCATATTCTACATGGAGTTATTTCATTTCATTGCATTTTGCATCAAGAAGCTTTAGTTGCAAATTCTTTGGGATTATTGCCACAATTAAAAAGAGTCATGGATGTTGTTGTGCCAGTGATCAGTTTAATCTGATTTCAGGTGTTGAATCACACTTTTTGACACATTTTCAGAGGAACTATATAGTCAACATAAAGATTTAGTGACATTTACATCTGTATGATGGTTTTCAAGAGGAAAAGCATTAAAACGTTTTTTTTTTTTTTTTTCAGTGCTTAAAAGAAGTAACAATTTTCTTAACCACTAAAAACTGTAACGTAAATCACGTGAAACTTCTCAGTAATCCTGAATGGATACAAAAGTGTTGTTTTTTGCTTGATATGACAGAACATTTTAATAAGCTAAATTTGAAGTTGCAAGGGAAGGGAAACCAGCCTCACAATTACTAGAGGAAGTCCTTACCTTTGAACAGAAATTAAGAGTGTTTTTCGAAGATGTTACTGAAGAAAAATTTATATATTTTGAAAATCTAAAAAATTATAGATTGAATTTAAATCAAGAAAAAGTTGATTGCAAAATATTCGCTGAAATGATTACTGTAATTTTAGATTCATTTACAAGCAGATTTCAGAATTTTAAAAAACATCAGGAGATGATGAAATTTATATTACATCTGTTAAATTACAATTTAAAATTAATAGATATTTGAAGCTTTTTCTGGAATATCAATTGCAGAATTACAAATGGAGCGTCTGGAAATTCAGAATAAAAGCATCTGGGGTACAAAAACTTCAGGAAATGGTAGCACAAATTGAAGAAAATGAGGAAACTATGGAATAAACACCACAGGAAATTATATTTAAATGTTGAAATTCTTTTTCAACTACTTATTCAAATGCCAGGGGACTTGCTTTTGGGGTTTTGACTCTTTTTGGTTCAACGTACAATTGGAAACAATTTTTCTCTTTAATGAATTACATTAAAAATAAATATAGGAACAAATTGACTGATGAAAGTTTTGAAAGCCGAATTACTATTAAAGTGCATGACATACAATCCAGATTTAAGTAAATTGGCTGAGAAGATGCAAAATCTAAAGTCTCATTAGTGAATTTTAAATTAAAACAATCAAATATCTATTAAAATACATAATATTGTATTTTTGTTCAGACTAATTCTTTTTGCAATACAAATTCTGACATTTTTGCAATATTATACTTACTTAAACATGTTTTGTGATTAAAAACTTAATCAAACTTAATGTTTTATTTATTGAACATGTAAAAAATTTATATGCAAACATAAAAGTGGTATTTGATATCTGGAAGTACTGAATTAAAAACCAATTTACCTAAGTTTGAACTAACTGCAACTTTGAGTCACCAGGAAAAATCGAATCGATGTTGCTGCTCCCAAAATTTTGTTTTAATTATTTTTTTGGGTGGAATGGCTCTTTGGTTCAAAAAGATTCCCGACCCCCTGTTCTAGGTGTTCAAGAAAAAAGTTGGCTAAGTTAGATGATAAGGGTGAGCCTATTGCTGTTCCTTCCTGTTGTTTATATTTTATCTTTCCATGTGAAGTAACCTGATGTGATTTCAAATTTGAATAATTCCACTGTGTCCCACAGAAATTTTTGGGTTAACAGTTCTATTGTTTCTTTGTGAGGGATATTAGTGAAGAGGAAGACAATGTCGAAGCTTACTACCATGTCCGTATCTGCTAGTTTAATGCCTTTTATCCTTGTATGAAATTCTATGGAATTTTTTATTGAAGAGGCTGAGTGACGGGATGGAGAAGGTTAGACAGGAATTTTGAAATTTTATATGTAGGACTGCCTATAGAATCCATAGTAGGTCTGAGTGGACAGTTACTTTTATGTAATTTTGGTGAACCATATCTTCTAGGAGGTTGTGCATGGTATGTTTTGAGTCTTGATGGTTTCTTGATCTATGGATGTTGTTTCATCCAGTAACTTGTTAAGTTTTTTGAATTGGTAATGATCCTACCAAAAGTCAGTTCAAAAAAGTTAACAAGTTATTAAGGTTCTGTTGTAGGTTTTTTTTTTTTTTTTCTTAATTATATCAACCTGGTACTTTAATTCTTCTGCTTGTTCCTCTTTCCATTGATATTTCATATGCTATTACACCTCCAAATCAAAAAAAAAAAAAAAAAGTAGAATAATCAAAGAAAATGTGTTGAATATTTTGCATTTCTAATTTATTGCATAGAACATTATTACCAAATATGAATTAGCATCATCTAAATGTATGTACTTTGTAGATTATATAACCATGTAAACACATAAAAATGTAAATATAAATTATAAGAAAATTTTATTTGAAAACATTCACAAAATTAGAATATGTTTTAACATGGTTCAAAATATTATAATAATTTGAAAATAAATGCACAAAAATTACAGTCAAAGGGATACAGCACGATAATTAGTACTTTGTTCCATCCACCTTAGCTTTTATGACCATTTGTAAACAGTTATTATTATTATTTTATCAAAACATGCCCATATGTCTACAGACTAGAAACAAGTTCATTTTTGTCTCTTGGGACAACTTCTTGCAGACGTTTTTTCATAATTCCCCACAAATTCTAAATGGGGTTAAATCTGGTGAGTTTGCCGGTCAAGAAATTACATTGATTTGCCTTTCTTTGTGCCATCTAGTAGTGGTCTTAGAAGTGTGACAAGAAGCTGAATCTTGCTAAAAAAGGAAATCACCATCACATAAATCTTCTGATTCTGGTAACATAGTTCTGAAGAATTTCTTCGTACATTTTGGAATTGACTCGTACAATACACAGCCTACCTGGACTCTCTGCAATCATATAAGCCCATACCATGACAGAGTTTGCAAATTTCACTGAATGTTTCATGCATTCTTTATCAAATGCTTTTTGCTTAAGATGCCATATGCATATATTTTGATTTTGTATGAAAGTATGCATTCATTGCCAAAAGTACCCTTTTCCAGTCCTCTTTATCCCACAACAGTCTTTGCTTACACCATCGTACTCTAGCTGCCTTTTACTTGGAAGTCATAAGCTGCTGCTTCTTAGGCACACATAATTTAAAACCCAATCTGTGAAGTTGTCTCAATGTCGTAGATTTAGACACATTCTCACCTAGTTCTTTTCGTCTTCTGTGAAAATACCTTACACTTTGGAAGCTGTTTTTCTTCACGATATTTTTCAATCTCCTCTCATCTCTTGATCTAATTACCTTTCGACTGCTATTGCAGCAATTATTTTGAAAATTCCAGATATTAGAATACTGTCTCAATTCTCTACTCACTCTTGCTCGAGAACATTTCAATTCCTTAGCTATGAACTGTTGAGTTTGGCCTTCTTTGTTTAGAGACACCATATGAAACTTAGCTCCCGATATGTCACTCGTTCGACCCATGTTTAACAAATGATTAACTGAAATCCATGTGCAAATTATTCTTCACACACGAGTCAGTCCCATAGGTACTGAAATATATGCTATTTCTATGCTCTCCTCCAAACCAATCGAAAAAATTTGGAATATTCTAATATTTTGAACCACTTTAAAAATTATTCTAATTTTGTGAATGTTTTCAAATAACAGTTTTCTTATCATTTATATTACGTTTATGTGTTGACATGGTTATATAATCTATAAAGTACATAGATTTAAATGATATTGGCCAAGTGATTAGCATATCCATTCTCCAGCCAAAAGGCTGTGGGTTCGAATCCCATCGTGGGCATGGATGTTTGTGATTGTCAGTTAAAGTACTTAGTGGTGGTGCTCGGTGGTAGATGCCGTTGGTGTAGATCATGAAGGTAGTTGCGTTTCGTTGTAGTTGGTGGATTGAGCAGTGGAGATGGAGAGTTGTAGAGTAGGTGCCCTCCCTTGATGAGTCTTTGGACTCCCTGCAGGTGTCACATAATAATAATTATTATTATTTTCTGCATAATAAATTACAATTGTAAATCATATAACACATTTTCTTGGATTATTCTAATTTTTTGATTTGGAGATGTATATGTATAGTTATTATTTGTGAGGAATCGTTTTAGGGAGAGGGTGTTAGAGAGGAATTTCGGATGGACTGGAAAGTGTACAAGATTGGTGGAAACATAATTCAAAAGTAATCCTGAGCTGTGCAATCTGCAATCGAGGTGCTTGGTGAGACATCTGGAAAGATTAGAGAGCAGAAGGAGGGTTGGTGGTGGAATAATGATGTACAAGTGGCAGTGACAGCTAAGAGGAAGGCAAAGCAGAAGTGGGATGAGTCAAGAGTGGAAGAGGACAGAGAGGTGTACAGAGAGAGAAAGCAAAAGAGAGTTGTGGCACAGGCCATGGCATATCAAGATCTGTATGATCAATTAGAAACAAAGGAAGAACAGAGAAAAATTTACCAACTAGCGAAATGTAGAAATAAAGCAGCAAAGGACATCTTACATGTGAGGCAGATCAAAGATGCTGAAGGAAGAGTATTATGGAGGGATGTGGACATAAGAAACAGATGGAAAATATACTTTGAGGGACTTTTGAATGAGGAAAATGCAAGGACTCACAGAGGAGATGGGCAGCCTTCTGAGGGGATGGTGCAGAACATCAGTAGAGTGGAAGTGACGGAGGCCATGAAGAGGATGAGGAATGGAAAATCGGTGGGCCCTGACAGAATTCCAGTGGAGGCATGGAAGGCACTGGGGGAAGAGGGAATTGACCTGCTGTGGGACCTGTTCATGAAAGTTTGCCAACAGGAAAATATACCCGAGGAATGGAGGCAGAGTACTCTTGTCTCCATCTACAAGGGTAAAGGGGATGCACAAGACTGTAAAAATTACAGAGGAATAAAGTTCATGTCCCACACAATGAAAATCCTAGAAAGAGTTCTTGATGGTAGATTGAGGAAGGAGGTGGAGATTGCAAAGGAACAATTTGGCCTCATGCCTGGTGGATCAACAACGGATGCTATCTTTGGGTTACGGCAGATGATGGAAAAGTATCGAGATAAACAAAGGGAGCTACATCTGGCATTTATTGATCTGGAGAAAGCATACGATAGAGTGCCAAGGCAAGAAGTCTGGAGGTGTCTGAGGGAGAAGGTGCCGGAGAAATATGTCAGGTTGTTGCGGGAAATGTACAGAAATGTGAAGACAAGTGTTCGGACCTGTCTGGACAGACAGAAAGTTTTCGAGTAACAGTTAGCTTGCATCAAGGGTCAGCATTAAGTCCGTTTCTGTTTAATATTGTGATGGAGGTGGTAACAGAGGAGGTGAGAGAAGATGCCCCTTGGACAATGTTGTATGCAGATGACATCTTGCTGTGTGCAGATTCAAGAGAAGAAGCGGGAACTAAACTGGAAAGATGGAGAAAAGTACTGGAAGAGAGAGGTATGAGACTGAGCAGAAGTAAGACAGAGTATATGTGTTGCGCAGTGGGCGGCGGCCAGGAGACAGAACTGGAGCTGGAAGGAAATGTCATCAGGAAGGTGAGAGACTTTAGATACTTAAGTTCAACAGTGAAAGAAGATGGAGGAGCTGAGACGGTAATGGGATGCAGGATACAAGCGGGTTGGAGGAACTGGAGGGAGATGGCTGGAGTGTTATGCGATAAGAGGGTGCCGATCAATCTGAAAGGCAAAATTTATAGGACAGTAGTGAGGCCAGCTATGACATATGCTATAGAAACTGTGGCCCTAAGGAAAAATAACATCAACAGGATGGAAGTAGCAGAGATGAGAATGCTTAGGTGGATGTGCGGTGTGACCAGAAAGGATCGTCTGAGAAATGACTATGTCAGGGGAACAGTGAAAGTTACGAACTTAGGAGCGAAAATACAGGAGGCAAGGTTGCGATGGTTTGGTCATGTGATGAGGAGGGAGGACGAATATGTGGGAAGAAGGGTCATGCAGATAGATGTGCAAGGGAGGAGGAAGCGTGGGCGGCCAAAGAAGAAATGGAGGGAGCTGGTAGAAGAGGACTTGAAGATGAAGAACTTGGATGTGGTGACAGCCCAAGACAGGAAGGTGTGGAGGAGACTCATTACAGTGACCCCACTTAAGTGGGAGAAGCTGCACAAGAAGAAGAAGAAGATATGTATAGTTATTATTTACTGTATAACAGGTATTTATTTCTGTTTGAAATATATATTTTCAGAAATTATTTTGTTTTCTATATAGATCCTTGGTGTTCAAATTTGGAAGAACTGAAGATTTGTGGGGTTAGTGAAGTGACATGCTACATTTTAAAAGGAACTGTCTTATGTGAGATTGTGTAATAGGACTTTTATATACTTAATCATTTTGTGAAATATTTATGTAAACTTAGGATTCTCATTGTGTTACTAAATGTTTCATGTAAATCTTTTTATATTTCAAGTCTTTTGAAACAGAACTGTGTACCTAATGCCTGACTGTCTTGCATGCAACCACACATACACACATACATGTATGCTATACATTAAATGCTTCTTGATATTTTTTTTCCTTATAAATTACCTTTAATGCATTTCAACTTAATTATATTTACTTAGTTTATTTTTTATTTTCTTAATTTTTCTTTTCAGAAATGATATTTTTGGGTTAAAATAGAATCTTTATATTGTTTATATATATATCACACTTGGAATTGCTTTACAGTTCATATACAGCAGATCTGAGAAAGAGAAAAGTACTGTTTGTTTCATTCTATTTCATTTTCTTGAATTAATACAGTCATCCCTGTTAGCTGTAGTGCATAAAAGTATTTTTTCAGCTACTTTGTATGTTAAACATTTATGCAAATACTGTCTTTTATGCTGCCAATTATTTATGTGATGAAATTAGGAATACTTTGCCAGCAATTTTCTTTGTATAATATAATGTAGTTCTTTGTATGAGTTTGTAGAGTACAGCTCAGTGGGAAAAATGTGTAATATTTCAGAATTGGATGTTTTTCTCCCCTCTTTTCATAACAAATTGATGTTAATTCATTTTTGTTTACTAAAGATTATGAATTTAGTGATTTGTAAATACTTCAGGTATTGTGTTCATAGTGTCTATTGGTTTATATTATTTATTTTTTAAAAACAAATCTCATCTCAGTGCATTGAGATAAAATCATTTGCTCCTGATTGAAAGGGGCTAATGATATGGCTGCATCTGGTAGCTCCAGTAAAGCACAAATGTCTTTGGTAAAAGGAAAAAACAACAAAAAAAAAAGGAATATATTTCCCTGAAGTCTTATATATAATAGTTTGTATGAAATAAAAAAAAATAATAATAAAAAAAAACAATTGTTTTGAAAAATTGAAGAGTTTTAATTTCTTAGCATTCTTAGCATGAATGTACGTTGCTATTTCAACACTTTTTTTTTTTGTGGGTAGATTGCTGTTATAATTCTCTTTTCAACATTTAAAGATTTAGTATAATCATTCTTTCATGTAATATTTATTAATTTTTTAGAAGTATCAAAAATGTTTAAATTACTTGATCGTATTTTTCTTCATGTCTTGAAAAAAAAAAAAGGAAAAAAAATGTTATCCACATAACCTGATATTTGACTTTCTCAAAATTAAAAAAAAAAAAAAAAATCTTGTTCTTACTTAGAATCAGTCATCTGTTATAAATGATTTTGAGTATGACTGAGATGGGGAAAAAAATTCGCTTTCTTTTACAAATTGTTACGTATGTTTTTATTTTATATTTTACCTCTATTGTTCTCCTTGTGCCTACTGAGATCTGGCTTCTAAACTGACTTTCTGGGGCCATTTCTCTCTTTGAGCTCTGGTGAAATTTATTTGTTTATGCTGCGCCAGTCAGAGCTCTAGGATAGAAATTCTTATACGAAGAAACTTTCTTAGAATTCAAGTAATACCTTATATAGGTTAAGTAGTTAGGTAGATTGAGTTCTCAGTATACAGTCATGGCCTTGACAATCTTAAATTCCCCTTTTTCTCCTCTAAACATAGGTTCGATATTTTCGTGAGTGGTAAAATTCAATCTCTTACTCAGACAAACTCAGGTATACATGGGAAAACACATTTATTATTTATCTAAGATAAATTATTTATTTATCTATTATTTATCTTTGAGATTTTTACATAACACAGTTATGTAAAAATCTCAAAGTGTCTCGAAAATCTCTCTCTTTTCCTTTCTAAACTCTGTCCATTTTATACCTTCGTCACCAATAGATAACACATAAAAGGGAAGATTTGTACATTACCACCTTGTTAGATGTTTTCTCAATCCTTCTGTCTTCTTTGTTATAGATTGTCCCTCTGTACGATGGATTGCCGTCACATGCTCATC
This sequence comes from Typopeltis vanoorti, assembly GCF_054136105.1. Lineage (NCBI taxonomy): Eukaryota > Metazoa > Arthropoda > Arachnida > Uropygi > Thelyphonidae > Typopeltis > Typopeltis vanoorti. The sequence continues at coordinate 3,660,776 of NC_143564.1, forward strand.
CCGAATTAGCCACTTGTTTCTTCTGGGCTTACGAGCTTTTCGTGTCACCGCTTCTAACACGATTTACCTTCAAAGGAATCCTTTGCTGCTTTCTCATCAGTTAGATCCACACCGATGGTCTAAAATTCGAACACTGCCATCATCTCGTGCTATATTTTCTTCGATTCGCATCGCTCAGCAATGGGAAACATGCTGCCACTTTGCCATCTTCACACATCTTGTCGAGTATCAGGCATGTGATCCGCTCGGGAACTTTGAGCAGGAGACCCATGGGGAGGGCACACGCGACCGGGGAACACCACAGAAACCAGGAGAAAAATGTAAAAAGAAACAAAAAAAGGCCCCCTCTCAACGATGTGAATCCGTTTTAAACCCCATTATAGCGAACTCTTTTCGCACTCCAAACTTGTCTATGACGCTCTCCCATTTGCTATCACCGAGTGACGTCACCTCCTTGCTGTACGCGTATCGCTTTTTTTTTTTTTCGGGGAAAGCGAATTTCTTGCGCCTTCCACGAATGCCTATTCATCACTCATTACATCATCTTTGGTGGTCAAACTGCAACCTTTGAACTTTTGTTCGCACGATGATACACGACTTTATGCATGGCATATTTTACCATTGATGTTTTCGACAAATTAAGATTCCACCTATTTTAGACAATAACCTTAAACTTAGTACAATTTAATATTTATTTCCTCCTTCGATTTCATTTTAATTTAAGATTCAACCTCTTCTTTTATATATTTTAATTCCTTTTTAAGCAAAGTTAATATCTACATCTTCACATATTATGTCTTGTTTTGCCAAGAGTACAAGTGTGCTTTTGCTTGATATTGTTCTCTTGTTAAATCTTGAATGGAGCAGTTCTATTCTTGATAGAGCCATCATTCAAGATCTAACAAAATTATTGATTCTATATTTTAATTAACCAAATGTTAATGCAGAAGGGGTTGCTTAATAGGCAATGCCAAATAACTGGGAGTAGACCTCCACATTGCCTTTCAGGAATGCAGAGAACACAGTGGAGCTTCTGACCTAATGTCCAATCCTCGCCTCACATGGTGCACCCTGTTAGTAAGTATCTGATGGGTACTGAATGAATGAAGATGGGCTAGCATTTTGTGACTTAGCCAATCAAATTCTACTCTTTATTGACTTAAACCACAAATGCATAATTAGGGATTATAGACACATTAACACAAGAATATTTTAATATTCTTGTGTTAATGTGTCTATGCACATTAACACAAGAATATTAAATGTGTTAATGTGTCTTAATGTGTATATGCACCCTGTTAGTAAGTATCTGATGGGTACTGAATGAATGAAGATGGGCTAGCATTTTGTGACTTAGCCAATCAAATTCTACTCTTTATTGACTTAAACCACAAATGCATAATTAGGGATTATAGACACATTAACACAAGAATATTTTAATATTTGCCAAATATTTCATCTGAAACTAACAGACTATCTTCAGTGGCTACATAGGAACCGTTTTTTACAAGATGGAATATCAACAATTGATCATTCAAAAGTAGAACGAGCCGTGTGATGTTACATTGCTAAGCATTAAAGAGAGGAAAAATTTCATCAGAGTGATGACTACATTTTAGGTATTAATTCACAATTTCAATCTTAATTTATAAATAACATTAGACTAATGTAGGAATTAAAAGTCTCAATTTTAAAAAAAATATTAATTATAATTAATAACACATTAATTATTTAAAAAATAATGTGTTATCCTGTTATCCAAGACTCACCTTCTACACAGATGGCGCTATAAATTTGAATGCCTATTCAAAGAGATTGCTGAGGCCTTACTTCAATGCCCTAACTTGAATCGAAATAACTGTATATCCTTATCAAAAATATGGAAAAGTTTAATCAGGATAACATTTTTTTTTTTTAATTCCTACATTAGTCTAATGTTATTTATAAATTAAGATTGAAATTGTGAATTAATACCTATAATGTAGTCATCACTGATGAAATTTTTCCTCTCTTTAATGCTTAGCAATGTAACACCATGTGGCTCATTCTGCTTTTGAATGATCAATTGTGTTGGTATTCCATCTTGTAAAAAATGGTTCCTATGTAGCCACTGAAGATAGTCTGTTAGTTTCAGACTGAAATATTTGGCAAAAATTAAAATATTCTTGTGTTAACGTGTCTATAATCCCTAATTATAATGTCACAAGTGTCTCTCAAGAATAACAAATGCATATGATGGTACATGATGAGATTTTATGCTGGCTGGGGCATTGCTCAGTTAAACAAGGCCCTACTGTTTTTCTTAGAGAACTAGTGCAGGCAGTGAAAAGTTAGCTACTAGAACAAGTTCCATCTTAACATTTAAAAGAAGAAGAATAAATCCAACATCAAAAGAATTGAAGATAAGAACTATCAATATAAGGAGTGTTAATGGAAAGAAAATTGAATTTGCAGAAGAATTGGACAAGTATGACATTGATATGATTGGCATTACTGAAATGAAGACAAACAGATGAGATTTTACTAAATAATAAGTATAGGATGTTATATTTAGGCAATAGTGATCAAGGAAAGGAAAGAGTAGCGATAGCATTCAATGCTAAACATGACGATAAACTTCTTGATTGGAAGGCAATTTCAAGTAGCGATGCAGGCACACTTCAAAATGGGGAAATGGAGACAATGAAACTTATTTGTGGCTATGGTGCCATAAACAGTTCTAAGGAAGAAGTGGAAGAAATTTTTAAGTGATTAGAACAGGCAGCTGACATAAAGAAAATGGAAAAAGTGGTTCTTGTTGTAGATCTAAACAGCAGAGTAGGAAATATCCCATCAATTATATAGGAACATTTTGAGAAAATTTGGAGAAAATGGCAATGCTTCAAGAAATAAGAAAAGCCTCATCGACTATGTCATTATTGATAGTGATATCTTCATGCTAGTTCCAGATACAATAGTGTACAGAGGATTTGATATTGGAAGTGACCAGTGCTTTTTTTCTGAAAAAAAAAAAGGTACTGGTACTCACCATGAATGAAGATGTTATTACAGCAACTTCCACACTTTCAACATATCCTCCGATATACCTTCGTTGTCTTGCTTTGTGCGCTGCACTCTCCTTATGATCGTAAATCTTTTTTCTTAATGACATTAACTGTTGTTTGCGAGATTCTCCAAAAATGACTGATTTTACCATTTGACCACTCCGCTGAAATTTTCATTCTCATGTGTTTATCGACGACAAGACTTCTGACATCACAACACGCTTTGCAGCCCAATATTTTATTCTTGACATACAGCCATTCATTTCTCTCGCAGAAGTCATTTTTCTCCAAAAATGTCCAACATTCGGGCCAATCATTATCAGAAGCTGCTTCCTTTTGACCACGTGGATCTTCGTCTTGGTTTCGTGATCCTCTTCACCAAGTGTATTTTTGGTAGTAGTTTTCTGTTTTACAGGATCACAAGTAGATTCAACAATTTCTGCTTCTTCTGCCTTACTTTTTTGCTCATTGGCATAAAGTAACTACTTATTTTACTCATTTTAAACAATGATTGCACTGATTTAACTTAGTTTAATTCAAAACTCACGTGAACACCTGCCTGCTGTAGAGTGAATATAGAATTGATAAACCGATATTGGAAGCAATCGAAAGTGAACACAACTTTCTGTTTCCGGTTACGTACCAACTTATGAAACAGGAAAGCAGGGTACCAACTTATGAGTAATCAAAACTGAAAATTCAATTCGTGAACACAGTACCACCTACCAGAATATTTATAATACATTTTGCTGTCAGTAAATCGCAAATTTTTAAAAACTTAAGAAAAAAGAGGTGCCAGTACTGTATAATTTTGTTTCAGAGCCCCCATAAAATAAGTTTCCATGAAAACTTTTTGCGAGAATTTTACTTTTTTAAAAGTAAAAGTAAAATTAAAGTAAACAGTAGTAGAACATTGTAATCACTGAAATTCATTAATAAGGAATTTTTAATAATAAAAATTTTCAAAAATGTTTAATTCCTTAATATATAAATGCTTTTAACTATATAACAATTAGTATAAATGTAGATTTATTTTACATATTTATCCGTCTTGCTTTAGTCGCCACAATTTTTAATATCTTTAATGTCTAATGAATCCATAATATTATTTTCCATTGATATAATTGATAAATCATTTAGATGCTCTCCAGGCATTGTTGACCGCAAATAATTTTTTATTAGTTTCAGTTTTGAAAAACTTCTTTCCCCTGATGTTACGGATATTAATAATGTTAAATAAATACGCATCACAATCGCAGTATTCGGAAACGTGTCGGTTAATTTATTTTCGTATATATATAATTCTAAACATCCAGAGGAGCCGACTCTTTTTTAATAAAACATTGCAAAGTTTTTAATTCCTCAAATAAAGTCATACCATCAACATCGCGATTGTTGGAATCTTGATTGTCGCTCAGTTTTAAGTGCAAATCTTGACAATGTTTCGTTAAATCTTCATCGCTCCAATCTTTTAATTTGCTAATGTCTCTTATAAATTTAAAGTCCTCGCTATGTTGTTTTAAGAGTATGAATCTTTCCGTAACTGAAGTTATTGTCTAAAATCGCGAAGAAAAAATTTATTGTAAAATTTTGTTTAGGATCATGCGTTGTCTCATCTGATGCTTCCTAACCAAACATTTTTGTTTTTGTTCTTTTGCGAATGTCTGGAAAAATAGGATCGATATTAAGATCGTTTGCTACTTCTTAAGTTCTAATAATATTTTCCAGATATTGGTCTGTTCGGCGAGTATTTAGTTCTTGTATAACATAATCAAGATTTTCTGTAATTTTTCCTATATCAAATGTCGGATTCTGCATTATTTTGCTTGCAACATTTACGAGACTTAAGATTTCATACCAAACATGAACATAGCAAATAAATTTAAACGAATAAATCTTTGAAATTAAGTTGTCTGCCTGAACTCTAGAATCAATATTTTTAGTTTCATCTTCCGTAATATCAAGAAGAGCCTGGTAAATTTCCTTGATATTATTTTTAAGTGGCTTTATTGCTTCTACTCTACTTTCCCACCTAGTAGCAGAAAATGGTTTAAAATTTAAAACAAGAATGTTTTTTTAATATAGCCCAATGCTTCACAGATATTGAAAAATAATTATATAATTCCTGTATTACCCCAAAAAAATTTAGTTTCACAGGATATCTTAGCTGCATCATTAACTACCAAATCTAATGAATGAGCAGCACACGGAATAAAAAAAAGCCCTTGAATTTATTTCAAGGATTTTTTTCTGCAGTCCATTATGTTTGCCTCGCATATTTGAACCGTTATCATAAGCTTGGCCGTGTAAATCCGAAACAGTGGCGCACCTAGGGAGGAGGCCAAGGGGCCCTGGCCCCCAAAAAAGAAAAAGGAAATAAGCACTAGAAAGTTTTCCAAAAATCTTTTCCTAATTAAAATTCTTTTTTTTTTATATTTATGTTGTGTCTTCTATTTCTATACTACTTGTCATGTATTGGCGATCACTGCAGATGCTCAGTCATAGGTCGTATGCAATGCGTAGTGTATATTCGTAAATCGTCTACTCAACTCGGTCCCCCCCTCCCCCGATTAAATCTTGAGTGCTCGGGCCCCCTCCAAGATTAAATCCTGAATGCGCCATTGATCCGAAATGTTAATATTCAATAATTTTAAATAATTTTTTATAAATTGAAATAGTCCTAATCGAAGATCTATGAGTTCTTCGACATGAAACTCATAGATCGTAGTTTTCAATCTTAGAGTTTCGCTTACTGGCTGTAAAACAAGGGATTTTTATCCCCTTAATTTTAGGATTGAAGTTGCTTATTTCTATATCTGCTATATTGCTCTCTTTTGTGCATTTTATAAATCCAGTCTTTAACCAATGATCCATAGTTAACAAGTTGAAAGCTAAAAAATTACCGTATTTACTCGACTATAACTCGCACGTTTTTCCCAAAATTAAAGCTAAAAACTCGTGCTGCGAGATATGTGGGGATTTTCGGAAACTAAAGTTTTCAGAAAAAAAAAAACTGAAAATGGGTATGACTTTCCAAGAAGCTTCTATTCTCCATCACTTCTTCTGTCCTCAAGAGTGTTTCTTTGTGTGCAAAGTTATCTAAGTAGTAGACCAGGCACTAGTAACCAGATCAAGATAAGACAAGGAATCTTGACGTGATTGGTTGTTCGTTTGATGACGTCATTTTGGGCGTGGCGTCATGAGATTGGAATGTTTGGAATTTCCCTGGGGGCATATGTGTCAGTGACGTGAGTTCTTGTGTTTTGGTTCGCGTATAGAATTATGGGTGATGGTAGAGATAAGGATTCGTGTTGTGATTGGTGGTGCACTTCTGACCAGATCAAGATAAGATAAGGAATCGTGACGTGAATGTTTGTTGTTATAAGATGAATGTAAGTGATACTATTTGTTAGTTGTAAATAAGTGACATCATTTCTTATTTGTAAATAAGTGATGCAATTGTTTTGAATGGAAAAGGGAGATATATTATTAGTGGATAAGGAATCGTATCGTGATTGGTGGGACACTTCTGACCAGATCAAGATCAAGATAAGATCTTGATCTGGTCAAGATCAGATGAAGATAAGTAACGTCATTTGTTATTTGTAAAAAAGTGACATCATTTGTTAGTTGTAAATAAGTGACGTTGTTTTGAATGGAAAGGGAGATATATTAATGTGTAAGGCATCGTGTCGTGATTGGTGGGACACTTCTGACCAGATTAAGATAAGATAAGGAATCGTGACGTGAATGTTTGTTGTTATAGAGTTTGGAATGTATGGAATTTTGCTGGGCCCTCGGCTGTCAGGGACATCACGTGGTGTGTTTGGTTCGCTTATGCATTGTGGGTTTTTTAGAGATATGAATCATGACGTTTTGTGTTTGGAAATTTCTGGGGAACATATGTCTCTCTGTGATATCACATGGTGTTTTGGTTTGGCTATGGAATTGTGGGCAATGTTTTTGAGATAAGATATCTTTGGATTTTCCCAGGGTAACACACATCCGTCATTGTCATCATGTTATGTCTTTGGTTGTCAAATGATGGCTGTACTAATTTTTCAATACATTTTGGGGCATTTCTTTCCTGTTAAAGGGTGGGAATTAGAGTAGAATCGAGATGGCAGTAGTGTTTAGGCTTTTCTGAATAATTTAATTATATGCTGGTATCCCTCAAACACACTTTTTTTCCCCATAGCTCATTTATATTTTATTCTATATTCATATTTTATTCATAACTCATCCGAATATTTTGATTTGTCTAAAATTAAGATCTTAAAGTTCAATAAATAAACAAATCGTGTATGAATTCACTGTGATTTCAAAGTGATCTTACTTAAACATGCATAACACATCAACGACACTGTTTGTTCTTTTAAGTTTACACATTTATTTCACAGATATTTTTCAATGCAATATGCAGAAATAGGAATTTACAAATATCACCAATGCAAGTGGTGTTTTTCTTGTCATAACCTTTCTTTGATGAGGCATGTGTGATTGCCTGATTTTGATACTGCTTCCCAGATGATTATGGCAATTTCCACATACTGTAATATTAGCAGTACTGCTATAAAAGCAAGTATCTGCCACTTTTGCGATGGTTCTTGATTTTCACCTGCAAAGAAAGAAACTTATTGCTAGTAATGGAAAAGTTAGCAGATTACTCTAATCCTAATACAGTAGTTAGTTTTTGCTGTTTTAAGGATACTTGTGACATAAGTCTGAATGATACGATACGCACGTAAACACAAGAAAGATATTTAATTAACCAAATATTTCGGTCTGGAAATAGCAAACCATCCTCAGTGGTATTACAGAACAGTTTGTAAAAATATAAATACAAGCTAGAATATTAACAAGAGATCGTTAAAAATAGAACACGCCACGTGATGTTATATCACTAAGTATGAAACGGAATATTTTAAAGTAGAGACGATTGAAAAAAAAAATTAATGAGTAATCTTGATTAGACTTTCCCAGATTTTTGATATAGATATACAGTCATTACGATTTAGGTTGGGACGATGGAGCAAGGCCTGCACGCTTTCCTTGAACAAACTTTCAAACTATAACGAGATCTAGAGGCGAGTCCTGCACCAAAAGATGCTGTGGTCAGTTTCAATCCCGTGTTGAGCCAATCCAGACTTTTCAGGTTTGTTGTGAAGAATGGAAGAAAAAAAATTATAAAACTATCCGATTTCGTAATACATTCTGGATATTTCGTATGTCAAAATAAATTTTATAGCCAAGTAGAAGGAATGGCCATGGGAAGTCCTCTTTCTCCTGCTTTAGCCAACTTGTATTTAGAACATTTAGAAAAAGCCCTCTTCTAATCTATTTTCCCTCAACCTTCCTTTTGGGTAAGATATATAGATGACATCTTTACTATTTGGTCACACAGCAAAAACTCATTACCTTCTTTTTTAAACAGTATCAGTTCCTTGCATCATCGTATAAAGTTTACTATGGAAATAGAAGAAAACAACCGGTTATCTTTTTTAGACGTTCTCCTCATCCGGTCACCTTCAAATACTCTTACAACTACAGTATACAGGAAACCAACGTTCACAGGTCGTCATATTCTTAAAGAATCAGCCCATCATCCATGTCAAAAAAACAGAATTATAAAATGCCTCATCAGAGGATCCAAAACTAATTGTTCTACTTTTGATTATCTACAGAAAGAACTTTCTATTATCCAACAACACATGAAACTCAATGGCTTTTCTGAAAAAAGTAACCATCTTCTCACTTCTTATAATCCTCCACAAAACAACAAAGTTTCAACACGTCGAGTGCCTATTCCTTATGTCTCCGGTATTTCAGAACCTGTCGCAAGAATTTTAAAGAAATATGATTTAACAGCTATGTATTCACCTATTAACAAATTGTCTTCTCATTTTCCTTCTTCTAAAGACAAACGCTCAACTTTATCCCTTCCTGGAGTTTATCAAATTCCTTGCAACTGTGATCTCTCCTATTTTGGACAAACTGGACGTTCTCTTGAAAAAAGAATCCAAGCACATCAATTTTCCATTCTTCACAACCAACCTGAAAAGTCTGGATTGGCTCAACACGGGATTGAAACTGACCACAGCATCTTTTGGTCCAGGACTCGCCTCTTGCATAGATCTCGTTATAGGTTTGAACGTTTGTTCAAGGAAAGCGTGGAGGCCTTGCTCCATCGTCCCAACCTTAATCGTAATGACTGTATTTCTATATAAAAAATCTGGGAAAGTCTAATCATTATTTTTTTTTTTTTCCAATCATGTCTCTACTTCATAATATTCCTTTTCATACTTAGTGATATGACATCACGCGGTGTGTTCTATTTTAAACGATCTATTGTTAATATTCTAGCTTGTATTTATTTTTTTAAAACTGTTCCTGTAATACCACTGAGGATGGCCTGCTATTTCCAGACCGAAATATTTAGTTAATTAAATATCTTTCTTGTGTTTACATGCATATATCATTCAGTAGTTAGTTTTGGAAGTATCAAAGCTTTACAGAAACATACAAATTTGCCACATGAAACTGTGAAAAGTTGGTTAGCAACACAACCTACTTATGTGAAACATAAACCCATTAGAAGAAAGTTTAAACGCAATCAAATCAAAATCCCGACACTTTTCAATGTGATTTGCAGATATGTCATCCCATGCAAAAGAGAATGGGGGTGGTTGTTTCCTTCTTGTATGCATTGATTGTGTTTCCCGATTTTCGTGGGTTCGAACCCTGAAGAAGAAATCAGCAGATGCTGTTGTTAATGCTTTCGAGTCTATTTTTAAAGAGGAAGTGCCATGTTACATAAACACTGATCAAGGAAAAGTGTTTTGCAACAAGAAAGTTCGTGCATTGTTTAAAAACCATAATATTCATTTCTACACGACCAGGAGCGAAATGGAAGCACCCATTGCAGAAAGATTTATCAAAACATTGAAAACAAAGATCTACAAGTGGATGACTTATACTAAAAGTAAAGGTTATATGTAAGTTTTGCCGACCCTTGAACATACGTATAACCTCACACCACACCACACTATCGGTATGGCTCCTTCGGAAGTTAATCTTCGCAACGAGGATCGTGTTTGGAAATATTTGTACGGAACCCAAGAGGAGACTACCAAACGAAAATTTCAAGTAGGTGATAGTGTGGTTTTAAGTGATGAATCCCACAAATTTAGAAAAGGGTATTGGGGTAACTGGACGCGAAAATTGTTCACTATTGCTCAGCTTATTAATAGAAACCCTGTAGTATATAGAGTTCGCAGTCGCGACGGAGAGATAGTGGAGGGAACTTTCTATGAACCTCAACTGCAAAAGGCTGATATAACCAATGAACTTCCGGAAGACGTGTATCTAATCGAACAAGTACTTAAACACCGCAAACAGAAAGGAAAGCTTCAGTATTCTGTTAAGTGGCTCGGTTATCCCTCATCGTATAATTCTTGGGTTCGTAGCGAAGATGTTTTACTTAACCCTTCCCAGTAACGCCAGTATGAAAATGTTTCCTACTAACACGCAGACGAAATTTCAAGTGGAATTACCACACAAGATCAGACTTAAAGGTAAATGGGAAGTTGCTCTTGCTGAAATTCATCTTCCGGGAGAATTTAATAACATCGATTCCGGTTATGATGAGTTTCATATGATTCGTGCCGTTGGAGGAGGAGTGAACACTATCGACAACAACAACATCACAGGAAATAAAGTTTTCGAAAAGTCTAAAGAAGGATTTTACAAAATGTACAAGATTCCCCATGGCAGTTACAATTCACCCTCTGAACTTCTTCAAGCAGTGTTTGATGTGAGTTCTGTGATTACTGGAAAAAAGAACCCAAACAACACTACTACTCTGACAGTCCCAAAAGATTATAACCTGTTGTTTTATAACGGGTTTGGGCCTTCTACTGGGTTTTAATCAGATTGGTGTTAAACTGAAAGGTACAATCACGGAAATATCTGTTGATATAAAGAGGGGTGTAGCCGCATATTTTGTTTATTCTGATTTAATCCAAGAACAGATAGTTGGTGATACATGTGCACCATTGTTACGAGTTGTTCAGTGCATCACCAAGTGTTTCTTCGTTTTTGCTCAACCTGATTATTATCCGTTACGAACACAAACATTTCAGTCAATTAGCATTGAAATTCGTTCTGACAGCGGCGAGTTGTTCCACTTTCGTTGCGGCAAGACAATAGTTAAATTACAGTTCCGACAAGTGAAGGATGACTGATTATCTCAGATATTACACAATGCAGGCAGGTGGGGCTCAAATGTTTACGGCGCCCCAATACAGCGTGGGTACGGATTAGGTAGTATTTTTAGAAGTGCCTTCCCCTTTCTAAGTCCACTTTTAAAAAATACAGCTCAATTTGTCGGTCGTCAAGCCAACGGTCAGCATATGTATTGGAAGGGGTACCTGTACGTCGAGCCTTTATAAACAGAGCATCAGAAGCTGGGAAAAATCATTGCTGATAATGTTCAGAGCCGATTACTTCAGAGAGGTCAAGGAAGCAAGAAGAAAAAAACGAATACAAAAGCGCAAGCGAGATGACATCTTTTGCTGAGGATGTGATGTCAGAATTAGATCTTTTTTCCCACCCTCGTGTCAACATGTGTGCGGAAAGAAGTTCTTATGTCACCTACCAACCAATATCTAGTACTGACAGTGGAGGTCCTGTGGAGTTTTGCATACCAGGTACAATCTGAAGAATATTTGGATTTGGGAAAATCAAACCTATGCGTTCGTGTGCGCATCACTGACAATGATGGTAAATCTATCGAACATTATTCAGTTGGTGTTGTGAATAATTTTTTTCATTCCCTGTTCAGTCAAATTGACTTTTATTCTCCCAGATAAACTAGTGAATGTGGCATCAGACACGAATCCTTATACGGCTTATATTGAAAACATGCTAAATTATGACAGAGATGCTAAAAACAGTCAACTGACAAATGAAATATTTGTTAAAGATGATGTGGCTAATGTTAGTGATATGTTTACCAAAAGTGAATGTGGGATGCGTAGACGACAAGTTCGAATTAACCAATCGATAAGTGTCGAGATGCTTGGGCGAATACACGCTGACATCATGCCTCAAGATCGGTACTTGATCAACAACGTTACTGTTCATGTTCGTATGGTTCGCAGTTCTCCCGAATTTTGTTTACTGACTGCAAATGCTGATTCTAAGGCTAAAGTGCTAATTGAAGAGGCTACACTTTTTGTCCGCAAAGTCAAAATAAACCCAAAGATTCAACTGGCTCGCCTCTCTGTGTTAGACAAGTCAAACATGGTATATCCCATCAATCGTGTGCAAGTGTCTTATTTTTCGATTCCCAAGGGTATGTCAGATGCCACATGAGACAATATGTATCTAGGTGAAATACCATCTAGATTAATTATTGGACTGGTCGCTAGTGATGGATTTAATGGCACTTTCAACAGAAATCCAGTTAATTTTCATGATTTCAATCTGAATTTTCTTGTAGTGACAGTTGACGGTATTCAGTATCCCTCACAACCTTTGACTCCGAATTTCAAAGAAAGGTATTACAGTAGATGTTACATGTCACTATTCACATCGCTAAGCAAATGGAATAGAGATTGTGGTAATGACATTTCTTATGAGGAATACGTAAAGGGAAACGTTCTCTATGGATTTGACTTATCGCCAGATCAAAATGCCGTTGCCCCCATTTCAGCCTGTTAAGAAGAGGAAGTGTGTGACTCGAAGTCAAATTTGCTCAACCTCTTCCTGAAAACATCACAGTGGTTCTTTATGCAGAATTTGAGTGTACGGTATCCATAACAAAGGATCATTCTGTGTTACTGGACTATGAACACTGAACAATTACTAAGCATACTAGAGTTAGAACCCACCATAAGAAAAGTGGTGGGTTCTAATCAGAAAACAACAGTCGATGTTCGTCATGAACACAGATCCGACCTGGTTGCCAGGACAACATTGGCAAGCTATCTATATTAAAGACAAACACGGCGATTTTTTTCAATAGCTTCGGTCGTCCACCCGAAAACGATATTGTTAACTTTCTGAATATCAACACTAATAAATGGCAGTATAACACTCTAGCTGTACAAGCTAAGGAATCTGTCGCGTGTGGTTTGCACTGTGTATATTTTTTTAATATTGAGATGTCGTGTCCTTTCTATGCAAAATATTATTGGCAAATGTTATTCTAAGGATTTGTGGTTAAATGATATTGTAGTCACTTATTCTGTAACAGATCATTTACTGAAAATGAAAAATAATTTTTTAAAAAATGTTTTTTTCACTTACCATTTTTTCCACGCCAGTTTCTTATTCCCACGCAGCTTTCGGGGAGATAAAGAGATGAATTTGGTACTCCTTCTTCGAGCTCTCTTGCGGGCAGGGAGTGGAGTGGAAGCATTTTCCTCACTGGGACTGGCTGAAGTTGATGGTTGATGGGAATGGTTCTGAGTATTCGGTTTGTTCAGTGAAGGTTCTGGATGTGGCAGTCTATGTTCCTGTTGCTCTCCTTCTGTGTGAGCCAATTGGTTTTTCAAACCTAAATACTTTTGCAGAACATTTAAATATGCTTTTACTTTTTCATTTTCATGTTTATTTCTTATTTTTAAAATGGCACTCATCTCATCATCGTGTGTGTACAGTTCACGCTCCTCTGGTGATTGGAGGAGCGTAAAATTTTTAAACATATTCATTTTCTAATAAGTGAACTCAATAAAGGAACAATGATACTGCCTAATAATGGGAACAGTGCTCCCCTGTGCTGTAAAACCAGTTTTCTTCTAGTAACGAAGGGAATCGATTTGTTACTTAGTGGTCTTATAATTTTTTTTCCTTCGTAGGCGTGACTTCTGATTAGGCTTTAGTGGAATATTTCCACATAAAACATTTTTGCGGATTTCACAGAGTGTGGTGATTTCGCTGGAGGTGCAGTGTTTTAAAGCATCATTTGCTTGTTTGGGAGAGGAATGAGATAAGTACTTGATGAGATATTCATAGCGTTTGAGTCTATCAGCCATTCAGGGATAAATACTGTATTGGGTTCTTCTCCTGGCAAAATCCGTGACCTCAAGCGTAAAATATCAGGTGTTTCCTGTCTAAAGTCTAAAACTAAATATGAGTGGGGTTCCCGTGTTGCATCTTTATAAATCTGAACTAACACGTTCGTTTGTCCTGGAAATACTTGGGAAGCTAAATGAGAAAACTGCAAAGAGTCTCGGGGATTTTTAAAAGCAATTACTTAATGACTATTGAGAGAAATTGTATGAAAAGGTGTACCTTTACAGAATAAATTTTGTGCCAGTACAATGACAATGAGTTTACGGTGATGTGAACCTTTTATGAAAACATCAGCTATTTCCGTGCTGTCCTTAACCTGGTGAACCAAATCATCGATTAGGAGTAAACGTCTCACATTAGAATCAAATTCGGGTAACTTCAAACCATTCAAGAATTCTATGTTGGTAAATTTTTGAAATTTATCCTGATTTTCATTGTAACAGTAAACGATTCCCCCATTGGTGGTTTGATTAGTTGATTACGATGTTCTATGAGAGACAACACGAATGTTGTTTTTCCTGACTGAGTAGCTCCCGAAATAATGCATGTAAATGGATGTATGAACATAACGAAAATTATAACATAATTAGACTGTGATTATTTTTGTATAATCAGAGATCATCTAAAAACAAATAGATACTTGATTTTAATATCAAAAAATCTCCCCATCAAGATTTTTTTTATCACAGTCACTATGTAATCATGCCAAGATGAATTTTTTCTTTTTAAATTGTAAGAAAGAAAAAAAAGAGCTATTGTGGAATAATATTAATAATAACAGTGATATGAAAACTGTACAAGAGAAGGGCGACACTGCAAAACGACCTCCGTAACAAAAAGATTTGGATACACTTTTGCAAAGCGCATAGTGTCAACAGACACATGCACTTTTCCCTATGGGTATTTTAAAGGATAATTCCTTACACTCACATACCCCATAAGCAAAAGATGCATCTATGGGACAGAAAACTATTATAGGAATTCAGATGTTTTGTGGCTCACCCCTTACTGCTGCTATCATAGAGTCCAGATTAATATCAGTGGCCACACAAGAATTTAAAGTAATGCCTTTGCATTTGGTCACAATCTTACCCACCCTCGCGTTCTGTAGGAATAAGATTTGGGGCCTGTGGTAACAAACTCAACTATAAAGTCACCGTCGAGTTCGTCACCTAGCTCTCCACCAGTGGACGGTGAGTAATCGTCCGGTTTTTCACTGAAAATGACAGAATCAGTATCTGTGTATGAAAGCCGTCTTTGCAAATGTTCCAGTGAGCAATCGCCTGGTTTTTCACTGAAAATGACAGAATCAGTATCTGTGCATAAAAGCCGTCTTTGAAAAGGTTCCATGACCTCATATAACTTTATCCTACCATAGGCAGCTACAAATGAGGAGATGACAGCATTCCTTTTCCTATTTTCAGGCTCAGTGCCTTCAATAGGAGAGTAGGCAACCATCATCTGCTCTTCTGAAACTAACCTGGCATCTTGGATAACTTTACTGTTATCTAAAAAAAGTTCTATGAGGTCTTCATAAGAGGAAATCACCTGGGTCTGAGTTCTTAACATTCTCATACCAAGCCTTCCCCATAAGGATTTCAAACAAAGCTTAGCAAGTGAACATTTACAAGGATTTTACTAATGTCTTCACTATTTAACATAACAACTTCCCTTAGCAAAAAATCATCCAGATAAGACTGTCGGTTTTGACCTTCAGGCCATCCAGATGCTTCCTGTTTCAGCTTCAGAAAGGTAGCAAATGTAGTGAGCAAACAAGTTTTCTTCACCTTCAAATTTTTGAGAAAAATGCCACCTCGTAAAATTCTGTAACTTTATAACCACAAGCACGTGCTAAATCTAATTCCGGAGTGCACCAATAACCTGTAAAAGATCGGTCCGTATGAGAGCATAATGGAGCCATTTCGGAAGCACACTTTCCACACAGGGAGAAGATTAATTTTTCGTTCACTGTGATGGGCAAAACCGATAAAAAGAGATCGGTAGATGCTTCCACTTTTGCATGGTAAATACCAAGGTATACCCCAGGAGAATAGTCGAAAAAATTATCGAGAATAACTTCGGGATGCCCCATAGGAAATACCTGGTATTTCAATACCCATGGATAAAGGCTATTGAAGTCCAAATAGTGAATAACTTCCCCTTCTGACTGAGTTTTGGGATACATTTTTAGCAGTCAGTTCTGCCACCATGCAGAGCACTATGGGGTAAAATGGGATCTGAAATATTAAGAGCAGCAATAAAGTTTTTCAAGGCTGTGTTTTCAGAAATTTCTGTATTAAATTGGCATTCCCAAATTGAGATTACATCAAATACTTTGCTACAAAAATAATTTCTGCGATCCTTCATTTTCTCAAAAAGGGAAATCATATCTGTGTTTCTGTATGGTTGGAATGCACTTGGTTTGTAGCATTTTTGACACCCATGGAAGAAGCAACCGTAATATTCATATAATAAGCTTCCACATTTCCCATCGACAAAATAAGGTCTGATGCAGACTTCTCCCCCCACAGAATGTGCATGTTGTATGGTTATATTGTTCTGTTGTTCTTGCCATTTGAGCCAAGCCAAAGCCTTTCGACTTTGCACGTTTGCCCCTATGTAACCCCGAGCAGGAAGTATGGCCAATATGTTAGGTTTCAAAAAGTTTTGGAGAAATACTCTCAAACATACTCCTGCAATCGCAATGTCATGGAGAAAGGGATCAATCTGAGTGAGCTGTATGAAGAGAGTGCAAAAAGTGTTGCAACTGTCATGCAAAACATTCACGTCATCTTTCGTATAAGTTAAAAGTTCCACTTTCAGGCAGTATTCACTGTCTAGCCGATTTTCATACCAAGTCTCGAACTCTGTTTGAGTTTCTTTGTTCATAAATTCTGGCTGGAAATATGATTTTTCGGGGATGACTCCATGATAATCCAGAGAATCGGATGTGTGAAACTTATGAGGAAACCCTTACAAACGTCTGGGAGATTGAACATACTGGTAGTTTCCTAAGAGCCACACTAATGTAGGAAAAACTGTCAAGAAATATGATGTTTCAGGGGTCATAATAGATAGCAAGTATCTTTGATCCATCAAACACTACATGGGGTCGGAAATTTTTTGAAAAAAGATATTCCAAAATAAAGTACCCGTCAAAACCACAGAAATTGTATGCAATCACACGGACATTTTCGTATTTTTGTTTGACAGTCCGAAGGATCCTGGCATCTTGTCCCCATTTCATGATATTCTTGACAGAAAACAACTCATCTAGAAACTGACCCACACAGTTTTTGCCCCAGCACTCGTGTTATCGAAATCAGCTATACATAAAACAGGAACATGACGATGATTTTTAACAATAGTTTCTGTGTCAAAAAAATCATAGAAATTTGTTTATTTGAGACCTCCAATTTTTGCACAAAACACATCTGTTTTGGTGAACTAATTTGCAGTGCGGCAGAAATTTTCAGGTGGACAGACGTGGCTTTTATCTGTAGAGAAAGTAGCCAAACACTGTCCACAATGATGGAAATTTGAACAAATTATTTTTTATGTGCAAATTCAGACATTCGTTGCTATAGAAAAATCTATTGCATGACTCACACAAAAGAAGGTTCTGCACACTATGGCTGGCATTTGTGCAGAAGCGGATGCACACATTTTTACATCTATGCATTTTCAATTCGATTGGTTTTTTAATGTTTTTATGCAAGTGAGGCAATAATAGTTATTCCCAAACATAGCTGGCATACTATGCACCAAATCATAATGAGAGTTACGGTATAAAAGACAGATCTGTTTACTTGCATTTGGACCACAAAACACCACAGAAAAATCAGCATCTGCCAAAAAAATTACGATTTGGTATTCAGAGTCAAATTCTTTTGAAAGAGATCTGCTTCTGGAATACCACAAGAAATGAGCGGACCCCCTGCAATTTTGTGGAGAGTTAAAGCCCTCTTTGTTTGTAACTTTTTATGATCTAAATGCACTTGTCTGTATGTTGCAACATCATCAGTATGTGAAGAAACACCCAGACCAAGTGCTCGGACCCTGCAAAGATTGTCTTTGTTGTTAATTTCGACAACAGCTCTTTTGATTTTCATAAATTCATCCAGGCTAAGCATCATTCTTCTTTTTACATTGGTTCTTCCACCACCATTGTTACAGATGTTAATCAGTACAACATCGATGACAAGATCATTTGCCAAACGAAACTCACATTTCGATTGGGCGACAGCATAAAAAGCATCAACTATCTTTTGGATAGTTAGTTCAGAAAGCAACATGAATGGTAAGTTAATGTTGCTTTCTAAACTGGCTGCACTAATGCCCAACCAAACGTGAAAAAAAGTTCCTGAACTTGATAAATGCTGAATGATCTCATTAAGCATATCTTGAAACATTTAAAAAAAAAACACTCTGGTAAAAAGAGTTCGAGATCAGAAAATCGAATTGATACTCCAATTGACGAGTTTCATACATGATAGAATTATGTGATTCGGCCACTGAAACACTATAAAAATCCCTGTAGAGTGAGGGTTGAATAGTAGAAGTAGAGACTTTAGTTTCACATCCAGAAACTGAATGTAAATTATATAAATATTTTGGGGGGTCGCGACTTCCTCCAGCCACACCAGCGATTGTTCCATGAGGATTAACACCACGTCCTGTGCTTTTTTCATTTTCTCCTGTCAAATCGACCTCTACAAACATGGGGTCATGATTAAATATATTCCCATTGCCATCAACAAAATGATTAATGGATGATCGCTATTAAAAAAAATACTTTCTAGATTTAAGAAATATTGTTTAGAAATAAAAAAATTATAATCATCATAATGTGATTTTTGCAATTTCAATACTACATCATGATGTTTTTGCTAAAAATATTTTACTAAACATCAGCACTCAAAATTTTTCCCAAAAATCCTAACAAGCAAAAAAATAAATAAATAAAAAATGCCTTATGGACATTTCATTAAACACGAAACAGTTTGAAGTATTTTCATGAAATGTTACTCATTATAATATGTTTTGCAATTTCGACACTACGCGATGCTTTCACTAACACAATATTGCTAAATAACCACACGCAATATCTTTTCCCAATCAAAAAAATATATATATATATTTTTTTTTTTTGATTGGGAAAAGGTATATATATATATATATATATATATATATATATATATAATGACTTATGGTATTTCACTTAACACAAAACAGCTTGAAAATCATGAACATGATTTTTAATTTTCCATCCCAAAAACCACCTTATAACTTTATAGACAAAATTCGCTAATGTAGTCACTAAAAATAAAGTAATGTTAATTTTCAAATGACATTGCTATAAAAATTGTATAAATTAACTTCCCTTTTCTCCAGAAAAACTCATTTTGGAACTACAAACTTCTGAATGCATACAAATATTACAAATACTAGAAAGACAAATGGAAGCAGTGAGCCCATTAGTCTATTTATAAAAAATCAGAACCAACGGTAAACCAATAACGACAATACGTGACATCGAATAACTTAGTTCTCATCGATCACACGATGTCAAATGGCAAACCTTTGTTACCCAACAGTAGTGTAATCAATTCCTGTATCACGTCGAAAACAATTAGTTACAACAGAAAGCATGAGTAATACACAACACTGGGAAAATTTACCTTTGAAGAAACCGTGATACATCTATTAAAGGAAGTAATTCGAATAACTTAGTTCTCATCATCACATGAGGTCAATTGCAAACCTTTGCTACCCAATACTAGTGTAAACATTTAGTCAGATCAGTAAGCATGAGTAATACACATCCCTGGGAAAAATTTTACCTTTGAAGAAACTGCGATATGTCTATGAAAAGAAATGATTATTTAATTTACAATGTCTACCTAATGTTCCCAATCTCTGAACGATGACTGACTGGATATGAGTCACTCACTTATCTACAAACAAGTCTAATGAAAATTAACAGTGTGGGAAATAATTCACACACGGTTTATTTATGTATTTTACTCAGTTATTCTGGTTATAATATGTAGTTAACTGAATTTTAAAAGTAAAATACAAAATAACCAATCATTTGAAAAAAAAATCCGCATTGAGAGATGAGAAATTACCGATCGCTGGCGGATATATTAGTCAGGAAAAGACAGTTTGAGGTTACACTCACTACCATGGGAATGAAAACATAGTATGCCTCAGTGGTAAGAATTGACGGTGTACCAAATGGACAGAATCTAAGGAACAAACGTCAAATAGTTTTTCAGGTTATTACAGAAATTTCGTTTGTTCAAGATTGTGTTATTGTGTGTTGTGGTGTGGATAAAAATTCAACTATTTTGAAATATCTATTTGCATTAAGAAAAATCATTCTGGAAAGATTGTAAGTAAATTTAAATTATCATTAGAATTTCTAGACTATATACAAAAAAAGTTATTGTAACCTTTTAAGTCTATGTTTATTTTTAAAATACCGTTTGGTTTTTTCTCTTCATGTAAACTAAAAAAAACACCATTACCCAAACATTTATAAACAAGATAACGTTAATTCGAAAGAGAGGTTGTCATTTGCCAATAATCTTTTAGTAATGTCACCTCCAACTGATAATGAAAACTTCGGAGAAAAAAAATCCTGTTTCTGCATATTGCATTGTAAATAATATCTGTGAAATAAAATGTGTAAACTTAAAAGAACAAACAGTGTCGTTGATGTGTTATGCATGTTTAAGTAAGATCACTTTTGAAATCACAGTGAATTCATACACAATTTGTTTATTTATTGAACTTTAAGATCTTAATTTTAAACAAATCAAAATATTCAGATGAGTTATGAATAAAATATGAATTAGAATATGAATATAGAATAAAATATAAATGACCTATGGGGAAAAAGTGTGTTTGAGTTACATTAGTATATATAATTAAATTATTCAGAAAAGCCTAAATACTACTGCCATCTCGAATCTATTCTAAGAATTCCCACCCATTAACAGGAAAGAAATGCCCCAAAATGTATTGGAAAATTAGTACAGCCATCAATAGACAACCAAAGACAAAACATGACGACAATGACAGATGTGTGTCACCCTGGGAAAATTCCAAGATACCTTATCTCAAAAACATTGGCCACAATTCCATAGCCAAACCAAAACACCATGTGATATCACAGAGAGACATGTTCCCCAGAAATTTCCAAACACATAACATCACGATTCTTATCTCTAAATACACCCACAATGCAATCTGGTCAGAAGTGTCCCACCAATCACGACACATTTCCTTATACACTAATATATCTCCCTTTCCATTCCAAACAATGTCAATTATTTACAACTAACAAATGACATCACTTTTTTATAAATAACAAATGATGTCATTTATCTTCATCTGATAACAACAAACATTCACGTCGCGATTCCTTATCTTAAACTTGATCTTGTCACTAGTGCATCCCATAGAAAAATTCCAAACATTCCAAATCATGACGTCACACAATGACATCATCATATCAATGACGTCACGATTCCTTATCTTATCTTGATTTTGATCTTGTTACTAGTGCCCCACCAATCACAACACGAATCCTTATCTCTACCATCACATAATTCCATACGCAAACCAAAATGCAAGAACCTACATCACTGACACATATGCCCCCACGGAAATTCCAAACATTCCTATTTCATGACGTCACACCCACCATGACATCATCAAATGAACAACCAATCACGTCACGATTCCTTATCTTATCTTGATCTTGATCTGGTTACTAGTGCTGGTCTACTACTTATCTACCCAAATAGGGTCATCTTCTTTCCCATAATATCAAGCAAAAATTACCAGTAATTTAAGACTTGTGATACGTAAACTATCCTTGACAAATTACTAATGAGAAGTGAAAGATATGTGCGATTGCAGTATAATAGAGGAAAAGCCCTATTAACATGTTCATTGCCAATCACGCGATATCGCGCGATGCGAGTTCTCACCAAACGGCCGATCACGCATTTCGCGTGGACGTCGTTGACTAAATAAAAAAATAAAAACAATTTGGCCACCACACGAAATTCCAATTTTCAGCTTGGCAATGAAAGTGTTAAGTGCATATGAAACAAAACAAGCTGACTATTGAATTGAAATGCTAATTCTCTTAAACTGATTTCCATAATATCTGAAATGCATTCACTATATATTTCTTAATTTTAATATGTTGATGACGGGGTAGTGTCAAGCAAAACCATATGTTGCACCTGCTGTATATAGCAGTTTCTGTTGGAGGGAAGATGTGATTCATTAGTTAGTGTTTATATTCCCAGTTGACTGTAATTGCACTATTTGTTGAGAAATATATTACACAGTCTGCAAATGATGTCTGTGAACCTTATCCAGTGACATGATAAAACTAATTGGTTTTCGTTTTCTATACTATTCTGCAGTATAGCTGTTGTGAAGGTCGTATTGTTTACTGCAGGGAGAGAGAGAGAGAGAGAGAGAGAGTTCATGCATAACATAATTTAATACATATATATATTTCCATATTGAATATAAAAGTTTATGAAATTCACATCGTATGATACTTTATGGGTTGTTTCCTTAAGTATCTAATAAGTGGGTTTTAAAAAGTTTAGTTTTAGTATGTATGACTATAATTTTTTTTATTAATAAAATATAATAAGCACATATTTAACTGTCAATGGGAAATGGTGCCTCTTTTATTTGGTAAACTAAACACTGTATTTTTGTAAAATATATTGTTGCCATAATACGGCTGAATGAGTGCCCTTATTAAGCTGTGCCATGAGCAGAACTCACAATTTCCCCAAAGCTACAGGCCCATCAGTCTTCTTTCCTGTCTTGGCAAAGTAATAGAAAAGGTCATCCTATCAAAACTACAATCAGCAGTGGACCAACAGAAAATAATCCCAAATGAGCAATTTGGGTTTTGCAAAGCTCACAACATGGTGCAACAAATTCACCGACTAACAGGACATATCATTTATGGTTTTAACTGGCACCTTCACACTGTTGCTGTATTTTTCGATGTTGCCAAGGCCTTAAGTTCTGGCATCAAGGCCTTATCTTCAAACTAATTGAATGAAAGATACATGCAAGTAAAACTCAATGGAATTGTGTCATCAAGGCGCAAAATCCTGGCGGGAGTACCTCAGGGTTCTCTTCTGGCCCAATACTTTTCACAACTTACATGGTAGATATTCCTCTCAATTCAAGAACAACTACTACAGCCCTTTATGCCGACGACACCACTATTCTAGCTAGATCACTCAGCACTCGCCTAGCAATCACAAGACTCCAAGGAAGTATCAATGAGCTAGCAAACTGGTTCACCAACTGGAGGATTCAAGTGAACCCCCTCAAAAGTTCAGCCATGGTGTTTTCAAGAAGAAAAATCTGCAACAAAGAAGACATTCTGCTCTCCAGTCATAAGATCCCATAGCAATCAGAGACCAAATATCTTGGGGTATTAATGAATAAGAAACTCCTTTTTAACAAACACATCAATCTCATTTGCTCCAAATCTTCCAAAGTAATAGCACAGCTCTACCCATTGATCAACCGCAAGAGCAAATTGAACCTACATAATAAATTGCTTCTTTACCGGATGGTAATACGTCCAGTCATTACCTATGCCTCACCAGCATGGAGTCACACTTCAAGATCAAACATTTCAAAATTACAGAGAATCCAAAACAAATGCCTTAGGATGATTCTGGATGCACCCTGGTTCATCAGAAATTCACAGATACACCGAGAAACCGGCACTCCATACATCTCCTCCCTTCTTCGTGATCTTGCAGAAAAATTCTTCGTGAAGTCAAATTCACATTCAAACCCACTAATCGTACAAGCTGTCAATTACAATGAGACTGATTACTACAAACACAAAAGACCAAAGGCTATTCTTCTCTCAACCGATCATAGCTAAAACAACTGCCCTCAGAGGACGAGCTTAACTGCTCACAAACCTCCCATTCCCAAACAACTCTCATCACAGATAAAGGGGAATATGAAAAGCACTAGTGCTTCACTCATCCTGTCAGTAATGTTAATGGTTAATGGTAGTGATCAGCAATTTTTACGTTAATTACTGATGATGGATATGTATGGATGGGAGCCCGTTTGTTGATATGATCAATGCATAATTGTGTTAGTGAGTTATTGAGTATTTCTTCTCTTGTTGGGGAGTTAATGGTAGGGTTTATGTTGTACTGACTTAGTATATCAATATATGTATTAGTGGTTGAAGAAGCGTGGTCAAGAGTATTTATGTTAATGTCTCCTATTAGGATGAGCCTCTGTGTTTTACGCGGTTCGATGCCGCTTTGCCATGTTTCTAACTTGTGAAGAAAACTGAGATTATTATTATTTGGGGGTCTGTATATTGTGTTTATTGTGTATTTGATACTATTGTGGCTATTTGTGATTTCCAAAATTAGTGTTTCCGCATGTTCGAAGTAAGATTATTTTTCTGTCACGTTGTATTTTTCTTTGATAAATGCCACAATGCCACCTCCTCTTTTGTTTGGTCTACATAAGTTGTAGGTTTGATAGTTATTTATGTTGTATGCGTGAATTTCTGTGTCGTTTAATGCAACTTCGGTCAGTATTAGCGCATCTATGTTTATCGTGGTATAATTGAGCTGGGTTATCAATGTAAGGCAGTGTTTTTTTATACTTCTTATGTTTGTGTGTATGATAGTGAAGTTGGTGTTGGTGGAAATGTTGTCTGACCATTTCTTCAAAGAATCAAAGACCTTGAAGTTTATGTTGTCTGACTGGATATATTCGCCTATGTTTGAGATCTCCATTATATAGTTTTTAAACGAATTCTAATCTTATTCTTAAGGATGTGAAAAGTTAGTGTTTTATATTGGTAGGCTGTGTAAGTCGGATTCACTTGTAATCATGTATACTCCAGTGTTTTCATTCTTTCTCAAAAATATCTGGGAATTCCTTGTCCACAGGAACTTGTAGGTTTTCTCTATTTTTGTCTTCCTTGCTTAGTATAGAAGATTTCTGAAGTATGGAGTCCAGTGTTCCGTTATATAGATTGGTGTTGGGAGTTTCTTATCAGTTAGGATCGTTGTTGTCGGCCTTGTTTTCTTGCTTGCTGTAAGAATGGAGTCGCTCCGATTTCTGTTGGTAAAACGAGCGATGATTGGTGGCGGTCTCTCTCTATTTTTTGTTAGCCTCGGTTGATATAGGTGATATCTGTGGTTGCAATTTGAATTCCAATTTTGCTGCCGATCAGTTGCATTATGTTGCTTAAGTCTTCTGTATTTTCTTTCGTTATTCCCTCAATTTGAAGTTCTTTTTTTCTTTCTTTTTGTAGCATGTGTACCATTTGACACTTGAGTGTGTTTACTTCTTTCCGCAATTCTTGATTTTCGCGTTGGAGTATTTCTTGCGTTTCTATCGCTACCGTTAATTTCGTCTTTATTTCTCGCACGGTTCTAACATTTTTTCACAGGTCTCGTTATTGAACTGTATGTAATGCTCACACTCCTCGAAATTTTTTGTTAATTTGTTCCATGTGTGCATTTAATAAGTCTTTCACCATGAGTTTAAATGAATCAAAGTTATCTGTAATTTTAGGATCCGGAAGCGGCTTACCTTGATGTGCGTCGTTATTACTTTTCTTTGGTGTCTGATCTTTGTTCTTCGTTTTCTCACGGCACTGTTGACATCGCCATTCGGTCCGTTTCACGGCTGCTTTTGCTTTTCACGTGCTTTCTGAGATCCCTGAACAGTGGAAGTGTTGTTTTTTGTTACATCCGGAACAATGCGGCCCGTCCCCTTCATCGCTTAATGGCTTATTGCATTTGTTACAGCTCATTTTGCATGAACTTCGCTGTCTCAGTGACCTTTAGCCTTTCTTCCCGTTAGCGACTATAGTGCGACTTTCAAAATGGCGATGTCCTTTGTTCTTCGTTGGCTGGTGACTGCAGTACGCTCTATGAACTTCCAGCACTGAAAATTTGAATCATACTTGTCTGATTTTAGTAATTTGAACGTCCCTGTCTTCAGCGTGACTACTAGTAGAATTAAATAGTAGCACTTTCAAGTTAGAAACATGAGTTAAATAACACTTTAAACCTATAAAGCCAGGAGCAGCGATACAGTGTATGTGCACCCGCCTGCCTACACAGCGCCCTCTGATGTTGGCAATAATAATAATAATAATAATAATAATAATAATAATAATAATAATAATAATAATAATAATAATAATACCTTTTTATTCCTGTATAGGAAGTAGGCAAAGCCTTTAAACCCTATCTAGCTTTTGGAGACTGAGTGGGCAGTTCAGTCTCCACCGCTAGCCAATCTTGTCCAAAATCACTCCCAGATCTCCTTTCTCTCTACCTTCTCCAAGATATATCTGCCAAATGTGTACTCTACCTTTCATTTTTACTTCTTAAATTTCAAAACCTTACACTTTCTAGAGATAGCTAGCCCATGTCTCTCTCTAATTATACACAGCTACCAACGAAGAGACTGGCAAACAAGTTAGGTACCAAGAGATGGCAGCATCTCTTGGTACCTAACTCTAGCAGGATATAGGAGAGATTGACTTCTATTTGGGTTTATGTAGGTCAAATTTATTTCAAACTAAGTTAGAAAATACCGACAAGTTTCGCCAACTTTAGCTGTTTGGCTTCGTCAGGGTAAAAAATAGATGTAAGACAACTTAAACGTTAACACGTTTGCTGCCAACTACGAGTATACTTGTAATTCTTAAATTTCAAAACCTTACCCTTTCTTTTTTTCATGTAGTACTATCATATCCTGTACACCCCCTTGAGCAGGAATTTGATGATGATGATGATGATGACACTTTCTAGAGATAGCTAGCCCATGTCTATCTCTAATTATACACAGCTACCGATGAAGAGACTGGCAAACAACTGCAACTACGAGTATACTCGTAGTTCGTATATGAGCTACACAAGCCAGCTATGAGTTTACTCGTATGACGCTTACTGCGCTGGCAACGAGATAACATTACTGACCTTGAAGAAGTGAAAATACTTGGCTTGTGGAGCTAGCAGCAAAACTGTGTATAGTCATAGATGGCATATGCTATGCACAAGCCAACTACGAGTATACTCGTATGACCTTACCGCTGGCAACGAGATTACCGTACTGACCTTGAAGAAGTGAAATTGCTCGGCTTATGGAAACAGACTATGCCGAAGTAGTGTGGCAGCGAACGTTTTAAAACTCTTACACCAAAATTACAAATGAAGGAAGAACCAAGTCAATCTCTCCTATAGTTCTTGTGGTCAAAAGTAACCTTTTTTATCTAGCACGATATGTTACTGTCTGAAGTAATGTGGGTTCTACGATCGATTTTCTTGAGTTTACAGGATGAAAAACCCGAGTTTCCGGGAGAAAAAACCCGCTTGCTCATGCTAGGGATCTACTAACTCGGGAACCAGTCGAAAAAAGGCTTAGAAAAAGTTCCTCCGGGCTGCGACTAGTTTCGAACTATAAGGCTAACTTGGCTGTGCGGCAAGCACCACTTCCACTGAGCTACACAAGCCTAGTTGCCAACTTAGTGTTGCGACCGTATATCTCTGATATTGATATATCGAGGCAATTTATTTAACTTTATCCTTTCTTATTTCAGTCGCTATATCAAATTCTATCACATGTACCTCTTTATTAAGTAGGTTACGCCATTGTTATGTGATCTTCATTAATCTTAATCTTAACCTTATGTCTCGCTGCTCTTATGCCTTTTCTTGTGTAGCTTAACTTTTAAGGGCCACCAGAAATTACGCGTTCCCTGAATTCTATGAGTTATCCTGGTCACTCGGGCAAATTTATTTTTTATCTGTGCCAGCCTGGGCCTTAAGGTTAGAGATGAACTCAGCCTTTAGGGTAATCATAGAATATCAGGTGTCACTAACAAAGTAAATTAAATTCTTAGAAACTTGGGTTCTCTGACTTATTTAATTTTTATTTGCAGTCGTGCCCTACTACTTTCAATTGGGTTATTCCCTCACACACACACATGTTCTCAGGTTCGATGTTTTATGAAGGGTCAGGGTCAGTCATCATGATCAGAAACACATGTAAGTAAGGAATCAAAACATTTATTAAACTCAATAAATAATGCCATAGAAGTTAAAATGGTTATCAAATCTAATGTTAACTTCTACCATTCATTCACTTTCTCACTCTTAAAACAATTATGCATTGACTTCAAAATATTAGCAAATTCATTAACTCAACATATAATACATTCATCATTACAGCTCATTTGGACATTAAGGCATTTTAGCACATTTTATAATCTCTGTCGGATTAAATACGACAGAATTTCTATCTAGCTGAAAGTCCTTAAAGTTCACTTCAAAAACATAGTCATTTGCATAAATGTTAGTTCTCCACTCTTTCTTCCATTACAAATTTTAAGATGCATTCTCTTAACACTGTTAGTCAATTCTCAAAAGGGGCTAAGAACAAGTGAGAGTACTTATATATTCTTTATTGGTTTTCTTCTGTCCTTCCTTCTTTGTTTTGATTCTGGTTGTCTCGATCTTATCGCCACATGGGTTACACGTGCTCGCCTGGGCTGGGCGCTATCTCTCTGCTAAGGTTTTACTTCGATGATCTTCTCATCGCGGCCTGCGGTTAATCTTGCCGAAATCTACTGCGGTGTCATGCCGGATTCTATCGTAAGTCAGCCCTCAAAAATGAGAGCTGAACTGCAAAGAACTCTTAAGAGCACACGGAGAGAAATCCAGGAACAAGAAAAAATGGGGTGATTTACTTCCGTGTCGCGGGTTTTATTCGCTCTCCTAGAGCGCCACCTTTCCGAGTTTGAATTTCTCTTATCGTCTCACCCATTGGTCTCCGGCTGGGTTGTTCACCGATCAACATATGGGACTTCTTGTTTCCGGGAACGTATGCGTCATGATGCCTTCTTAGATGTGATGCCCGCGGGTGCTTACGCTGCTTTTACAGTATTAGGGCGATCTTTGCCCTATGTTGCTGAAAAATACGCATGCTTTCATTTACAATATTTCACTAATAATTTCTCTCTTATTTTGACCCTTTTTCTGACTTACATTCATGCTAGACATTTAGATACATTAATTTAAATTCACATAATTCACAGTTTATCATGCAGGATGTTGTTGCAAAAAGAGAACATATTTACACTGCGCTAAAAGATAAGTATGCCTATATATTTTTTTGTTAATTGTTAGATTCTGGAATGGTGACGTCATGTAAAATTTGAAGTCGCCTATTTCAGATCTAACATTAGTTCTGAATTTTGGCCCTAATTAAGCTCTCTAACTGCTTCACGTTAAGCAGAACTTTATAGTTCTGCTTAACGTGAGCAACTAACCTGCTCACATTAAGCAGAACTTTAGATGTTGGTCTATAATTCAAGCCTTATTCATCACTATCCTTATGAAGTGGAACGAGTTTTTCTTGTTTCTACTTCTTTGGAACTTGGTCCTTTGCAGGAGTTATGCTAAAGAGATATGGTAAAGCTGCTATTATTATTTCCCTGGAACATTCCCTCAAAACCTTGGTTAAATATCACTTCTTACAGCCTTATTAACATTAAGTTTATTCAATTTCTGATATATCTCATGCTGACTTACTAATATTCTTTTTCTTCTTCCCTTTCCACTGCATTCAAGTTCTGCATGATGGCATATTCACAAGAATGAAATACCTATGAATTGCTTATTAAATAGCTGAACTATATTCTCTGCAGTGGTCATCATTCCACCATTTTCCATTCAATGTCATGTTTGCATAATCATACTTTCTTTTAGTGATCACATGTCGAAAAATCTCCGTGTGATTTTATAACCCTCTTTAGCTGACTGTTGTTTACTGTATTTTTGGTGCCCTTATCAAGCGAGGACGTCTCATACGTAGCTAGTAGGTTTTTCATCCCGAAAAACAAACTGGCTAGAAGAACACACTCAGTTTACAGACATAATACACTGGCCTCAGCTTTAATTGCTTGTTCCGTACTTCATCCGAAATTTTTTTTTTTTTTTTTTTTTTTTATTCTCAGTTATACTTTTGTTTTACCAAAGTACTCAATAAGAAATTGCTCTATTAATTTTTGCATTTAATTTTCAATCTGTTTTTATAGATGGATAGATCATTTTCCATAAATTTATGGGAAAATTTATTCTCTCTCTCACTTCCCATGCTCATTCGGATTTTGGGTGATTCGAATCATAAAGAATTGACCTGTACTTTTTTTTTTGATACATACAAGCGTAACTTAGGAACGTTATGGCATTTGGCCAGTTATGGGCAGGGTGACCACATCTTGTACTTACGTACTAGATCTATACTTTTTATAAATGTTTAGTGTTCTAGTACGTTCACCAACAGATCCAGTACTTTCTTCCTTCCGAATAATAATAACAACAACATGAGAGTTAGACATATGAGTTTAATATTTTCTCTTCTCCCACCTCCCCATATGTCATATTCAGTGACACAAGCATGATTTCTCTTTTTTTCCTTCCCCTCTCACTGTTTGCTAACATTTTCTCCCCCCCCCCCCCCGATCTCATACTCACACATTCTGACTGGCAGTAGCCAATGAAAATATATTCTTCGCTGTTCAAACACTTCTCCCGCGTCATAAGATCATTACAACAATGAAAACAAGTGGGAAAATTAAATATTTTATTATGAGTAACTACCTTTTATTGACGCACAGAGTAATTTGGATGCCATTATGTAAATATTTTTCTCCACGTTTAAAACCTAGCACACAACACTGTTAATTGTTGTGACAAGATGGATGACATTCCCGTGAATTTTTATCCCTTCATCGCTTAGAGGTTGATTATGTAGAGGAAAGTTTATCGAGGGCTGTGTGAGAGCGCGTGTATGGACGAGCAGAGTTGCCTTCGGGAGCTTGTGTTTCTATTTGTCGTTTTCAATGTATTTGGATGACTCTTGTACGAGTTGGTTCGGATGAAGATCTGCCTGTACAAAGTATTTGGAGGTAACATCATGAAGTACCGTAGAGATATTTGGTATGACTGCATTTGGATGGAGGAGAACATTTCTGACAAACCAAGGGGAATCAAAGATCATTCGGAGGTATTTGTTTTGTAGAATTTGCAATTTTTTGATGGTACTGGGGGAAGTATGACCCCAAGCAGGCCATAGGTTAAAGTCGGGTCTGATGATTGTTTTATAGATGCGCAGCTTGTTCTTGGTGCTAACTTAGCTTCTCCTGTTAATGAGAGGGTAGAGCTGAGCAGTTGCTGAATTGGTTTTATTGCAGGCATATAAAACATGGGGTGACTGTCTATTTGTATCCCTAGGGATTTGACTTTGGTTTGCCATGGGATAGCAACATTGAACATTTAAATTACCCCGTGATGCGACGTTTCTCTTGTAAAAAGTATAGCAGAGCTTTTCTGAGCAATGACGTCTAATTCTCCATTTCCTGAACTTTTTTCAAGGTTTGTTGCTCGTTTTGCAATCACTACGTTGATATGTGTGGCCTGAGTGATCTGGTCGTAATTGCGATGTCGTCCTCATAGAAAGCGATTGTGGTTGATACTGTGCTTGGGACATCCGCAATATAGATGTTGAAAAGTAGCAGGGATAGCAGGGAGCCTTGTGGGATACCTACTCTGATTCTTCTCGTAGAGGATCGAAGCCCAACCAATTTAATTTGGAATTTCCGGTTTTTAAATGAAGCCTTTGTGCCAAACCTTATCAAACGCTTTTTCCACATCAAGAAAGATTGCTCCTGTATGATACTTCCAGTTAAACCACTTGTAATGCATTCTATTAATGTGTGGACCTGTTGAATTATGCCATGACCTGTACGAAATCGGAACTGCTTTTTAGTGAAAAGGTTGGTTTTGTTTGTCGCCTCTTGCAGATGGTTAAGGATTATTTTTCTGACAATTTTTCCCAGGCATGATAGGAGGCTGATGGGTCTGTAGTTCTGATGGAGCTGAGGTGCTTTCCTAGGTTTGTGAACGAGGATTATGTATACCAGTTTCCAATGAGTGGGGAAGTCACTGAACCTTAGCATTGCATTAACAATGGCTGCTGCATGTATGACATGCAGCAGCTTTATGGGGGAGCGCTTTTATTACTTTGTTGGAAATCTCATCAGGTCATGGGCCTTTTTGTTATTAAGTTTCCTGATAACAGAATCTACTTCCTTACGGGAAGTATGACATATATTTTCACAGCTGCTGGAGTGGCGAAGCGCGCAACGACCGTGCAGGTGAATTTTTTCAATGAATAGTAAGTCTGCATGCATGTAGTTATAGCTACATCATAACTCCAGGGCATCAGTGAAAGCTTCTGCTTCCATGTCACCGTCAATATGGATAAAATACATCATTCCTCTGCACTTCGTATCCATCATATATTTCAATGTAATATCAATGGTAGTATAATTTTAATATGCACTTCACATCCATGGTAACCTAGACGTATATATACATTTTGGCTGGTTGGGTGGATATAGCGAGTTTTGAATTGGGATTCGGCTTGTGACTTTTGATGGGACCGGACGCGTTACTTTAGTCTGTACCTGATTGAATTAATATAAGGTTTTTCGGGAAACTCACATTGCACTGAAGCTAACACAGTTTGAAGCCTACTGTCTCCCCTCAGCATGAAACATGCAGGAGGTCTGATGGCCGTGTAGGCCCCACCGGAAACGAGGACCAGTGGTGGATGTATGGTTTATTAGGGAGGTAGGTTTTACTCTGTGGCCAAGTGAGTTTTCGACACTCCTCTTCACATTCATTAGGATACGATAAAACTAAAAGTACAGTTACTTTGCGCGTTTTCTAAAGCTTGATTTCACCTGGCAGTCTTCTACGGCTGTGGAATTCTCTTTGCGGGTAGACCACAGATTGGGTCTACAGGTCATTTATGCAGACTCAAGGACCCACTATCTTAGGCAGTGATTTCGCACCTTGTTCTCCAGGTATGAGTGGGATTGACGCTGATGCCCTGGTGGAGTCACTGGACAGAGGGCTAGCCATAAATGTTCTAAAAAAGATCCTCAAAAAATGAGTTTAACTTATATTGCCAGCCTGGTTGGCTGAGTGGTTAGCATATCCACTCTCCAGCCAAAAGACTGCGGGTTCGAATCCCGCCCTGGGCATGGATAATTGTGATTGTCTGTGGAAATAGTAGTGGTGGTAGTCGGCGGTAGATGGCGTTGGTGTTAGATGAAGGTTAGTGGAGTAGTGAGACAAAGAATTGTAGAGCAGATGCCCTCCCTCGATGAGTCTTTGGACTCCCTGGAGGTGCGATATAATATTTTTTTTAACATTTTTATTATTTCTCAGATAAATTACATACATTATATGAACACAATTATACATAACAAATACTTTCTCGTACATAAAGTTTTTTTAAATAATAATAATAACAATAACTGTTTACAACGTATATTATTATAATATTCATAATGATTATTATTACAGATGTTTCTTTGCAATTTTACACTCTATATATACAATATCAATGGATATAATCACTCTATATTGCATACTTTTGTTACAGTTATTACATACATTACATACATTTGATCATATACGATATTTACATTACATACATTGGTTTACATGTGATACATACATATGATACATCTTGGATGAGAACTAATTTCTCTGCTTTCATCCTCAAAGCTTACATGTAAGTTTATCTGAGGATGACACCAGTTGGTTATTATTAATTATTTTTTTTGCTGTGTTGGGAAGCTACAAAATTTATGATTGAGAAATTCACGCGCGCACGCACGCACGCACGCACGCACACACACACACACACACACACACACACACACACACACACACACACACACACACACACACACACACACACACACACACACACACACACACACACACACACACACACACACACACACACACACACACACACACACACACACACACACACACACACACACACACACACGCACGCACGCACACACACAAACTTGGAATATATTGATGCATCGCTGAACTGGAAGCTTGAATGAATATATTGTGTTTCATTAAGTTTATATGGTATTTTGGTTGTGTGTTTCATAGTATGTCCTTAGAGCTCTTTTCAGGCTATTGTAGTTTGTAAGGTTTCTGTGTTCAAAAGGTAAGTTGTTTATCATGTCTGGGATGTTGAAGTTTCGCGTGGCCTTTCCGTAGTGATTATTGTATTTATATGTGATATAATTAGTTGTCTGATGTCTTGTTATACGGTATGTATTTCTGACTGTCTTGCAGTTGGCATCGAAATAATGTTTTAACAAAGCTGCATAGTGACATAAATGTTTTGCTGCCAGTATTTTGTGATCTGACATTGCAATGTATATAAGGTCGTTATTTTCTCTTTGTTCCCAAAAGATCAGTTTTACCATTTTTTACTGTAGCGACATTAATCTATTTAATCTGTAGGGTGCACAGAAAGCATATGTTGTTATAGCATATC
Source organism: Typopeltis vanoorti (assembly GCF_054136105.1). NCBI lineage: Eukaryota > Metazoa > Arthropoda > Arachnida > Uropygi > Thelyphonidae > Typopeltis > Typopeltis vanoorti. The sequence goes on from NC_143564.1 coordinate 3,695,410, forward strand.
TTAGTATATTTTGGCATAGTGCTTTGTATGTTAGTGTTTTTAGGCGTATGGGAACTATGTCTTTTAACCTGTAGAGTTTGACACTTATTGTTCGTTGTTGTGTAGATGGTTTATGTGGCTATTCCAGTTCATAACTGCATCGAAGTAAATTCCAAGATATCGTATTGTGTCAACCAGAGTGATTGTAGTGGTTTTGCTGTTCTGTGTGTTTTTTATGTTGGAAAGTGGATGTTGGATGGTTATATATTTGTTATCAACTGGTCGAATCAGTGGATTTCTGAATATCATTAATATTGTCTTTTCTTAGTTTAGGTGTATGGAGTTTTTCGTGAGCCAGTCTATGATCAGAATTATGTCATGTTGCATATTTGTTTGGGCTATGCTTGCGTTATTATGGATGGATATTATTGCTGTATCGTATGCGTATTGGAATACCTTACCATTGAATGGTAGCTGATTAATATCGTGCGTGTAAATGTTGAATAGAGTTGGGGAGAAGAGCACAGCTCCCTGTGGTTCTCCACAGGTTACTGGAACTCTCTGCTCCGGTTTGACCCGATACGTGTGATATGCTTTCTATTTTGAAGGTTGTTTGTAAACCACATGTGAAGAGGCCCGTCTATTCCAACATGCCTTAGCTTTTCTAACAAGGTTTGATGTGTGAGTGTATCGAATGCTTTAGTCAGATCAATAAAGACTACCATGGGAATTTTGATTTTGTTTAAGGCGGTATTAATTACGTCTGTAAAGTCTTCCAAGAGAGATGTTGTTCCCTTATTTTTCTGAAAACCATATTGTGTTTTGGGGATAATATGAAAGGTCTCTGTGTATGCTGTGAGTTTCTTCAGGATGATCCGCTCCATAATATGATTGATAATTGGTAATGTTGCTATGGGTCTGAAATTGTTGATTAAATTTCTTTTTCCATGTTTGTATATGGGTGTGATTATGGCGGTCTTTAGCATACTTGGTATCTGTTCCGTTTTAAATACTTTATTTATTAATTTCAGTAGGAAAGGACTTAAACTAGTTGCATGTTGCTTTATATCTTTAGGTCTTATACCATCAATTCCTGGGCCTTTGTTTGGTTTGATTTGATGTATTGCAGAGAGAAATTCTGCTTCTTTTATGGTTGGGAACCATAATGTCTGTTTTGATGGTGATCCAAGTGGAGGGTCACGTTTTGTGATTGGGGGAATATTTCTGTGCAATTCTTTGATGGAGTCTGCAAATTATTGGTTAAAGTCATTTGCTAGTTGTTGGATAGGTTTTGCGTCTTTCATGAAGCTGTGTTTTATGGTTTCGGAGGCGGTGGTGTTGGAAACACAATCGAGCATCTCATTGATCAGATGCCAGGCTTGTTACATGTTGTTTTGTGCAGTGGTTAGTTTTTCTCCGTAGTAGCTTCTTTTTGCATTTCTGATTTGTCTTGTAAGGCGATTCCTTGTTATTTTATATTCAGTTTTTAAAGCTGTGTTATTTGGATTTCGCTTTAATTCTTTCCATAAAGCGTCCTTTCTGTGTATTTCTAGGATTAAGTTTTGTGCTATCCAAGGATTTTGTGTTGTTTTTGAACGAATTCTGACTTTCTTTGCAGCTTTCTTATATATTTCCTCCAGTGTTAGTTTAATGTTGTTGTTGTTGTATAAGATATCTGCTGAATCTGATGCCAGGTGTTCCCAGTCTGTTTTTCTTATTTCGTAGTTGACTATTTCTTCGTCTATTATTGTTTTCTGTCGCTTTTCTTCTGTGGGACATTGAATGGATATTATCTTGGTGTGCAGGTTTAGAGCAGTGAGTAATGGTCTGCTACTTTGCACTTTATGACTGATGCAGTGTAACTGTTTGGTGATGCTCGGACGTTTATATGATGTAGACAGGAGGCAGTGATAGTATTTCCGAATATTTCTTCTCTAGTACATGATGTTATTGTTGGTATTAGATTATACATGGATAGCGTGTCTAGATATTGTACTGTGTTGTTCTGGTTTTCGTTTGCAATATTTATGTTTATGTAGCCAATTATCATTAGGTATTCTGTTGAGCATATTTCTTGGCGTGAAAGCCAGCAATTGAGTTTTATCATGTGCAAGAATTTTATCATGTTTAGGTTTGGTGGCCTAAACCTAAACATGATAAATGTTTAGGTTTAGGCCATTTAGTATTATGTTTGTAAATAGCATTTAGTGTTATGGGATGTTGTCTATTGGTGGTATTAGTGATTTCGAGGCAAAGGGTTTCAGCATGCTCAAACTGATAGGCCTTTTCTTTTGCTATTAATTTTTGTTTGATAAATATTAATATTCCATCCTCTCTTTTTGTTTGGCGGCATGATCTATGTTGTTGTTGGAAGCCTGGAATAATAATAATAATAATAATAATAATAATAATAATAATAATAATAATAATAATAATAATAATAATAATAATAATATTCTACTATGTTGGGGGATGATGACGAGAGAGACGACGGTGCTCTGCCAGACGAGAGGCGGGACGTGGTGATCTCCGCCCCCTCAGACTTCACGGAGGTCCACATGCAAGAAGCGCAAAACCACAGCCTGCGAACCTCCAAAAGAGGATGGAATGGAGGAAGACAGCCCTATCTCGGACTGTCTTCCTCCATTACATCCACTGGAGAAAAGATACCTCCAATTATTTTGCGCGAAAGACGGAAATAGATGTCTCTAAGAGCTACCATGTCCAATCTACAGATATCTTACAAATATGCAAAAAATGTCACGGACGGCATAAAGATTCAGCCCACCACTGTGATGGACTACCATAAACTTTCAGGTGAAATGAATGCCAGAGGCATTCAGTATCACACCTTTTCACTTGGATCAGAGAAAAACCTGAAGGTAGTGTTTAGAGGAGTATCTGAAGATGTATCCACAGAAGAAGTGGCTGCCGATCTACACCAGCAAGACTTACCACCTATTGAGGTCAGCAGAATGACCAAAAAAGACAAGGCTACAATGTCACTGGTATTAGTGGAGTTCGATCAAGCTTATAAACACCTATACTACCTGACGTCCATCTGTGGACTGAAAATCAGCCTAGAACCTTATTTAACTTTCCTACCGTCTGAGGTGGATGAAATATCCAGACCACCATAGCATTCTACATGAATCAAAACTACCTTTTATTATTATTATTTAACACCTCCACGGAGTCCAAAGACTCATCGAGGGAGAGTGTGCCAACAGCATCGAACGATTGGGCTCCTACCAACTACTAACCGCGCTCAAACTTACTTAACTGAGCCATTAGTAGCAGAGGCTCTTATATCATGCCATTACCTCCCTCCGCCATTAATCCGTTTACGGCTATTTTAGAGCTATTAATGGATTAACTATTTGTGAGTGAGTTTTGTGTCACCTGTCTTTACGCACACTGTTTTACTTGGAATTTCCTTTACTCTTCCTAAGATATTTAACATCGCGTTTCTTCCCAAAAATTGAAACGAATTTCACATGTGCGTAAATAATCAATCCTGAAATGACCATCGATCAGCCTTTGCAATGAATCTATTTAGTAATAGTAAATTTGCTGTGTTTGCTAAATTTGCTGTATTTACTGAAGAATAAGTGCAACTGTCCTGTTGCACTTATTTGAAGAATAAGTGCAACGGGACAGTTGCATTGGTTGTTCTTGCACTTTACTCACAATATAGATACAATTTTTCTCGCGAATTTTCAAATGTTTGCATTGAACATGTGTCACATATTTATTATTTTTAAATAATATTTATTGAAATAAATATGACCTTTTGCTTTCTTTTCTAGCAAAATACCGTTATATGGATCATCACATTTTAGTTTTAGAAACGATTTTTTTTGTTTTATGAACAACAAATGATATTATATTGCATTACTCAAATTTATATCCAATGATGTTTTAGCAGGGATTATTCGCCTTCGTCTTTTTTTTTTTTTTTTTTGTAGGATGCACATTACGAAAATATCCAGTGCATATCCTCGTAGATATGTTGAAAATATAATATGAAGGATATCGTATACAGAATGATTCAAAATTTATGCTCATTTTGAAGATTTTCTAATGCTTATGTCCCCCCCCCCTCCTTATCCTCTCCTGGAATTCAATTACATAACCACTCTAAATTTCCAGGTTTGAAAACGTTTCCAGATAGTATTCAAAATCTATTCCTTCATTTTACCTTTTTGCCAAAAGAAATAAGGTAATAATTTTGTTGTACTGTGAAGCTTCTAATTTTGTACTATTTCTTTGCAATCTAAAATCAGCTGTTCTACTGTCTTGCTGAAATGATTTGAAATTTTAGAAATACTATGCTATATTTTCACCATGCAAAATTGTTTATATGCTATATCACACAAAAGAAAGTTCAGTAGCATTATTTTTTTTTTCTTTTTCTTAAAATAATCTAAATATTTTTACTTCTACTTCTGCTGCGGGTTGCTATTTCTGAAGTAATCTATCTTAGAAATACTTGATAGTAATCCTCTTAGTTGGAGGAAAAGGTAAGGCTTAGATTACTCTTAGTGCTTTTGAGAAAGAAAAGAGAGAACACTTAGCCAGAAGGGACACTGAAGTGCCTCAGGCTGTAGTGCGAGATACATCAAGAATGCTGTTTTCAATTGCTGATTAGTAGACATCCTAACATAGAAAAAAATACAGACATTTCTTTTACAGGCTGATCCAGTATTTATGCTAAAATAAGTTCTTAATTTATAATGATCAGTTCCATTTTTATTATCGAAAAATTATACATTTTTTCATACAATTATCTTGAAAAACAGGATTTGAATTATTTTAAAAGAAAGGAGCATATGCATAATCTTTTTTTTGGGGGTGGGGGGATGGTTATAGACTTATTCAATCTGCAGATATTTCAGAGAATTTATTTTATAAATCGTTCGCAAGACAATTACAAAGGTAAATCACTCGGGGAAACATGTCCATTCATTTTGGTGCAAATAGTAGCAAAAGTTTAGCTACTTCAACAATGCCACGTATCTAAACTAGAAGAAAATGTCGTTTTTATGTTTGCTGATATTAGAACTCTTACATAAGTAATTTTTTCTGACATGATTTCTCTATTAGTTATAATGTAATCAATCTACAGATTTTTGCCCTCTTGTATTCCACCTAGTGTTTCCAAATTCCCGACATTTTGAACCTTCGGAAATCGAGAACGGGAAATCGTATTTCCAGAGAATTCTCGAGAATTCCCGATTTACTCTTTTTTTTTTATTTAATTTTCGTAATAATGGCTATAACAGTAAATGTTAATAAACAGAAAAGCCGTAGAGAAGATGGGGCAACCGGGGTTCGTGGCCCCGGCGCAGTCTTTCAGAGGTTTCGAGACATTCCTATATGTAAAAGGTCGAAGCAAAAAATGAGTCAATGAAATTTCCTAAATGGAGGTCGACCAGAATTTCGTGCCTAGTGCATCTCTTGCCCTGAGCGCTAAACAGGGGTCACTACGGTGTCATTTTGGCTAGGTTTCTGTTATATTTCAGGTTTTCTCAAAATATAAACAATGTAATTAATGCAAACTTTATTTAACCAAACCTTATAGTATACAGTGAGTTTTTACATATATCACACGATGTATTAGCATTCCCAATTTTATTTAAATATTTTATTTATTAAATTAAACATTAAAAAAAATATTTTTTTTTTTTTGAACTAAGAAATATAGAGCATTAATTGGCCGATCAGACAATCGTGATCTTTGTTTTGTAACAAATATACTTCATGTGGAAAAATTTCTTTTATTTTCTGTAGACATTTCATCGAATTGTTAAGAAATGAGTGCGTCTAAAAGCATCTTCATGTTAGGAGTGAGAGAATGCGTTGCTTCATATAAGCTAATTTCCTTCCTTGGAGAAGCAAATATTTTGTTTGCATGCATAGGGCTAGTCTGTGATGTCGAAATTGATATTGCTTTAGTCAATTCACTCTTCAGATCAGATTCTGATTTAATGTCAGAACTCTCTGTAAGGACATCCTTTATTTCTTTTATTGGAACTTCTGCTGTAAATGTTCCTTTAAAAAGTCTTTCCATTAATGACTTCACCAATCGTGCAATTTCATTGTTACTTGACAAGGAAAAAAATTCATCCTCTTCCATCTCACATAAACAACTCACGTTGCTCAAGTACTTTGTGAGAGACACAAGATCTCTATTTCTACGTTTAACCAATTCAAATTTTATTTCCTTTAAAAGCATTTGGCTTATTGAAGAATTCTGTTTTTCAAAATTACTGAACAGGAGCTTAAAAATTCCTTCACTTGTGAGAATATTAGCTTCTCTATTGCTTAAGGCTTCAACTGCTAATCTTACAGGTTGTAAGCAATTCAACATACCTCTCAATAATACTCTTCTTTCCAAAAGTGATCGAGTTTCAGCTCTCGAAAAACAGTCTTAATCGGATTTATGATCTTTAAAAATCTCTCTATCATTCTCTCCAGTGTGTTTTACAGTCCAAAATGACTACCAGTTCCCTCTTTTCACTCTTGGTTATTTCTTGCTGCAAAAGAGAATTTTTTACTGGAGAATATTTAAATATTTTCATAATTCTTCGTACGCTGCTAATTGCCGAAGATAGATCATACTGATGAGCTCGGGCAACACTATCTAACTCAGAATCATTGTTATCATCCTTATCGTATTCAGAATCTGTATTGAATTCACTATCACTGCTACAAGTCACTGATGCTTCACCTTTCAACTTTTTAACATAAAATACTTTTCTTACAGCTAGATGTAGCGAATAGTTGTAGCAGTACTGTTGAATAGTCGGTGATAATTTTCCGAATTTTTCCATAACAGCTGCACCGTCACTTGTAATTGCAACCGCATCACTTTCAAGTTTTAACAGAAAGTTTTTTAATCTTTCCTGAAGCAAGGATAACACTTTTTCCGCAGGACAGTTCCCATGTATTCTTATTAAATCAAGGTTAATAGAGGTCTCTTTGCAGTATACGTGAACATTCACGTATCTGCGATTCTTGCAACTGGTCCGTCCGTCTATTGAAATACCCAGTTTTTTATTATCACATTTGAATATTTCTAATTTCTGGATGTACAGTTGTTTCAGTTTACAATAACAATTATGTATTAGTGTCATAACTGAAGATGGACTTCTTGGCAACTGCATTCCTTTGCTTGTGAAACTTTCCGTAATAAACTCACTTTTTTTGATGGTGTTGACATCACAAAAAGTGAGGCTGTTATCCCATCCAAGGCTGCTAATTTGCTTACGGTTTCTTCTAAATCCAGTCCCTTGACATAATGTAAAATTATCGTTTGTCTCTAAGAAGATGAAGGCATTGGCTCATCATTATTCAATTCAGATTGATTTTTCCTTTTCATTCCATGAATGTATACTAGGTGCCTGTGTAGACCGCTGGTTAATGATGCTTTGCATTGCAAAGTTTTGGAGCATATCTGGCAACGAGCTGATTCGTTATCTTTTCTAAAATATTCCCAACATTCTTCATACTCTTTACTCATTGTGAGGGCAATCTATAAAAAATATTAAAATATGATTTATGATTTAATAAAAAATAATTTATTAAAATTTTTCCCGATTTCCCGACCAAATGTTCTAGGAATTCGGGAACGAAAAAACGAAAAAAATTTCCGAGAACGGGCGGGAAGGAATTAATTTCTGCCCGGAAACCCTAATTCTACGATCTTTTGGGTAGTGATTTCTTCTTTGTACTACAAGAAAAAAATCAGATAACACAAGAAAAATATGGAGTATTTTCTTTTTCATTGGGTGAATTTACAATGTTCTTTCTTTGTGTTTTGAAAAGAAAGTACAAATATATTTTTTTCTTATTATTTTTGTCATTATAACATTTGATACAATTATAAGAGTGACATTTTACCGTTTTTCTCCCACAGGAGAAAAAGAAATATGATAATAATATTGTTGATTCATCGAACTTCTGAAGTGGAAAATTTTAATACAAAAACTTTATATATATATATATATATATATATATATATATATATATATATATATATATATATATATATATATATATATATATATATATATATTTTTTTTTTTTTTTTTTTTTCCCCTCCGTATGGAAGCCATTTTCACCATAAATAAAGCTAGACCTCCACCAGACAACATTTCTTACTCGGAAAGAGCAGCTATTTAGTCCTTAAAAGATAATAATAACATCGTTATTCTTCTGGCTGACAAAGGGAATGACAAAAAATCTTGGATCTTTTAAACAGTGATACTTACTCAGAAAAATTAATAGTGACCTAACGATTGAACTACACAATAGCACTAATAATTTATTAAAACCCACCTTGGAGTTACAAAGAAACATTCGTCTTTCTCTTAGGTCACTTCATCCCTTGATCCCTCGAATGTATGGTCTCCCCAAGATTCACAAAACAAGATGTCCACTCAGACCTATAGTTGAGGGCATACACTCTCCTACCTATAACCTCCCAAATATCTCGCGAGTTTTCTAAGAAATCTTTCTGGAATTTCATCTTCATATATTAAAAACTCTGCAGATTTTGTTTCTAAAATCAAGGATTCAAAAAAAAAAATCAGCTAACGCCTTGTTATTCCCGTATACGGGGAGTAGGCGAGGCCATTTAGCCCTATCTAACTTTTGGAGACTGAGTGGGCAGTTCAATCTCCACTGGTACCAATCAGAGATAGATGGCCCAAGGCTATCGCTAATTAAGCGGTACTCAGTGAAGAGAATGTGCCGCCATCTCGTGGTCCCTAACCCTAACATAATATATTTAATGTCTGAAATAATGTGGGTTCTACGGTCGATTTTCTTGAGTTTACAGGACGAAAAACCCGAGTTTCCGGGAGAAAAAACCTGCTTGCCCGTGCCAGACATCGACTAACTCTAGAACCGGTCGAAAAAAGGCTTAGAAAAATTTCCTCTAGTCGCCGACTAGACTCGAAACCAAGTCTTCCTTCGTGCGGCCAAGCGCGGTGGTTGGCAAACGCCACATCCACTGAGCTACACGGGCTCCAAAAATCAAGGATTTCAACCTTAAAAAAACAGATTTAATGGCCAGTTTCGATATTGTTTCTCTCTTTACAAATGTACCTGCTCAGGAAGTCCTCGATCTTCTCAAGAACAAATTATCAAAAAAATTCTTTGCTCTACTCTCCCCTTGCATAAAGTCAGGATACTTCAAATATGACAATAAGATCTACTTACAAAACTCAGGTCTGGCCATGGGCAGCCTGCTCTCTCCGATTCTCGCAGATATATTTCTTAACGATTTTGAAGAAAAAGTTATTAACTCCTTTCACCTTAAACCAAAATTCTGGTATCGTTATACTGATGATATTTTCCTCATCTGGGAAGATGGTGTCAACAACCTCAATTTATTTTTAGACCACCTAAACAAGTGTCATGAAAAAATCTCTTTTACCTTCGAACTGGAATCCGATGACTGCCTCCCCTTTCTAGACCTGAAACTTACCAGATGTGCTGAGAGTATTAAAATCTCAATTTTTAGAAAGCCTACTAATACTGATAGATACCTTCATGCTTCATCCCATCACTATCCCCTCAAAAATTTGGTATTATTTTCACCTTAGCTCACCAAGCCAAATCTTTACTTACAGAAGAAACAGAAATTGAAAATGAACTCCGTTTTCTTAAAAAATCTTTTATTAATAATGGTTTCTCTCCTAAGAAAATTGACAAATTTCTTTCCCCCAGTCACTCAACTACTTCTGAAGATCCCTCTTCCCCCAGAGCCTTCATCTCTTTGCCTTACATTAGCTCTCTTTAACCAAAACTGGCAAAAATTCTCAAGAAGTTTAACTTCAGAACTTGCTTCACTACGCTCCCAAAACTTCGTTCAATACTTAGTAAACCTAAAGAGAAACATCTTCCAACTCAGTTTCCTGGAGTGTACAAGATTTTATGTGATGGTGGAAAGCCATACTATGGCCAGACTGCTAAATCCATCCTTCTACGTTTGGAAGAACACTGTAGAGATATCTCCTATAACAGGACTAGAGCCAACGCTCTCTCTAGCCACGTTCTCTTTTCAGTTAACTCAGACGAAGGCCGCCAACACATTGTGAACTGGACTCAAACTTCTGACATCCATGTGTGCTATGATGAGCTCGAAAGAAAGATTGTCGAATCTAGAGAAATTTCTCTAGATTTATATCAACAACAGCCTAAGTTTCAATCTCTCTGATGCACACGTTGCCTCTGTTCAGTATTGGCGCACTCGCGACAGCGCGTAGTATACGTTTGTTTGGAACTCAAGCTCGCATTTTGGATTACCTCCTCTTTTGGTTTTGGGTTTTTGCATTGATCGTGATCGGACGTATTCCTTTAAACGCTGTCTAGTTGAATTTTATATAAGTTTTTCGGGAAGCTCGCATTGCACTGGAACTAACACAGTTCGAGACCTACTATCTCCCCCTCTGTATGAAATATGCGGTCTAATGGCCGGCAGGCCCCACCCGCAATGAGGACCAGTGGTGGATGAATGGTATTTTAGGGAGATAGGTCTCTGCACTGTGTCCAAGTAAGTTCCCGAAACTCCTTTTTCCTTGTTTTTAGGATAGTCACCTATAATAAACTCACTTTTTGCTGGTAGACGCTTACTCTAAGCTGTCTACGGGACTAGCTAGACTCTCAGTCTACAGGATTACTCGGGAAACCCGAGAAACCGCTATTTTCTCTCAGGCCAAATTATGGACTCTCCATGTGATGAGCTCGACTTCAAGCAGCTATTGGCAATCTTCAAACATGTAGGAGGCCTACTACAAAGGAAATGGCCAGGACAGATGGCAATGCACCAAATAGAAGAGGGTGAATCAGAGGACTGCCAATCCCCTGACCTTCTTCAAGATTCCAGCAAAGAAAATGCCACATCAGCTGATATTCACACACTAGAGGAAGAAGCGAAAGGAGTCTCTAGAACCTGAAATGCTGCCTCAGATCTCAGAGAGAGAGCACCAATGGACACTACAGCACAAACTGAAAGAATAATAGAGACGGATACAGTAACTCAGTCTAAAGAGAGAATTCCACCAGTCATCTTACGATCCAAAGAAAAACGGTCATCAATCACTGAGTTGATGAAAAACAACAACATCAAATTCAAGTCAGCAAAGAACACCGATGAAGGATTCCGGATTCAGCCTGAAGGTGCATTGGACTACCGCCTGCTCACCAGACATTTAGATGAATTGAAAGTCCTATATCACACTTTTCAACTTAAAAGTGAAAAAAAACCTCAAGGTGGTCTTCAGAGGTTTGATAGAAACCATACCATCTGAAGAAATAGCCACTGATCTCAAATCGCAAGGATTAACACCAATAAAAATATCACGCATGTACAGAGCGGATAAGCGGCCCATGCCTCTGGTAGTCTTAAGGTCATAAATCTTAAGATTTATGACCTTAAGACTGTCTGTAACTTAGTTATTAAGACTGAACCCCTCAGAAGGAAGACATCCGCCAGACAATGCCATCGCTGTCAAAAGTATGGTCATGCGCAGAATCTTTGTAGGGCGGAATACAAATGTGTAAAGTGCGGAAATAATCATCCCTCGCAAACATGTGCCAAGCCAAGAACCACTCCTGCTAAGTGTACCAATTGTGACCGGCCACATCCAGCTAACTACAAGGGCTGTTCACTCCACCCATCTAACCTGACAAGGACTTGGGAGGCAGTAGCCCCGTCCACTCAGAAGCGGGTCACACAACTTGAATCGGAAATTAAAGTGCGGAATATTACACCTGATAAATCATATGCCTCTGTAGTTTCCTCACGCAACAAATCGGTAGAAACCATACCAAACCAACCCAGGCTGACACAAACAGATTTCTCAAAAATACCCAAGTCATATTCTCATTGATTAAAGGATAATTCGGCCATCACAATAAATTCCATACAGGTTGCATTCTGGAATGCTAATGGACTCAGCAACAACATTCTAGAACTCCAAGAATTTGTGGCCCACTACAAAATTGATATCCTGTTAGTTAATGAGACCCATCTGCAGCCCTGTGATAATCGCAAGCTAAGAAATTACTCTTTAATTAGAAATGATAGTCCTAATGCCAGAGGTGGAGGTACTGCAATCTTTATCAAGAAAAACATCCGTTACAATGAGTTAAAAAAAAATATTCCTACAACTAATCTGGAAAAAACTGGCATAGAAATTTACACCATTAATACAGGCAACTTAAAAATATAATCTGTTTATAACCCTCCAGGCAGAACTCTGCTATCCTCTGATCTTTCTCAGCTGCTTGACACTACGGAAGCAACAATAGTAGCAGGTGATCTAAACTCAAAACATCCCTTATGGAATAGCAGGTGTGCCAATTACAATGGAAAAATCCTTCACAATTTTGCTAAGCTGAGAAATATTACCATCGCAGGGCCGATTAAACCAACACACTATGGAACACACGGCAGGCCCGATGTATTAGATATAGCCATATTCAAAAACACATCTCATCAATTCCAGCTGCAAGTAGTTAACGATCTCAGTTCGGACCACAATCCAGTACTTCTAAAACTGGGAGAGGATCCAGAACATATTCCCAGTCAGTCATTTACTAATTTCACAAAATTCAAGGTTACAATGAACACTATCATGGATTTAGTGCCGAATATCTCCTCTTGTGAAGAAATTGATGCAGCAGTCAACAACCTGGAAAGCAAAATTCAAACTAGCTTAACTGCAGCCTCTTCTATTTCCACTCCAGCTCAAATAAACCTACTTCCAGAAGAAATCCTTGCTCTAATCAGAAACAAAAATAAAATCAGACGTCGCTTTCATAACACACTATCTCCTCAAGACTGCCAAGAGCTGAACAGAGCATCAAACTTACTTCGCTATGCACTAAAAGATCACAGTAATCAAAAATGGGAAAGAAAACGTTATTCACTGAAAACTAAAGATAACTCCTTGTGGAAATTGGCAAAAGCTCTCCGCACGGACCGTTCCAATATCCAGTCCATTCACGGAGAAAGAGGTATAGTTTATAGGGATGATGAAAAAGCAGAAGCCCTCGCTGAAGCTCTTCGACTTCAGTGCAGTCCTAATTATGAGCATGCGGATTTGGTCTTCATAGAGATAATTCACCGTCCAGTCCGTACTGCGCTCTGGCAGCCTAGGAGCCGTGAAAATATCCCACCTCGCCTAAAGAGGTCTACTCAATCATTAGGAAGCTTAATAACAAAAAAGCCCCTGGCCAAGATGAAATTAACAACAAAACAATCAAGGCCCTTCTGCACAAAGCTGTCATGCATTTGGTAGCATACTCAGACTAAACTATTGTCCAACCCGATGGAAACAAGCAGATATAATCCTCATTCATAAGCCGGGAAAAGCGCCTCAGTTACCACAAAGTTACAGACCCATCAATCTCCTTTCATGCTTGGGAAAAATTTCAGAAAAAAATCATCCTCAATCGACTTCAAGTTGTGGTGAACAACAACAACACAATATCGAAAGAGCAGTTTGGGTTTCGAACTGGGCACTGTACTACACTACAAGTTCACAGACTGGTTGAATTAATCACTACTGGATTCAATTGGCGACAACATACAGGAGCTGTTTTTCTGGATGTAGCAAAAGCCTTTGATAAGGTTTGGCACAATGGCCTCATCTATAAATTATTCATGGCCAAAGTTCCACTCTACCTTATCAAACTTATCGATTCCTTTCTAAAAAAGCGGAAATTTCAGGTCAAGTTGAGAGGACTCAAATCAAAGGCTCGTCGCTCTCTCCGCTGCTTTTTAACATCTTCGTTGCTGATGCCCCTAACACGACATTAACCACCACAGATTGCTATGCAGATGACATGGCAATTTTGAGTACTCTCAGGCCGAACTTAGCTACACAGCGTTTACAAACCGCAGCAACAAACATAGAAAAATGGCTCAGGAAATGGAGAATAGCTGTGAATGCCGACAAAAGTACTGCAATTCTCTTCACAAAACGGAAGGCATCCCACTACGGAGAAGTCAAACATTTCAACACAACTATTCCATGGAAATCCAGCACCAAATATTTAGGTATTCAACTAGACAACCGCCTCAACTTTGACTCTCACATCGACTATGCCTGCAGCAAGGCAAACTCCGCAATTATGCAACTTTACTCTCTTCTCAACCGAAGGAGCCGTGTCAGCACCGAAAACAAACTACAGATCTCATTAGATCCACATTAAGTTATGGATCACTGGCTAGGAGTTACACCCTTCCTGGCAAAATCAAAAAGCTACAGGTCATCCAGAACAAATGTCTCCGTATGATATTCAATGTTCCGTGGTTTGTCAGGAATACTCTCCTCCACCGAGACGCTGACATTCCTGATATTCACGTGTTTCTCCGTGATACTGCCATTACATATTTCACCAAAGCAGCTAGTCATCCCAATCAACTTATTCGAGAGTCATCTAACTACGATGAAAACGATAGGTGGAAACACAAGCGTCCGAAAGCGGCCCTGCTCATCGGTACAGAACGCTCTCACACTGCCCTAAAATGGGAGAGCCAGATGCTCGATAAATTCTCATTAATTTAAACCATTTTTCATAGAGATGAAGGGATAATAATCCATGGGATTGCGGTCCATCAAGCTACAGAAGTTACCAGTTACCAGCTCGCATTTTGTTTTCAAAACGCTACTGTCTTTTTGTACTTGTTCTGTTATTACAATTTTAAGTCTGTAATTCTTTATATATTTCTTTGATTGATACCTGAAGATGTTGATCTATTCAACGTTCCAACTGAGTAAAATGAATTCTTAAAAAAAAAAAAAAATATATATATATATATATATATATATATATATATATATATGTTAAAGATAGCAAGTTATTTTAAATATAAACCTGGTTTTATTTACTCCATTTCCCAAGTATGCAAACAGACAAGTCAGTCAAGTTTGCGCCTGCAAGTGTTGCAAGTCTAGCTGATCTTGTACGTAGTGCAAGCCCAAGGCAACTCGTGGTAAAGGTAGAATAAGCTCTGATCACTATTCTTAATATTTACCCTTAATGCAAAGCACATCTCCTGGAGGAGATGTATGATGCTATGTATTAAAGGCAAGGGGCCACTACCCAGACCGGTTTCGACCTTTATTGAGGTCTCATCAGTGGGAACCAGGCTAAGAAATACTAAGTTTTAAGTAATACAGAGCTTATAAATATTTTACCAACACAAGTTACCATAAGGTGCTTTGACCTTATTAAATAAAAATCTCAGGATGAGAGATACTTGACTGACTTCTCTATTTGCTTACTTGGGAAATGGAGTAAATAAAACCAGGTTTATATTTAAAATAACTTGGTATCTTTACATATTTTATACCCATGATAAAAAGACTTTCTACATGTATCTCTCATCCTGAGATTTTTATTTAATAAGGTCAAAGCACCTTATGGTAACTTGTGTTGGTGAAATATTTATAAGCTCTGTATTACTTAAAACTTAGTAATTCTTCTCGCTGACGGGGGGTGAGCCTGTCACTGAGTGGAACAACGCTGAGTTGGACGGTCTTTAGGCCACTATGGAGTGGTCTAGGGATTGTCCTAATTTTTAGAGAGGTCTTTACTTAAATACACCTCAATAATGGTCGAAACTGGTCTGGGTAGTGGCCCCCTTGCCTTTAATACATGGCATCATACATCTCCTCCAGGAGATGTGTTTTGCATTAAAGGTAAATATTAAGAATAGTGATCAGAGCTTATTCTACCTTTACCACGATTTGCCTTGGTCTTGCACTACGTACAGGATCAGCTAGACATGCAACACTTGTAGGAGCAAACTTGACCGACTTGTCTGTTTGTTACTTGGGAAATGGAGTAAATAAAACCAGGTTTATATTGAAAATAACTTGGTATCTTTAACATATTTTATACCCAAGGTAAAACACGTTCTACATACATATATATATTATATTATATATATATATATATGTATATATATTATATATATATATACTTATATTATATAATATATATATATATTATATAATATAAGTTTGCGCCTGCACGTATTGCGAGTCTAGCTGACACTCAAAGTAGTGCAATTCAAGGCAACTCATGGTAAAGGTAGAATAAGCTCTGATCACTATTCTTAATATTTACCCTTAATGCACAGCCCATCTCCTTGAGGAGATGTATGATGCTATGTATTACTGTATTTCTATATGTATTACAAAAATCTTGGTATTTCTAGCCTGGATCCAACTGATGAGACCTCAATAAAGGTCGAAACCGGTCTGGGTAGTGGCCCCTTGCCTTTAATACATAGCATCATACATCTCCTCAAGGAGATGGGCTGTGCATTAAGGGTAAATATTAAGAATAGTGATCAGAGCGTATTCAACCATTACCATGAGTTGCCTTGACTTGCACTACTTTGTGGGTCTGCTAGACTCGCAATAAGTGCAGGCGCAAACTTGACTTGTTTGTCTGTTTGCTCACTTGGGAAATAGGGTAAAACCAGGTTTAAAATTAAAATAGCTTGGTATCTTTAACATATATATATATATATATATATATATATATATATACAGGGTGTTCGGGATAAATTTAACATATTTATAATTAATTATATTTTTCCGTAAGTTACATGTATTAACACACACTTCTCTTCATTTAAAAGTTTGGACCCTTCTTCATTCATATACAAGATGTCAGAAAGGATGGATAGCTGGAACCCACCTGAATCATGGAAGAGAATAACTTGTATCATGATGATTCGTGCCCGCCATCTAAATAAGGATATTACGACTGCTGCCCAATGCTCCCTGAATACAGTAAAAACAATCAGGCATGAACTAGAGACTTGCAATGGTGACTACGAGGATGTAGCAAGAAGAAAGATCCCTAGCAGACGATCTGATTGCGTTCGTACAGCAGAATTCCTCGCAAATCTGCAGGAACAGGTGTTGAAGAACCCTGGCATTGGAATTCGGGCTTTGTTCGTGGAGTTGCTAACTGTAGTCAAGCCCTGGATAACAAGGGTAGCCAATGGTAGGCCGTATGTATGGCAGCAGGATTCGGCCCCTTGCCACACCTCTGGGAAAAGTCAAAAATGGTTGTCTGAAAATTTCTACGACTTCACCAGTCCAAATGTTTGGCCTCCAAACTCCCCAGACCTTAACCCCATGGATTATTTTGTATGGGGCGCAGTTGAAAAAGACACCAATCGCACTTCCAGTAATACAAAAGCCCAGTTAATGGATAAAATTAAAACAGTTTTTGCGGCCCTTCCCAGGGAGACTGTAGCATCAGCTTGTTCGAGGTTCCGAAGCAGAATTGAAGCTGTGATCGATGCTAATGGTGGTTATTTTGAGTAAATCTTGTTGATAGTATTGTAATTAACTCTGCCTGTAATGTTTTTCTGTCAATTCATTAAATTTAATAGATACAAAGAAGATTTTCTTTTTCCTTACGAAACTGTCAAATTTATCCCGAACACCCTGTATATATATATATATATATATATATATATATATATATATGTAGAAAGTATTTTTACCTTGGGGATAAATATGTTAAAGATACCAAGCAATTTTAAAACTGGTTTTACTCCATTTCCCAAGTAAGCAAACAGACTAAAAGTCAAGTTTGCGCCTGCAATTGATGCAAGTCTAACTGATCCCACAGGTAGTGCAGGACCAGGGCAACTCGTGGCAAAGGTGGAACAAGCTCCGATCACTAATCTTAATATTTACCCTTAATGCCAAAACACATCTCCAAGAAGGGGATGTATGATGTTTTGTATTAAAGGCAAGGGGCCACTACCCAGACCGGTTTCGACCTTTATTGAGGTCTCATCAGTGGGGAGCCAGGCTAGAAATACCAAGATTTAGTAATACCGAGCTTGTAAGTATTTCGCCAAAACAAGTTACCATAAGGTGTTTTAACCTTATTAAAAATTGCTTGGTATCTTTAACATATTTATACCCAAGGTAAAAATACTTTCTACATTTATATCTCCTCCGGAGATTTTATTTAATAAGGTTAAAACACAATTTACATGGCGGACATACCGCACAAACCAGTGTCATCTATCATTGTCCTCTATGCTGACGACACAGCTATACTTGCCAGATCTATTAAACCGCATCTTGTCACCAAGAAACTGCAAGAAAACCTGCTGAAACTGGAGCACTGGTTCTCCAATTGGAGATTGCAAGCATACCTTCAGAAGAGCATTGCCATGCTTTTCACTTAAAACTCAATATCTCCTAAAGAAGACATCTTCCTATTTAATATCAGGATCTCCTGGAGAGCAGAAGCTAAATATCTCGGTGTACTGCTAGACAGAAAACTAACCTTTAGTCCACATACAAAAGCCTTATGTACAAAAGCATCAAAAGTCATAGCACTGCTTTACTCTCTTCTCAATAGGAATAGTAAGCTGGATACCAAAATCAAATTGCTCCTCTATCAGTTGATGATTTCCCATTATTACTTTACAAGCACAAATATCCTCAAACTGCAGAGAGTACAAAACAAATGCCTACACATGCTTTTAAATGCGTCATGGTATATCAGAAATGTTCAACTTCATCGGGACACAAATATCCCTTATATCTACTCTTTCCTGCAATCTTTAGCAACACAACTCAACATCGTCTTCACATCCAAATGAACTAGTACAACAAGCAGCAAATTACGATGAATCAAATTTCTCCAAATATAGGCTATCCTAATTCCTAACGAGGATCTGTAACTCGCACTCACTTGGGCAGAACACTTAGCTCATAAACGTTCCCCTACACAGTAGCCTTATCAGATAGTAGGGATCATAAAAGCATTTTGTTTCACCTTTATAGACAGTAACGTTCTGCGTTCTGCATGTAAGGATATTTAAACTGTCAGATGTTTAAACAATTTCAAACGTTTCAGATTGACAATGAATTGAATTGGATTGGTAAGATTGTGAAGAGATCAGACGTGTTATTTTAAGATTAAGCCTGATTAGATTTTATACACGGTTTTTCGGGAAGCTCATATTGCACTGACGCTAACACAGTCTGAAACCTACTGGCTCCCCTCTGCATGAAAAATGAACGAGGTCTGATGGCCGCGTAGGCCCCACCTGCAACGAGGACCAGTGGTGGATGAATGGTACTTGATGGAGGTAGGTTTCTGCAATGTAGCCAAGTGTGTTCTTGACACTCCTTTTCCCTGTTTTTAGGGCATTTTAAACTATATTGTTTTGCTGGTAGACACCTGTGTGTGTCTACGGGATTTGCCAGTGGACTCTTAAAAGTCCACAGGATTATCTGTAATTTGCTCGGGAAACCTGAGTAATCTTTATTCTTTTTCTATCTCTTTCTTTACACATTTTTCACTTATTACTATCACGGCAAAACCTCTGAATGAGGCCATAATTGAGGAGGAATAGAAGGAATTCCTCAGACTGGGAAAGCTGCTGAGTGACAACTGGCTGGGAGAAGTTAAGCTTTTTGATACATCCACCCCCCCCCCCCTCAGCAGTCATAGAAGACAAAATAGATGACATAAGTGACGAATTCATTACACACACTCAATCATACTTTGTACACTCCCCAAATTTAGAAGATGCTGAATCCCAAGACAGCATCTGTCAGACCTTGGAAACACATACAGCATTCTAAACAGTCAAAAAGAAGAGAAAAATCTCTACCAACACAGATGAATCCAAAATAACAGAGATGGAATCAGTCAGTGCACCTAAAGAAAAGGTACCACCAGTCATCTTAAGGGATAAAGAAAAATGGATTCCCCTCTCATCAGTCCTCAGAAAACATAACATCACATTCTCATGGACGAAAAACACCGATGAAGGAGTTAAAATTCAACCTGCCACAGTCACGGACTATAGACAAATAACTAGATTTATGGACAATGCAAATCTCCCATACCACACCTTCGCTTTACCCTGCGAAAAGAAACTGAAAGTGGTTCTTCGTGGGGTTGCAGAAGGTATAACCCCTAAAGATGTGATCACCGACCTCTCCAGTCAAGGCCTGTCCCCAGTTAAAGTGAGCAGGATGCTCATGTCAGAAAAAAGACCAATGCCTTTTGTGCTGGTAGAAATCAGCAATACACAAAAGCAAATCTGTGAACTGACAGTTGTATGCTGACTCAAAATATAAACTGAGCCGCTCAGGAAGAAAGCATCAATAGGACAGTGTCATAGGTGCCAAAGGTTAGGGCACGCCCAAAAATTATGTAAGGCAGACTACAGGTGCTCGAAGTGCGGCGTGGGATCGACACCGGCAGGAAGTTACGATCTACTCCTGTCTGCTGTACTAACAGCAGAGGACCTCACCTCGCCTACTACAAGGGATGCCTTTTCAATCCAAAAAAAATGAGGGTCAGCAAGAGTCAATCTTACTCCTCCTCGCAATGACGCCATAAGCAACCTAGTAGATCGCCCCTCAGTTCGAAACACCTCACCTTCAACCATACAGGAAGGAAATCGATCCACAACCATGACAATAACATATGCCGAGACTGCACGAACTAAGATTCCTACATCTCTCGAGCATGCAAGCTCCAACCTAACATCAGCTTTAACTGCTTCGCTTGCCACCATGCTGAGGAATTCAGCAAATCAAGCCCTTCACCATCTTCCAGAAAGAGATTCCTGCAAGGCACTCAAACCATTATAACAGCCATCTGTCATGAGTAAGAAACTCAAACCAAAGTCACTCATGATAGTAGATGGAATGCAAATGGATTGATAAACAAGGTCCTGGAACTTCAAGAATTTGCGACTCGTCTCAGTGCTGATATCATCTTGATTGATGAAACAAAACTAAGACCAGCTAATAACCCTAGAATCCTTGGCTACATTACGTACAGAAATGATAGACTTGGCACAAGAGGTGGAAGCACAGCCATATGTATCAAGAGCTACCTAAATCATAACACAATACCCAACCCCCAAACCGTAAACCTTGAATTGGCCGGCGTTGAGGTGCATACCAGCAACGCTGGCAGTCTCAAGATCTATGCTGCTTATAATCCTCCCAGCATTCCTCTGCTAACAACAGATCTGGACTCCATACTCAGATCAAATGACTCCATAATAATAGCAGGAGACATCAATTCAAAACAAACAGCTTGGTACAGCTCTTCAATTAACACCAAAGGCTACACGCTATTCAACTACGCAATGCTCAACTCTGCTGTTGTGGCCGGACCTACCGATCTCACCCACTTCAGCCCATCTGGATCTCGGATGTGCTAGATATCGTTATTTTTAAAAATATAAGATACCAATACAAATTGGAAACAGTTAATGATTTATCTTCTGGCCACAGTCCCATTGTGCTTAATCTAGGTTCATCATATCAATTCTCTCCCCCACGCACATTCATACCACGGGACAATTTAGCCAAGGTTCTTCCGGATTATATTGGTCAGGTGTCCAACAAGTTAGAAATTTTACCCAACCAGTAGTTTGGTTTCTGCAAGGCTCATAGCACAGTTCAACAAGTACACCAGCTAGTGGAGATCATCACAAAAGACTATAATTGGAAACCCATACAGCTGCCATCTTCATCGATGCTGAGAAGGCGATTGACAAAGTATGGCATCAAGGCCTTCTTTACAAACTTATAAAATTTAACTTGCAAATCATGATAACAAAAATAATCCACTCATACGTGAAAGACAGATATATGTAGGTCAGGGTCGGCGAAACGGTTTCGTCCAGACGTCTTGGCAGCATACCTCAGAGCTCTCTTCTGGCCCCATCTCCTGTTCTATATCTATGCAGTAGACATCCGTCTGAACCCGAGAACAACATTCACTGCATTATATGTAGATGATACCGCATTAATGGCAAGATCTCTGAGCCCAAATTGGCAACTAGAAGAATTGAAAGCAGTATACATATACTAGAAAAATGGCTAGCAGACTGAAGGATCCAAGTAAATTCTCAAAAGATCTCAGCCATAAAGTTTTCTAGAAAGAAAATCCATAGTATGGAGGACATTCATCTTTTGGGAGTTAAGATTCCATGGCGGACTGAAGTCAAATATCTTGGAGTGAAACTTGATAAAAAAACTCCAATTCAGCAATCATATAAGACACACTGCCTCGAAGACATCCAAAGTAATTGTGCAGCTCTACCCTGTGATCAACAGAAAATGAAACCTGGATACACAAACAAAGTTAATAATTTACAAGATGGTTATATGACCGGTCATCAATTATGCATCCCCAGCAAGGAGCCACACCATAAATACAAATATTCAAAAACTACAGAGATTACAGAACAAGTGTCTGAGGATGATTCTAGATGCCCCTTGGTTTATTAGAAACTCCCAGACCCATAGAGAAGTCAACATTCCTTATTGCTTCTCCTAGATCTAGCTGAGAAGTTCTTTACCAAGGCAAGCAACCACTCAAACCCGTTGATCAAGGAAGCTTCGGAATATAATGAAGCGGAAAGCTACAAATATAAAAGGCTCAAGTCAATCTTACGTCCAGCTGAACACAGCTAATTTCATTTCCCCTCACTGGACGAGCTTATAGCTCATAAACACTCCATTCAAAGTTCTTCCTTTGCAGACAAAGGGGAATATGAAAAGCATTTTTGCTTCACCCAACTCGCCAGAAACGTTATTCGTAAAAATTTCAAACTTCACCAATGAGATACAATCGATGTTGTACAAATTTCAATTCATTGCTCGCAGTTGCAGTTTGATTTGAAGTACTCGTGGGTGTCTGTTCAATACAGAGGGTTTTGAAGTCCAGTATTTTTATTAATTTTATTAAAAAAACGTGTTCAGTTCTTCATCAAAAATATAATTATTGAGATTTTCTCTTTTAAACATGGACAAGTGGCAAGAAAAAGTTTCTAAATTTAAATTTAATTCCAAATCTCAGGGAAAAAAGCTACAGTAATTGCACTGCTTAAAAGTGCAGTGCATCAGTTAGGAAAGTACATGAACGAGGCATTGAAAGTGAAGATCTCAATGCCTGTCCTTTCCCACTCACAAGAAACCACTTCTGACACAGGTAATTCAGATAAAAGAGAAAGTGGTGCTAGTTATGATTCAAATTCAGATTTACAAGGTTCTTCTAAAAAGATCAAAAAATCATATAAGGAAAAATTCAAAGAAGACTGGTTGGAGGATCCCATTCTTAAATTATGGATCAGTTCAGGTAAAAGTAAAGGACAAACTGCTTATTGTAAATTATGTGATAAAAGCATTAATGGTAGCAAACGTCTAATGATTCGTCATGCAAACACTCTAAAACACAAGCAGAATGTAGAATCTAAAAGAATTACAGCAGATATAATGTCATTGTTTAAATCCAGTTTCAAATACCAGTCGGAAAAACAAATTAAAGAAGCAGAATTAAGATTATGTGCATATGTTGCAGAACGCAATCTGCCTTCGAGGCTTATCGATACTCTTCCAACTCTATTGAAAACAATTGCTCCTGATAGTGAAATTGCTAAGAAAATACATTGTGATTACAGCAAATAAATCTCTAGCAGTTGTGGTTTGTTACTATGATGATTCCACAAAATCAGCAGAGCATTCGTTTTTAAATAACATTGATGTTAGTGACGAAACAAGTTCAGCTTTGTTTGAAGCTCTGATAGAATTACTAAACAAGCTGAAGGTGCCTCTTGCAAATCAGGCTTTATATTAGGTTTTGCTGCTGATAATGCCTTTAGTTATGGGATTCTGGCATTCAGGCTTGCCTTAAATCATTAAATGAACATTTATATGTCGCCAGATGCATATGTCACAGCTTTAATTTTTGTGCAGTTGAAGCATCTAAGAAACTACCAAATTCATTAAAAGAACTATGTGCAGATATTTAACATTTCATACAAAAGAAACCGAAAAGTTTAACAGAATTTAAACAAATTCAGGAACTATCAAACTTAAAACCACATAATTTGCTGAGGTTGGGTAAAACTCGTTGGTTTCAATGCATGATGTTGTGTAAAGAATAGCAAAAAATAAAATAGGAAAGTACATGAACGAGGCATTGAGAGTGAAGATCTCAATGCCTGTCCTTCCCACTTACAAGAAACCACTTTTGACACAGGTAATTCAGATAAAAGAGAAAGTGATGCTAGTTATGATTCAAATTCAGATTCAAACACTGAATGCTTTGGTTTCATACTTTATCTGGAGAGCAGTAGAAGATGGAATTGAGCAAGCCAAATCAGTTTTAACTGCACTACAAAATCCCTTAATTAAGGCATATTTTCTCTTCTTAGCAGTCATTCTACCAACAGTAGTAAATCTCAATTTAGATTACCAAGGCACTGAATATCGTCTTCGTCTTATAATTTCATCAGTAGGAGATAAAATGAAAATGATCATCAAATATCAATATGTTACAAATACACCAATTGAAAAGATAAATCCAGCTGACAATGGTCAGTTTTTAGACATAGAAAATATATATCTAGGGGCAAGAGTGGAAGCCCTTCTAATGAGTTTAGATAAGAGTAAAGTTCCAGAAAGAGACATAAGACACTTCAAGGTGAAATGTTTGTCCTTCTATGTTGAGTTCTGTAGCCAAGTTTTCAAACGAATAAATTTCAAAGATCCTGTATTAAAAAGTTTAGCGATGCTGAATCCTGAAATGTGCAAATCAGACTGTTTTTATGGTATAATGCCATTTGCTGTAAATTTTTCTAATGTTATTGAAGAAAATAGTTATTATTATTATTATTCGTGACACTTCAAAGGAGTCCGAAGACTCTTGGCGGAAGACACCACTGTACAACTATCTCCACTACTACACCGAACCTCTACTACCAATCATCTCCATCAACGCAAATCTACCGCTCACCACCACCACAACTAGTATTTTTTATCTGTAAATTGCGTGTGTTCTGAAGGGCCGATTTATCTGTATGCGGGATGAAAAACCCGGGTTTCTGGGAGAAAAAAACCTGCTACCTCCGTATGAGATCGGCTAACTCACCTACGATTGAAAAAGTCCACATAAAGATTCACGACGAGAATGGCAACTATTGAAAACTGTAAAAGAATTTGAAAACGGTCAAGAATTCATGGTTTTTTGGAATAAAGTTTTTGAAATGAAAAATGCGGTAGGAGAAAACTTGTTTCCTAATTTAACAACATTAGTTAAAGTTGTACTGTGCTTCCCTCATTCATCAGCAGCAACTGAAAGAATATTTTCAACAGTGACAATAAATAAAAATAAAATAAGAAATTAACTACAAACTCCCTTGATGAATGGACTCCTTTTGACAAAAGAAAAATTGAAACATTCATCAGCTACAGATTTTACTATTTCTGAAGACAGGACGGAGCTTGAAAAGTAATGTCTCATTTCGAAATTCCAAAATTAGCATGACATGCAATTTCATACCTTTTAGTGGGAATAGTACAACTTACTAAAATTACCGCTCGATTCAGGTTTGAGAATTAATCCATTTCGAAAATCGGACTCCTTCCCTTCCGACGGCTGGTTCTCTAACATGGTAACCTATGGCAGGCCACAGCGGACGCACTAATAATGCCTGTGACGTTACTTCCGCTTGCGAACGAGGACGAGTCGCCTGCTAACGCATCACGACGTGCACAGTGGTCTCCGATAGACTTCAATGTTAAAAAAAAAAAAAGACCAGTGAAAAGGAAAGAGTCCCTTCTAAAAAATGAATTAATTCAAAAACTAAGGATTATCCGTTTTTCCAGTTAGTTGAGATGTGACATTCCACAGGTAAGGGATTGTGTGTCATGCAATTTTGAAATTTTCCAAACGAGACATTTCTCGTCAAGTCATACCAAAATCACTTTAAAAAAAAAAAAAACGTTTTTTCGAAGTATTTCCTCCTCTTTGGCGCCTTTACTATCCTGGCGCATGTGTGCGTCGCACACATTGCACATATGGCCGGTGGGTACCGTCTGAGGAGTTAGTTAATTTGCAAAATCTATTAAAAATAATGAATAAATACTAACAGTGTTTTTCTTGTGAATTGTAACTCCTGTATATAAAATAGCATATTAAATAACTAAAATTTAATATTACATTATTTACATAAAATGTTGCATAAAAATCTAGTACTTTTTTTTTCAGATTTAGTACCTTTTTTCTGTTGGTACAAAATTTGTTTGCTGCGTGGTCACCCTGGTTATGGGCGTCGCTGTCTTAAGAAAGCAGTGATGTATTACCAATCATCGTAAAAAAAGATAATTGGTAAAATATCTTTTAATACTGGATATGTGTAATACGCTTATTTCCTTACTCATTTTATGAGTGAGTGGGAATGGTAGAGTAAGTAATTCCCCAATGTTTCGAGTTAGATAGGTTAAACATCGGCATATAATAACACTGGTGGCTAAAATAATTTTCGACATGTGTTTTTCACATCGTTGGTGAATCCTCCCCATCGTTTCGCTTATTGTGTGATCATTATTTTATTCTTTTCCTCATCATTCCACAAATCACTCCGTTTATCCATTTCCTCTTCTGCATTCCAGATACCTATTTATTACTATTATTATCATTATTATTTATCCAATAGTAATCAAACTCAAGGTAAGCTACTAACACTCTATCTGTTGACAGTCCTCATTTAAGGCATTGTAAATCAGGTTGGGGACTGTAATAACTTGGAGATAGCATTTCTAATGAATAATATGTGTAGGTGGTAAAGTTATGGCTGTAGCGCATGAGGTACACGCACCATATACTAATGTAGCACCATATAAAAATAACGGAGCTTAAAAATAACGAAAAGAAATTTATTACACTTCATTTCAGTCATTTTTATGGCTGGGAAAAAAGGAAGTAAAAACCAAACCCCTATTTATTGGCTGAAAATAACACTTTAGTATTGTTGTATCGTTTAACCAAAAAATCACATTTACGGTATGCGTGATTGTAATGGTAGATAATTAGCTATGGATACAACGAAAATGATACTTAAAATTTTGTTATTTTTCATTTCAAGATTAAGTTTAAAAAAATCTTTAAATTTATTATTCTTAGGAGTGTCAGGACTCATTGTGAGAAGCTGCAGCCACTACATTTCAGTCATTCTTTTGAAGAGGCAGTATTATTATTATTTTTCAATTTGTTCATCAGTGATATTGGAAAGGATTTGAGAGGAAGTGTTCACTTGTTTGCTGATGATCCAAAGTTGGGTAGAGCAATTGTGAGTGCACAGGATGTCAAAATTTTACAGGATGATTTGGATAGTTTGGAGGACTGGGTTAGGAAAAATGGATGTCAGTTTAATGTGGCAAAGTGTAAGGTTATGCACTTTGGGGTGAAAAGAACAGCAGCAGTATATCGCATTGGTGGAACCGTACTCCAGGAGATTGATGAAGCCAGGGATTTGGGAGTGCTGGTGGATAGGGAGTTGATGTTTAGGGGGCACATTGCAAAAGTGACTAAAACAGCTCACCAAATCACTTGGCTTATGAAAAATACTTTAACATGCAGAGACAAACAAGTTCCTCTGTATCGAGCCTTGATAAGACCCCATCTGGACTTCTGTGCCCAGTTATGGGCACCAGGGTTTCTTTGTGAAGGGGAGGAAGTGGAGAGGGTCCAGAGACGAGTGACCAAGATGATAGCAGTGTGGAATGTAGCTTATGAGAATAGGTTGAGGATTTGTGGGTTGCAGAAATTGGACGATAGGCGAAGGAGGGGTGATATGATTGAGATATTCAAATTACTGAAGGGTTTTTATAAGATTGATCCAGAAGATATTTTTGAAAATATGACTGGTGGTGGGAGGACTAGGGGCCATGCATGGAAGCTGGGCAAGAGCGTGGTTGACAAGGGTGTTAGAGCTAGGTTTTTTACTTGGAGAGTGGTGAATGAGTGGAATAAGCTTCCAGAGTCTTTTGTGGGTGCTACGACCGTGAATGAGTTCAAGGCAAGATATGATAGATACTGTGTGAATGCTGAATAGTTGTTCCAGACATGATGTTAGGGCCTCCCTCGATGAGTCTGTCGACTCCTTGGAGTTTCCCGGAATAATAATAATAATAATAATAATAATATTATTATGGGCGACTCCAGGGAGTCCTTAGACTCATCAAGGGAGGCGCTAAACATCATGTCCACACAACTGTATGCCATTCTCACAGTATCTATCATTCCTTGCCTTGAACTCATTCATCGTCATAACTACCCACAACAGACTCTGGTAGCTTATTCCACTCATTTACCACTCTAAAAGTAAAGAACCCAGCTCTAACACCCTTGCTAACTACACTCTTGCCCAGCTTCCATAGGTGTCCCCTAGTTCTCTCACCACCAATCCTGATCTCAAAAATATCCTCTGAATTAATCCTATAGAAACCCTTTAGCAATTTGAATGTCTCAATCATATCCCTCTCTTCCATCTATCAACCAATTTATACAACCCACAAATTTTCAACCTGTTCTCATAAGGTTCATTCCATAGACCTGGTATCATCTTGGTCACTCACCTCTGGATCCTCTCTACCTCCTCCTCCCCATCAAGAAGAAACCTAGGTGACCAAATCTGGGCACAGTAGTAGAGATGAGCTCTTATCAAGGCTCGGTACAGAGGTACAATAACTTGCTTGTCTCTGCTTGTCAAAGTATTTTTCAACAACCAAGTGAGTTGATGAGTTGATTTAGCCACTATTGCCTCCTAAACTTCATCTCCCTATCCACCAACACTCCCAAGTCCCTGGCCACATCAATCTCCTGGAGTACAGTTCCACCAGTGTGGTATACTGCTGCTAATCTTTTAACCTCAAAATGCATAATCTTACATTTTGTCACATTAAATTGACATCCAGTCTCCTTAGCCCAGAACTCTAATCTATCCAAATCTTCCTGCAAGATTTTGACATCTTCTGCATTCACTATTGCTCTACCTGACATCATCAGCGAACAAATGAACTGTTCCTCTTAGATCCTTCCCTATATCGTTAATGAACAAATTAAACAGCAGTGGTCCAAGAAGGTCTCCATGAGTTAGGTGGTGGTCTCTTAGTTATAAAATTTTCTCCTCCCTCAAGACGTTGACAAATCTCATGCCCATAGTAGTGGGATTCAGACATTCAGGTTATTTGGGAGGAGAAGTATCCACTTGACAAACTAGGCAGTCTATATGAACCGCTCATGATATATGGTTAGGCCAATTTTTTTAAGAAGAAACTCCCCTTGTTTTGTAAAAAAAAAAAAAAAATTGATATGCCATGCCTACACTTTTCATGAAATAGTATTAACCTATAGTTTCTTAGTATGTATTTTATTCTAGTAAAACTAAGATTATTATTATTATTATTTGGACACTTCCAGGGTGTCCAAAGACTCATCGAGGGAGAGTGTGCCGACACAGGGCCGGTCCAAGAGTATCTGATGCCCCTAGGGAAAGAAAATTTAGGTGGCCCTATGGTCTCTCTCTCGCTATATATTTTGTCATACTGACACAAGCACACATACACCTACCCATGTGGATATTTATAAAAATAATATCATTAAAAAATTTATTAATCAAAACCAATACATTTGTATACAGGGGAGTGGAAGAAATAGAGAAATGCAAAAATAATGTAGGATCATCAGCGAGCACCAGGATGGCTTGACTTATTTCAGTTTTTTATTATTAATGAAGGTTTTACTACTTTTTTTCGAAGGGTATAATTTTTCCCCGAACTATGTAGCAAAATGTGGCACCCCGAAGTCTTAGCGCCCCTTGGCGATTGCCTCGGTTCACCTAATGATAAAACCAGCCCTGTGCCAACAGCATCCACTGATTGAACCCCTTCCAACTACTAACCACTCTCAAACTTGCTTAACTTTTTTGCGTGAGCCATTAGTAGCAGAGGCTCTACCAATCAACCAACCTTTGCTTTTGATAGTACACAACTATAACCAAATTAAGAGTAAAATAGTACACAGATATTTATTTTAAAAATTATAACTTTCAAATTTCTAACTTAGTATATTAATGACAAGTGTTGCAAGCATTTTAATAATAATGATTTCAGTAAAACATATTATATTGAAATAAGTGCCTGGGATATCAAGTACATGTAGGAGTTGTACTCAAAAAATAAACAATAATATTACTCATCGCTTTGCATTCCCAAAGAGAGGGCTCCTTTTCTTTAAAGGGAAAAAACAGTTTGAAAACTATGCGTTAGAGGATGATATAAAGTTAATCAATTATTTTCTTAAGGAGCACCAATGTGTTTTGAACACACTGGCTTTATCCTGTGATTTTAAATGAATAAAAGTATTATGACATAAATAATGCATGTTCTGACACATACCTTGGGATAGACCTGGTGTACTGCATGTTTTTGTTTTGTTAATTTGAAAGTTTACCTGAAACATAACTTAGATAATACATTGTTGATAATTATAGAGTCAAAAAACCGAATAACCATAAAAGAATAAATGACAAGGTAATTAAAACCAAACTAAAATTAAAATTAAAAGCAAAGATTAAAAATGCATATCAAATTTTAAAACCAGAAAGGAATAAATGATGTGGTGACATAATGAAACTTCCAAGAAAGAATGAATGAATAAAATAAAAATGATGAAAATGATTATGGTAAAAATTTTCCAGAAATATAGTGTCTGATATAAAGCATTTGTCACACTTATGTTCTCTTCCACTTAGGCTTGACAGATTTTTAAATCTTTTAGTTGGTGCATTTGTGATGTCATATACTTCTTTTTTTTTTGCTTTAAGCGTTTGTTGCCTTTGCAGCAGTTTAGTGGTTTTGTGTTCTTTCTGTTTTGTTATTTATTTTTATGTTTTGCAATTGCAGTTTTGCCTATTTAGGTTCAATTTTTAGTGACAATGGCAAATGAAAAATGAAAATGGACAATGGGATCAGCAAAACTGGTATAGTGGGTAGCAGTTGAAGAATTTTGATATGGAATAAGAGAGAAATTAGCCCAAACATTCAACTAGCAGTATATAAGGCAGTGTTCAAACCAATTTTAATTTGTGGATCTCTGAGAGTTGTGTTAGAAATAAAGCAGTCGATTGAAGACTAGACTACAGATATGAGAGTGATGAGAAAAATTAGGAAAGTGAATAGATGGCATCAAAGGCAGAATTATATTAAAAATGAGGAAATTAAGAAGGAACCTGACATTGTTAGCATTCAAGAATGTGTGAGCAGAGCTATATTAAGGTAGCAAGGTCACCTAAACAGAATGGGAGAGAAAAAATTAGCAAAAGAAGTGTTTTTTGATTGGATGGCAGGGGAAAAACCCCGAGGAAGACCAAGATCTAGGTTGACTAATAAAATTAGAAGTGCCTTAGAAGACCAAAAGGTAAGATCTGACAACATCAGAGTACGGACAAATAATATAAGTTAAAGATACTAAGAAATTATATTCTGTTTCATCCTTTATCCAAGTGTAAGCAAACAAAGTTTGCACATGAAGTAACTTCACGACTGGGCTACTTGTATATAGAGGCTAATGACTTCACATCAATTGCCTTATATCCCATGATGCAAGGCACATATCCTTACAGAAATGTATAATGCTGTGCATTATGGGAAGAAGCCACTACCCAGACTGGTATCGACCTCTATTGAGGTCTCATCAGTTTGTTTGTTTACACTTTGGTTACAGCCATAGGCTCTCTTCTTTCTCCGACCTTAGTTAGCTTTTTCATGGAGCCATTTGAAAAGAATGTTCTAAATTCTTCCCCCGTTAAACTTGCTATGTTGACGGTGTTCACAATTTGGCCGTGTTGCCGGGACACCTTACACACTTTCCTATCCCATTTGAACAGCTAACATCCAAGGATCCAATTTACAACAGAAATAGAAAGTAACAACAATCTACCCTTCCTAGACACCGTAGTTACAAGACAAACAAATGGGTCAAATGCCAGCCTGGCTGGCCAAGTGGTTAGTGTGTTCGCTCTCTAGTCAAGAGGCTGCGGGTTCGAATACTGCTGTTGGCATGGATGTTTGTGATTGTCTGTGGAAATACTAGTGGTGGTGGTGGTCGGCGGTAGATAGCGTTGGTGTAGTTGCGGTCAGTTGGTGGATTGTGAGTGGTGGAAGCAGAGTTGTACAGTGGATGCCCTCCCTTGATGAGTTGTTGGACTCCCTGGAAGTGACAAATAATAATAATCTCTGACCTTCACAGTCTATAGTAAAGCCACACACAGTAAAATAAACATCCATCAACAGTCATATTCCCTCCCCCCTCAACAATTTGGAACTATAAAAACTTTAGTCCTATGGGCAACATTAATTTGTTCAGATAATTGCTCATTGCACTCATCACAGACCTTACCCACATAAAGAAACACCTTTTTGGTCAATAGTTACACCTCTCACCAAATAAAAAGAATTTTAACATGATGCATCCCCTATCCCCCACCTTCCAGACATAGATTACAGCAAATCCATCATCATCATCTCCTGTATTCATGGCATCTCAGAAAAGGTGGCCAAGATCTTAAAAAAGCACAGTCTTATGACCACTGATAAACCACACATACTAACTATTCTCTGTAATTCTGTTGCATCGAGTCTTCTGATACATACTCCACGTGTGCAATAACAATTTTGAGCAACACGAGCCAAAGTTTCTATACTCTGACAACTTGCTCTGCAGTTCTTGTCATCATTTCTTCCCTGAGCTGTATGAACCAGCGTTGCAGAGCATTGATTATTGTCCTAATTAAATCTATATATTCAAAACTAGGAAGGAAGCGAGTTCCATCCTTGATTCATTGATGCTGAGAGAGAACATGCTTAGATTCTTGCAATGTAGCTCAGCTCCATCAACTGAGGTTGCAACATTAAAGCCTATCTCCTTTGTTCGGCCGAGGCAGTTGTAATTGGTGGCCTTACATCAAGCATCCATCCAGAGGTATGTCGATAATCATCCTTAATACATGAAGTCCTAGAGGCAGCACGAGACATACTTTTGAAGTGGAGATAGAAAATTTCTG
The DNA here is from genome assembly GCF_054136105.1 of Typopeltis vanoorti. Classification (NCBI taxonomy): domain Eukaryota; kingdom Metazoa; phylum Arthropoda; class Arachnida; order Uropygi; family Thelyphonidae; genus Typopeltis; species Typopeltis vanoorti. The sequence continues at coordinate 3,728,348 of NC_143564.1, forward strand.
TAACCTGGATCGATGTGATCTAGGCACCAGCCATTGCAACAACGGAATCCCAAGACCTCTATTGTTTATGGTGGCATGGAAAAATGCTAGTGGCATATCACAAGGAAGATGCAACCACGAATGGACTGCTGAGTGAACTGCTGCATCCATCTGGAATAGTATTGAGAGAGAGAGAGAGAGAGAGACTTTACCTAGGACTAACCTATGGTAGAGTCTAGGAAGAAGGAAATAATTAAGAAAGAATGAAAAGCCTCTGTTGAGGTTTAAGAGGAGCTTTATGGAGAGAGAGAGAGAGAGAGAGAAAAGATCCTAGAGTGGATGGGAAAGAGGAACAGCCTGTCAGAGAGAAAACTCCAAGGTACCTCCACTCCTCTGGAATTGGAAGAATACAAAGACATGCTGCATAGGGAAAACTCAAAGTTCTCAACCTTCAATTTCTTGTCTCTGTCTGAGGGGACAAGAGAAAGCGTACTTGACTTTGTCACATTGTTTAGGCCTCGAACATGAAAGTCGACTACTTGTTTGAAGAGTTTCTTCAAGCTTTCTCTTGTACAGGCTATGAGTATAAGCAAATACCATCAGCAAGTGTCACTTGGAAGAGAGCGAAGAAACTCATCATTGACACAATTGAAGAAATAGGAGAACAAAAGAGAGAGAGAGGGGTCTCCTTGGTGTACACCTCTAAGTGCTGGGGTGGTGGATGTTGATTTGGAGCCCAGAGTGATAGTAAGGGAATTTGCAGAGTAAATCTCATATGTAGATGAGGAAAACTTCTGGATAGCCTGCAAATGACAGATCTTGAAGTATAGTGTGAAGAGAGATACTGACCATGGCCTTTTGGAGGTCCAGCCATCTGCAGTGATGAAGACTCTCTGCCTAAAATCATATTGGATGTATGATTGAGATGTTTAACTAACACTCTATGAAAGAGACCTAAGAGAACAGGAGCAACTGTAATTGGATGGTAGTCCAATTACAGTTGTTGCTCCTGTTAGAGGGTACAGACGCATCTCCCTTTTATGAATGAATATTATTCTTGACTGATGAAGATACGATGGTAGACATTTGGGAAACAGAAGTATATCATTTCTACTGATCAGATCCTGGGTGTACACAGAGATTATGGCATAGGGAGAGAGTGGAAGATGGAAATTGTAGATGGGAGAGATTCCCTGACCTCAAACTTGGTAAAGTATCTGTCAAACCTGGTAGCTTCACACACAGGAAAGACAGAATTATATGTGAAGAATAGTTTATGTTTTATTGGAAAGGTAAAAGATTACCTTTCCTATTATTATGAGATGCTGCCAGGTGGCATATCGTGGAATTATTGCTCCTAAAGGATAAGTAACTTTTTTGTATTTTATTTGAGAATGTTAGGTTGACTCATTGTAGTTTTTGTTTTAAATGGGTGTGGGATTGACTGAGCTAGTTAGTTTGTAAGTAAATGGAATTTTTTTTTTTTTTGTTTCAATAAGATGTTGTTGGCATGGCATCAGTGTATAGACAGTGACCGCAAAGACTGTGTTGTCGGGCAATTTGAATTTGTAGTATTTTATTGAGCGCAGTGTGTGTATATGAAATGTATTCATTATGAAAAGTAAAGGATATGTGTAAGGAAACTGAAGAGAGAGAGTGTGTGTGTATTGAACATTTCAAAAGTGAGCTGTTAGGTGATGAGAACGCAGCAAATACGCACCAAAGATCGGACAGTACCGACGGTAAGATGGAAAATGATGTTATTAATGTTAAACATGCAGCTGTGGAAATAGTGGAGATCAAAATGGTCATTAATAAAGAAACTGTGCTTGAATGTTATCCTTCATAGGATGAAATTGAAAAATTGCAGAAGGGCAAAGAGATTAACAGAGCTGAAAAGAGGAAGAAGAAGGTGGTTCAAAGGAATAATAAAGACCAACCAAACATGGAGAAAATTATGAGAAAAATCAATTATCAGATGAGTACTTAATGAGAGTGTGATGACAAAATCGTGTTTTATAGGTGCAAAAATTTAAGATATTAGCCATGCCATTCCTGATGCAAAAAGGTAAGTCGAAGGAAATGATTGTCTTGTTTTGATACAAATGATTTGAGAGGTGATAAGTATTCTATGAGGGAAGATGTAAAGGAGTTGTTGGAAGAGCGAGAAGGTGAAGATTGTAAACTTCCGCCTACCACACTATAATAGAGGTGAACTGAGAGGGGTGTTGCTAGCCACTTAGTCTATACATAGATTGTGCAGAAGGAATAATGTAGGATTTTTGAATCTGTGGTTGACAAAAAGAAAGATCTGTACAATGCTGGTGGAATGCATCTAAATGGTTTCGGTGTTAGGTGTCGAGAGAGGGAGAGAGCTTTGTCCACCTAGTTTAAGTGCAAATTCAGGGAAACTTAAGCAATTCATGTGGCAGCAAGTGAGTTTCTGTGAAGGCAGGCATAAAGTGAGTGAGCATAAGAATGACCAAGTATTGAATCTAGTCTGAAGCAAAAATATTGAATACAGTAGTCAGTTCAGAAAGTGAAGGTAGGTGGGGACCAAAAGGGATTCTGCAGTTTTTATATGCTGATGCCAGAAGTATCAGGAACAAGAGGGAAGGAGTTTTTGGCATTAGTTAGTGCAACCTTGCCAAAAGTTATAGGCATTAGTGAGACTTGGCTAACAGCAGATGATGTAGTTACAGGGATAGAATGTGAGATCTTTAGTATTTTCAGGGAAGATAGGATGGGGGGGGGGTACTGCTGATGATAGTGGATGAATTGGAGCCAAAAAGAATAGGAGATAGGTGGAAGGGCAGTGTTCATTTGAAGCAGTTTGGTGTGAGATTAAGACCAGTAAGACAAAATATACAGTTGATTGTTGCTATAGACCAGGGAGTAGTACTACAGATGATCTGGAAGATATGCATTGCCAAATTAGTACAATGAGTACAGATCGAGTGATTATTTCGGGGGACTTCAACTATGGAGATATAGACTGGAAGACAGAAAGGTCACATAGCAGGAAGGAAATAGAATTTATACACCTACTAAGAGATAATTACTTAAGGTAGCATGTGATGGAGGGTACCAGGGGTGGGAGAGTATTGGACGTGGTCATAGGATCAAAAGAGCTATCCATAACCAAGTGACCACATTGCCTCTGAGTGCTGAAAGTGACCATACAGTCTAGGCTTGGGAGATTATAAAACATGAATATTCTGTCAAGAAGGGGGTATATGTGGAACTACGAGGCAGGTGATTATGACCAGCTTAGGAAGAAGCTTAAATTTGTGCCAGGGCATAAAACACTGCATGGAATATAGTTAAGGGCCATCTAGAGCAATGTTTCCTCAAACTTCAGCTATCCATGTACCCCTTCTTAAATTGTCATTATTACCAAGTACCCTCTTATCAAAAATAATAAAATTTTTGCATTTTAAGTCCGTAGATGCTGTATGGTCATTGCCGTACCTCACATGGTTTTGGTAATGATGTCTTCTGTTAGAATAAGTGGTGGAGTCACAGATTCCCTTTCCACACAGTTTCTAGGACAATTACAAACATCCATACCCACAGCAGGATTCAAACCGACAACCTCTTGGCTGGAGAGCGGACATGCTAACCACTTGGCTAACCAGGCCGACTCCCCCGCCCATCAAATAATAATAATAATAAATAAATAAAAAAGTATGTTTCATTGTAAATGTCTATTTTATTTGGACTTAGATGTACATGTAAACAAAAAATATGATTTATTTTTAATAGAACAAAAATTTTTACTTCATTTAAATAATTTATCATCAATGAGAAGGATACAATATCAACGTATTCTTGTTGCTTACAGCTACTTGTATCTGCTATATTGCTCTCTTTTGTGCATTTTATAAATTCAGTCTTTAACCAATGACCCATACTTAAGAATTTGAAAGCTAAAAAAATTACTGTATTTACTTGAATATAACTCACATTTTTTCCCCAAAATTAAAGCAAAAAATCGTTAAGATATGTGTGGGGATTTTCGGAAAGTAAAGTTTTCAGAAAAAAACTGAAAATGGATATGACTTACCAAGAAGCTCCTATTCGCCATCACTACTTCCGACCTTGAGAGCGGTTTCCTTGTGGGCATCATCAAAATTATCTACCCAAATAGTGTCATCTTCTTTCCCATTATTTCAAGCAAAAATTACCAGTAATTTACAAGATTTGAGATACATAATGAGCAATCCTTCACAAATGACTAATGAGAAGTGAAAGCAGAGTGCAAAACAGATAGCATTGGAAGGCCAGTAGAGATAGAGCAGCTGTGAAGACGTGCAGTATTAACAAAAGATCGCGTGACACAAAGACAAAAGCAAGCCAACAATTGAGTTGAAATGCTAATTCTCTTCAACTGAGTTCCATATCTGAAACACATTCACTATATATTTCTTAGTTTTAACACGTTCACAACAGGGTGGTGTCAAACAAAATATGTTGCCAGTGCAACATATGGTTTTGCTTGAGTCTATACAGCAGTTTCTGTGGGATGGGACATGTGATTCATTAGTTAGTACCATTTTTATCCTAGTTGTTTCTAATTGCACTATTTGTTTAGAAATATATTACACAGCCTGCAAATGTCTCTGTACCTTATTCAGGGACATAATATAAGTACAGGTAACCCTCGTATATCGTGGTACTTATACAACGCAGTCTAAAATTGTAGTGACCCTTGTTGAACTTGGTACTTATACAATGCAGTTTCGATATAACGTGATCTACAAATTGTAGTAGCCCTTTATCTTTTCATATGTTTTTCACTGCGCGACTTAAAAATCAAATTTTATCTTCGTTAAATTTGTGTCTGACTGTATCCCACATGTAATTATAAGTAGTGAATTTATATTAGGGGAAATACCCTTTAGCATGCATGTACCTCAATTGTTTACCGTATAAAATGTTTATTGTTGAAAATTGTCCTCATTTCTGCCAGGAAAACACATTAAAAATCATAAGTGTGTTCATCTCAAGCTGAGCACTTTATTTTCTGGTGAGTTACATTATGTAATGCTAGCTTTTTTGTGTAAAAAATTATTTTTATAGTAATGGCCACAAATTGCAATGAAAGGGAAAAACCAACATTGAAAACAAAATTAATTTCCCTCGAAGAAAAAAATTCTAAATCTTGGATCTGTTGAAAAATGGAGAAAAACCAGTTTTTGCAGGGACTTTGAATTTAAATTAATCAACAATTCGAACAATCAAACAAAATTAACATAAAATCCGAGAAAGTGTTTATTGCTGGGTCAGTGATATGTGCAAAGCGCATTGCTTGTTTACGCGATATTCTAATGGAAAAATGGAGAAATCTCTAATGATTTCGATAGAAGATTGCGCCTCAAAAGAAAATTCCTATGTTGAAAATTTATTGTTGAAAATTTATTTATCACTAGGTTAGACTATAATAGATTTAGTTTAATCCTTTATCCCAGTGAGAGCAAACAAAGTTTGCGCCTGAAAATATCTTCAGGACTAAATATAGTGTTGTACTATCTTATCCAGTAAGTAGTGCAACACCAAGGCAACTCGTGGCAAAGGTGGAGCAAGCTACCAGGCAATTGCCTGGTAGCTTGCTCCACCTTTGCCACGAGTTGCCTTGGTGTTGCACTACTTACTGGATAAGATAGTACAACACTATATTTAGTCCTGAAGATATTTTCAGGCGCAAACTTTGTTTGCTCTCACTGGGATAAAGGATTAAACTAAATCTATTATAGTCTAACCTAGTGATAAATAAATTTTCAACATCTTTCTCTAAATCCAGAGTAATTTTTAAAAAAAGGTGATAAACCTTTTGGCAACTCCCATAGGCACAGATGACTTGCTACTGCTTCTGCCTGGTATCTCCAGCTCTGGGCCTGGCTCCCACTGAAGAGACCTCAATAAAGGTCGAAACTAGTCTGGGTAGATGGCCAATCCCTTTAATGCATAACAGTATACATATCCACATAGGAAATGTGTTTTGCATTATTATGGGAGATACTGGGTTAGAAGTGCCTGGTAGCTTGCTCCACCTTTGCCACGAGTTGCCTTGGTGTTGCACTACTTACTGGATAAGATAGTACAACACTATATTTAGTCCTGAAGATATTTTCAGGCGCAAACTTTGTTTGCTCTCACTGGGATAAAGGATTAAACTAAATCTATTATAATGAAAATTCCTATGGATGGAAATCGTATTAAACAAAAAGCTCTCAAAGCTTATATAAACATTTATAGTGCAGACCAGGTGTTCAATGTGGATGAATCCGGGTTATATTGGAAAAAAATGCAAAAACGCACCTATATTTCGAAAAATGAAAGATCAGTTCCTGGATTCAAAGTTTCCAAAGATAGAATTACTCTACTGTTTTGAAGTAATGCATCAGGTGATTACATGACAAAACCAGTGTTTATTAACCAATCCTCAAATCCTTGTGCTATGAAAGATTAAAATATGCACTATTTTATTTTGCTTGAAACATTTATGCATTATGTGCAATGAAGTTTAAGTACAATTTGTAATTTTTATACTTTTATACTATGTGTTTGTTTCATAGTTTATATGTTTTCTTAACTTACATGAATTACCTGAATTAAATAAAAATATTTTTTTGTTGGATATGTCATTGTTGTTTATATAATTATTTATATTTCCAGATGAGTCTTTGACTCCATGAGGTATTGGGGTAGTAATAATAATAATTAAAAAAAAAAAGATTTCGGAACATAACCCTACTTTTTCTGTGATCTGTGGCTCGCATAACACGATTTATATAACGCGGCATTTCTGCGGAACTTAACATCTGCGTTATATGAAGGTTACCTGTAATTGTTTTTTGTGCATTTGCAGTATAGTAGCTGCTGCTGAGGGTGTGTTGTTTACTGCAGGGAAGCGAGTTACTATTGCCCTGATATGAATGTCGGGGTGATAGTAACTCTAAATTTGAGGTAGGAGAATTCATACATAATATAATTCAATACATAATTTAATATATATATATATATATATATATATATATAATTTTTTATATATGTTATATAATATTATATACATATTATATAATAAATTATATACATAAATATATAATTTTATTATGTATACAATTATGTATAAAATTATATACATATAATTATATGTATATAATTTAATACATAATTTAATATATATACATACATAATAGAATTTAAGACATGATTTAATATATATACATACAACATAAAAATTCAATACATAATTTAACACACACACACACACACACACACACACACACACACACACACACACACACACACACACACACACACACACACACACAATGCCAGCCTGGTTGGCCGAGTGGTTAGCGTATCTGCTCTCCAGCCAAAGGGCTGTGGGTTCGAATCCCGCCGTGGGCATGGATGTTTGTACTTGTCTGTGGAAATAGTAGTGGTGGTCGGCGGTAGATGGTGTTGGTGTAGCTGCAATCAGTTGGTGGATTGAGTGGTGGAGATAGAGTGGTAGAGCAGGTGCCCTCCCTCGATGAGTCTTTGGACTCCCTGGAGGTGTCAAATGATAACAATAATAATAATATAATTTAATACATAATTTAATATATATACATACATAATATAATTTAATACATAATTTAATATACATACATACATGATATAATTTAATACATAATTTAATATACATACATACATGATATAATTTAATACATAATTTAATATACATACATACATGATATAATTTAATACATAATTTAATATATATATATATATGTACACATAATATAATTCAATACATAATTTAATATATGTATATACATACATAATATAATTTAATATATATATATGTAGAAAGTTTTTTAACTTGGGTATATTATGTATTCAAGATACCAAGTAATTTTATATAAACTTGGTTACTTGGTATCTTGAATACACACACACACACACATATATATATATATATCCCCCCCCTCAATATACATAATTTATTAAGAAATATATATGTATAAATTAATTATTTTTTTCTTATTAATAATTCCATGCGTTAATGATTCATAGCCAAAAATTGCCACGTACCCCTGAAGACCTTTCACGTACCAACAGGGGTACGAGTATCACACTTTGAGAAACATTGATATAGAGGAAGCGGTATTAAATTATTATTATTATTACTACAGGTATCTCCACGGAGTCAGTAGACTTCATGGATTCCACTCATTCACCACCCTCCAGGCAAAAAACCTCGTTCTCACACCCTTATTAACCTCACTTTTTCTTAATTTCCAGGGATGACCTCTTGTTCTTCCATCACTATCGCACAGCTGAAACATTTTCCCCTGCATCAGTCTTATAAAAACCTTTTAGTAATTTAAATGTTTCTATCATATCTCCTCTTCTCTGCTTATCAACCAACCTCTGCAATCCTCAAGCTCTCAATCAATGTAGGGAGCATTTTTTACACCACTTACCAACTTAGTCACTCAACTCTGAACCATTTCCACAATCTCCTCATCTCCAAGGAATCCAGGTGACCAGACCTGAGCACAGTAATCCAAATGTGGAAGTATCAATGCTTTATAGAGGGAATAATAACCTCTTTGTCTCTGGATGTTAGTGTGTTCCTCAATAACCAAGTAATCCTATTGCAATCTTGGACACCTTAGCAATGTGTCCCCTGAACTTCATCTCCCTATCTACCAACACCTCTAAGTCCCTAGCCTCATCAATCTCTTGGAGTACCATTCCATCAATGTAGTACACAGCTGGTAATCTTTTAATCCCAAAATGCATAACTTTGCACTTTTGCACATTGAACTGACATCCATTACCTTTTGCCCATTTTACCAACTTATTTAAATCATCCTGCAAACTGTCAACATCAGCTTGATTTTTTATTGTGCTACCCAACTTTGCATAGCAAACAACTGAATATCTCCCTTTAAGCCATTTCCTATATCATTTATGTACAAATTAAACAACAATGGCCCAAGCACAGAGCCCAGAGACACACCACTGGTCACCTGCCTCATCCTGGCATCTGTTCCTCCATACACCACCTTCTGGTATCTCTCCTTGAGCCATTCTCCTCCATATCACCAGTTTTTTTATTATTATTATTACCCATGACCCTATGGAGTCAAAGACTCATCTAGGAGGTCCTTTTATCAAACACACAGCTCATCATACTGTGCTTTAAACACACTCAAATTTTCTGCAGACACCACACTCTCAGGCAAGGCACTCCAATCATTCACAACTCTGCATGAAAAAAACATCCTTCTCACTCCCCCTACTCACACCCTCCTTATACAGCTTCCAGGGAAGACCTCTGGTTCTCCCCTGATCTCCCACTATTTTCTGTAGAACCTCTCCAGCATTGATCCTATAACAATCCCTTAATAACTTGTAGGTCTCTATCATATCTCCCCTCCTGTCCACTGGACTCTGCAAGTTGCATCTTCTCAATAATAAATTTATAATAAATTTAATTTTATCCTTTATCAAAGTGTAAGCAAACAAAGTTTGCACCTGAAGTATCTTCAGGACTGCGGCAACTCATAGTAAAGGTGGACTAAGCTCCCATCACTCCCTGTCTCAGCACCCCCCCCCCACAATGCAAAGCACACTTCCCCTGCATACATGCACAATGCCATGCACCAAGGGAAGGGCCACCACTCAGACCGGTTCTGACCTTTATCACCTTTATTCGATCTCAAAGGTTGAAACTGGTCTGGGCTGCACCCCCCCCCCCCCCCCCCAATGCACAGCACTACACATATCCACAAGGAGAACGTGCCCTGCATCACGGGAGACACTGAGATAAGGAGTGATGAGAGCTTGGTCCACCTTTTCCACGTCCTGCATCTTCTCAATCTTTCCTCATACTTGACATTCCAGAGGTCAGAAACTACCTTAGTTAGTTGCCTCTGGACCCTCTCCAACATCTCTTCATCCTTCTGAAAACCAGGTGAAAAAATCTGGGCACAATAGTTCATGTGTGGCCTAATCAAAGCCTTACAATGGAACAAGAATCTCCCTACTTCTACAAGTCAGTATCCTCTGCATCATTCCCAGAAGCCTTTGTATTGTCTTCACAATTTTGGCTATATGTCCCCTAAATTTCAGATCCTTATCCATTATCACCCCCAGATCTCTTATTTCCTCCACCTCCAACAATATATCCTCATCAAGCATAAATTCTGCATTCCATTTTTGTTTTCCAAATTTTAAAACTTACATTTTGCAACATTGAACTCGCAACCCCATTCCCGTGCCCCGCTCAATTTATTCAAGTCTTCTTGTAAGGCCATAACATCCTCTCTACTCCTCATGGTTCGTCCCAACTTTGTATCATCTGCAAACAACTGAATATCTCCATCCAAATCTTTGCCAATATCATTAATACAAGTTAAGCAGCAGTGGCCCTAAAACAGACCCCTGAGGCACACCACTAGTAACTTTCCTTTTCCTGGATATCGCTCTTCCATACACAACTTGTTGATACCTATCAGATAGCCAGTCTCCAATCCAGTGCACCAATCTGATATCCAACCCCATCCACTCCAGTTTGACTATCAACTTATCATGCAGTAATCTATCAAAAGACTTTGCAAAATCTAAGTATATTACTGTCCATGGAAGCAGTCACCTTATTGTAATAAGTAAGTAGATTACTAAAACATGACCTCCCTTTAGCAAATCCATGCTGTCCATCAAAGATAATACCATTGTTGTCAACCCAATTCTGGATCCTAGTTCTCACAAGCTTCTCCAACAACTTAACTACAACACCTGACACACAGATAGGCCTATAGTTTGATGCTTGAGTTCTATCACCTCCCTTATGAAGTGGCACAATCTTGTCCTTCTTTTACTCCTTAGGAACTTGACCAAGTGGAAGACTCGTATTAAAAAAGTATGTCAAGGCAGGTGTCAACTCCCTTTAGTATCCATCCCCATCTGCTCCAATTTGTGCAACGGTATTCCATGGAGTATCCTGTCAAAGGCCTTATCAAAATCCAGAAGTACGTACACTGTGTAGCCATTTCCTTTGTCCAACTCAGATGTCATTCTATTTAAAAAGCTAATAAATTGCTAAGGCAGGATCTGATTATATACCTAAGGTAAGGAGGATTAATCAGATAGGAGTTAGATGAATGAGTAACATCATTAAGCATGAACTGGAGAAGAAGAAAATATCATGGAAGATATATAAAGAGAAAAGTGACCAGGAAACTCATGAACAGTACAAGGCTCAGGCAAGAAAGGTGACTGGCATGGCAAGGAAGGCAAAATCAGATTATGAGGAGAATCTAGCCAAGCAAACCAAAGGAAATCCCGAAGAGTTCTTTTGTTATATGGAAAGTAAGAGGAAGAGTGACTATGGAAGATTTACCTTAATGAGTGATGATGATGGTCATGAGGAGAGAGAAAAAGATAAAATAGTTGAGTTACTGAGTGACCACTTTGCAAGGGTATATCATCTCCTAGTGAGGTTACTGCTTTAACATATGCGACAGACACGGATGTGGAAACAGTGAATGAATTTGAGGTTCTTAGGATCAGTGCCGTAATGAGGACATGGCGAAAGAAGCGCCCGCCACGGGCGCAACTAGGTTTGAGGCTCAAAACATATAACATTTTTGTCATTTTTCAGTTAAGAGGGACGCAAGTTAGACACTTGCCACAGGCGCTTCATACCCTCGTTCTGTCACTGCTTAGGATATTGAAGAATTGCAATGTAAATGCAGCTGTGGGATTAGATGAGTTAACAGCTAGGGATTTGCGAGAATGTGGGAACTGGCAATGCCTCTTTAATTTAAGTCTCAGCTCTGGTAGAGTTCCAAGGGAGTGGAAAGAGGTCAAAATAATTCCCTTGCATAAGGGAGGTTTAAGACTGCAGTAGCAAATTATAGTCTAATCAGTATCTCAGGCATGGTGGAAAAGGTACTAGAGAAATTGGCCAAAAAAGAAAATTCAAGAATGGGTAGATAAAAATACGATACTATATGAGAGTCAACATGGCATACTTAGTAATTTACTAACTTTTTTTCGATAGAGTATAACAGCTGAGTTGGATAAAGGAAATGGCTACATGATAATTTTGATAGATTTTGCAAAGACAGTTGACAGACTAACATGGAACTCTGTATGCAAATTAGAACAAATGGGGACGGATATGACGCTGGTTAAGTGGATAAGAGGATGACTGCTGGACAGATAACAAAACAATGGAATAATTAAGGCTGGAATCTAGGCAAAAACAAGTGACTAGTGGTGTGCTGCAAGGGTTAGTGCTACTACCATTGCCGTTTAATTTGTACATTGTACATAGTGGTGAGAGCAAGAATGGTCACTGAGTTCAAGGAGTGGTATGATAGACTTTGTGTTTCCTAGGAAGCACCTCCCATGATGAGTCTTTTGACTCCATGGAGGCCTGAATAATAATAATAAATGATATTGAAAATAACCTGAAAGTAAATATCCAGTTGTACAAAATACCCCTCTACAGCTGCAATCACCTCTTGATTCGAAGAAAAATGCTGACCTGACCAGCGAGGAAGAGTTTTAGTTTTGGGAAGAGATAGGTCAGAGGGAGCCAAATCTGGGGAATAGTCTATCAAGGAGTGGTATGATAGACTTTGTGTTTCCTAGGAAGCACCTCCCATGATGAGTCTTTTGACTCCATGGAGGCCTGAATAATAATAATAAATGATATTGAAAATAACCTGAAAGTAAATATCCAGTTGTACAAAATACCCCTCTACAGCTGCAATCACCTCTTGATTCGAAGAAAAATGCTGACCTGACCAGCGAGGAAGAGTTTTAGTTTTGGGAAGAGATAGGTCAGAGGGAGCCAAATCTGGGGAATAGTGTGGATGTTCCAACATTTCATAGTGCAGAATGCTTAATTTTCCCATTGCCAGAACACCTTTGTGGGCAGGTGCATTGTCCTGATGAAAGATGATTTTTTCTTCTGCAAACCGAGTCTTTTCTCACACATTTTTTTGTCTAGTCTGGTTAAAAGATCCTGGTTATTGTTTTATCCTTTTCAAGGTAATTAATAAACAAAATGCCTTTAATACCCCAAAACACTGATGCCATGACCTTTCTTGCTGATGGAATTGAATATGTCTTCTTTTGTGATGAACAACCGGCTTCTGTCAACTATTTTGACTGCTGTTTTGATTTTGGTGTGTAATGGTGAATCCATGTCTCATCCATAATAATAAATTGGCACAGAAAATAAGTTTCATTCTTGTTAAAACACTCCAAGCACTGTTCAGAGATTTTCATGTGAGTGCGTTTTTGATCTTCTGTGAGCAAACGCGGCACCAATCTTCTGCAAAGCTTTTTCATTTGCAATTCTTCATGCAAAATATATCCTACATGTTCTTTTGAAATGTCTATAGTCTCAGCAATTTCACTCACTTCAACTCGCCAGTTATCCAATACCATATTGTGCACTTGATCAATGATTTCTGGTGTTGTTACACTTTTTGGACATCATTCACGTGGATCATCTTCAAGTCTGATACGGCCATGTTTAAACTTGGCAGCCCTTTTCTTAATTGTTGAAAATGAAGGAGAAGAGTGCCCATGAACTTTTATGAACTTCGAATGAATTTCTTTTGCCATTAAATCTTCTTTTACAAAGAATTTTATAACTGCATGATACTCAATTTTATCCATTTCAAGGGAAACAGACATCACTTTTGCTTCAGACAGCCATATAAAACAAACTACTGGATAGAATGACTTTCAATTTCACAAGGATGCCTATGACAGATGTACCAACTTAGAAAAAAAAACCATGCCGATAGTGTTGTCATCTATGGCCGAGGCCGAGAACTTTTCAGACCACCCTCGTAATACAACATTGGATATGTAATCACTCCAAAGTGCATGACTTTGCATTTACTGACATCCACTTTCCCATGCCCACAATTCCAGCCTATTATAAAATGTGAGCAAGTTGCTAAAACATGAGCTTCCTTTAGTAAACCCATGCTGTTCATTGCAAAGTAGAGATTTACTGTGAACCCATTTCTGAGTACAAGCCCTAATTAGTTTTTCCAAAATCTTCACCACCACTCCTGAGATACTGATTGGTTGATAGTTAGATGCACCAGTCTTTGCACCACCCTTGTGTAATGGGATTATCATACATTCTTTCCATTCCTGCAGAATCTAGCAACTGATCCACTAGGTCTATAACAACACCCCACTATGTAATTGATCCTGTTAAATTCCACCTCACACCAAATAGCTTCAAATTCACTGCCACATGAAATAATGTTACTAGTACTACAATCATGGGTCTTAACACTGACGGATTCAAATAATCCAATATCATTAGCAGCATGCCTCCTCCTCTCCTATTCTGTCTGTCCTTCCTGAAATTACTGTACCCTTTACACTCGATACCAATTAGTATGTCTGATTCTGACTGCCGGGTCGGACTAATGCCTACAATCTGAGGTTTCAACATATTGAACAAGGCAACAAACTATATACCTTTTATTTCTAATACTCCTAGCATTCGTGTATAAACATAATAATCTACCAGCATGTTCTTTTGTATACTCTTGTCTGCAGTCTGTATGACATAGTTGAACAACTTGCAGATCTCTGTTCTTCTCTAGTGCTTTATACATGTAGACATCTTTGCACATGCTTGATGGGTCTGAACCCAACAAACACAAAGTCAAAATTGTTCTCTACTTGTAATCATTTCCATGATAATGTCCATTGTCGTCATTAGCACAGTTGTATAACATTGTCTCTCTTACACTCATATTCTCACCATTCCTTCCATTATAATTTAGTTTTCCTGACTTTCTGTGTTAGGTCTCATTCCAATTATTAGTTTTTCAAGACTCCTGATACCAAACGCATTCAGGTGTAGACCATCCCTCTTGTGCAGATCTAATCTTTCCTCAGACTCTCTCCACACATCCAAAAACTTGCATCCATTCCTTCTACACAGCCTATGCATCGAATCGTTTTCCATCATAGCCCTTCTTAATCTTGCTTATTAAAATTCACAAACACACACAAAAAAAAAAAAAATTGGGGGAATTATTCACGCTTTTTAGTTTTTATATGGGTTAATATTGAGAATCCGCGCGGTTAGCCTAGTGGCTTTGCGCTTCGCAACCATATGCCTGGGGAAGGAGTGTCCTAGGTTCGATTCCCGTCCACGATGTGAGGAGCTTAAGAATCTTCCTCAGCCATAGCCAAGTTAGCCGGTCTTGGGCGTGGGCAGCAGGGTTTTTTCCGCCAGTTTATCTGGGGTTTTTCATCCCGCAAGCAGGCAAACCGGCCCCGTGAACACACAGGTTACAGTCATAAATACTTACGGCAAGGAAGGCAACGGGAAACCACCTTGCTCATAATCATCTCTCCCTAGAATGGTAACATTTAGCTACCCTCCCGCGGCCGTATGGCAGATGGGAACCAGAAGAAGAATATTGAGAAACCAAGCTTACACAAATATGATGTTGAAAACTGTAACAAAATTTTCAGTGCCCTTGTGGAGAGAGCTGGGTATTCGGCTTGGACAAAAATCCAAAATTCCTCAAGAGTTATTTCAGAGAATTTCATTTTTAGAGTACAATCCGTTGACAAGGTAACTAATTCTTCTTCTTCTTCTTGTAACGAAAATTCTCAACTCGATGTATTGACTGTGCCAAATGGATTTTGTATCCAGTCGTAATTGCGTGTATTTAAGGAAGGAAAGTAAGTTGAAATCTTTTTTTAAGTCGACATTTTTATTATGGAGCGAAGGAAACATATCTACTTATTTTTTCTGATATACGGTTTTTCCAAAGAGATACTTTTTTCTGAAAAGCTAACAATTTGTTAGTGGATGTCAAAATATTTTCAATTTTCTCTTGGATACTTGTATTAACATTATTTAAGTAATTAAAAATATCGGCTAAACATGCCATTTTAGCAACACCAAATATCATTTTGAAGACATTTTACAAAAGCATCTATCTTCATTTTGAAAAATGGCCAATAATTCATTCTTAAGTTCTAAAATTCGGGATAGCACTTTACCCCTGGATTTCAGATTATCTTATTTCAGTGTGCAAAAGAAAGATTCATACTTGGCATCCATAGATATGCAAAGTTTTTTAAAAAGGCATGCTTTTAAAGGTCTTGATTTGATTTACCATATTTACAACTTGGTCTAGTACAGGTTTTAATATTGCTGGTAATGTTTTTGAAAGATGTAATGTGACATCTTTCACCGGTGGAACACTTGTAACCAGTTATTATTATTATTCCTGATACCTCCAAGGAGTCCGAAGACTCATCGTGGGAGGACATCTACAACTGTCTCTGCACCTAATCTCTACTACGAATCATCTCTATCAACGCCATCTGCCGCCCACCTCCAACACCACCACAACTAGTAATTTTTGTCTGTAAATTGCGTGTGTTCTGAAGGGCCGATTTGTATGTATGCAGGATGAAAAACCCGAGTTTCCGGGAGAAAAAACCCTGCTACCTCCGTATGAGATCGGCTAACTCACCTTCGATTGAAATCGACCAGATAAAGATTCCTCCCTTTGCGGAACACAAGTGTTCTGGGGAACACTGGTTAAGAACTACTGGTATAAAGTAACTAAAATATTTTTACTGATATTCAATAAAATAAAAGTCTTATCTGTAAACCACATGCAGTACTGCTAGTATTGTGCACTGTCATCAATTATGTAGCATAAATTGTCCATCTACCTGTCAGAATACTGGTGAATTAACCTCCACTATCCTTTAAACACCATGAACGTATTTCTAAACAAGTTCTGATTCAGTGTGTATAGTAGATGTGAGCTTTTCTCTTAGTAATTCAGACCTATTCAAGATTTTTTATTTTTTTAAATCTTTCATTAGCCGATGCATATCTGACTCACGCATGAAAAGTTGCAAGACCTATAGTACGTTGATGTCATTTGTGGGGAAGAGAGTATGAAGAAAGGAAGTATCTGTTAATGTGTTTTTATATCAGCTGAATGTGTCCTACATGCATACAGTGGAAACCTGTCAGACTTCATCCATGCTACACCAAGTGCAGTCGACTGGATAATCAATCTAGACAATCAGTTGTAGCCTATTCTTGATTCTTGAGTGTCTCTTTTATGGCTGTATTATGTCTTCTTATTGTACATATGTCTATTACTATGTCCATATATATTAATGTAATGTAACTTTTCATGTGTGAGCCATATGCTAAATAAATCAGCTGAAGTTTGTGGTCTTTGGAGAAGGCAGAGTGATGGAGGTTGTTCCAAAGAATAGAGTTAGATAGAATAAAAGAGGAGGAAGAAACGTTGGCTCAATAAGTTAGGTACTGCGCTGTAAGTGGGTGTGGACCAGCAATTGCTCTTGCTCTTTCAGCTTTGGAAGAAAGTTGAGGAAGAACAGTTGGCAGTTCAGCAGAGTATTATCCATGAAAGTTCCTATACAAGGGAGAAACTGAACATCTATCAGGTGGTACACCTTTTGGCAACTCGTATAGGTAAATATGACCTCTCTATTGCTTCTGCCTTAGTGTCACCACCTCTGGATCTGCCTCCCACTGACGAAACCTCAATAAAGGTCGAAACCAGTCTGGGTAGTGGCCCTTCCCTCAATGCATAGCATTATACATGTCCCCAAGGACATGTGCTTTGTATGGTGGGGGATACTGAGACAAGGAGTGATGAGAGCTTGGTCCACCTTTGCTCCGAGTTGCCAACAGTTGTACCACCTTGCTACAGTCCTGAAGATATTTTCAGGTGCAAACTTTGTTTGCTCACAATTGGACAAAGGATTAAACTAAATTTATTATAAGAGAGGGATTGTAGTAGATCTGTGAGTGAGGAATCATCCATTACCCTCTTCTTCAGAAGAAGGCAGTCTTCAAGCACAGAGAGGATTTAGGTGCACCACCTCAAATGTTGTGAGCAGTTTTCCATGTTTTGGTTGATTTGGATACAGTGTTTAGCACTTGTGCAGGAAAGAAGTGGTGTAGTGCCTTGAACAAAAAAAGTACACTGAATTGTTTGCCATTTGAAGAAGCTGTAGCTGAGATGTGTTTGCGTGAGGAAAGGCTCAAAGTAAAAAAGGTAAGCTCAAGAAGGGAAACCTGATCAGGTTTTCGGATATCAGGGTGCTATCAAAGTATGGGAAGGCTAATGAGGTGTTTCTTGTGAGAAATTAGATAGGGTTGCATTGAAGTATACAAGGAGATGAAAGTTTAGATAATTGATTGTGCTAATCTTGATGCTTCTGATAATTGGGGACTACATTTGAAAAAGTTTATTTTTCACTTGGTTAGACTATAATAAATTTAGTTTAATCCTTTATCCAAGTGTGAGCAAACAAAGTTTGCGCCTGAAAATATCTTCAGGACTGAGGTAAGGTAGTACAACACCGGCAACTCACAGCAAAGGTGGATGAATCTCTCAACTTCTTGTCTCAGTATCTCCCATAATGCACAGCACATCTCCTTGCGGATATGTATACTGTTATGCATATGCCACTACCCATACCTGTTTTGACCTTTATCGAGGTCTCGTCAGTGGGAGCCAGGCCCAGTGAGATACTGAGACAAGGAGTTGAGAGCTTCATCCACCTTTGCTGTGAGTTTCCCAGTGTTGTACTACCATACCTCAGTCCTGAAGATATTTTCAGGTGCAAACTTTGTTTACTCACACTTGGATAAAGGATTAAACTAAATTTATTATAGTCTAACCAAGTGAAAAATAAACTTTCAAACATTTTTCTCTAAATCCAGAGTAATTTAATAATAAGGTGGCACACCTTTTGGCAAGAGAGCTTCCTATGGCAGAAGCAATAGGAAGCTCTCCTATTGCTTCTGCCTTAGTATCTCCACTCTGGGCCTAGCTCCCACTGACTAGACCAGCGCTTCCCAAACTGTTTGCCACTGCCCCCTTGGGGGCTGTAGGTTTTGTTGAGGGGGGGCCGTGAAATAATGAAAACAAATTTAAAATGTTTTAAGACTAAGTAGAGACTAGTTTTCTGTTACCAATAAAAGTTTTGCATATACTTCACACATGAAAAAAAGCTTAAACAAGTTCATGTGGGGAGATAGTAACTTGCTTGCAGTGGTAAACAACACGCCCTCCCTAACAGCCACTACACTGCAGAGGCAATAAAAACAAGTACTTTTATTATGCCAGTGAATAAGGTATGAGGAGTCTGTGTAATATATTTCTCAACAAATAGTGCAGTTAGAGACAACTGGGATAAAAACACACTAATTAACGAATCACATGTCCCCTCATACAGAAACTATGCTGTATAGACTGAAACAAAACTATATGTTGCATGGGCAAACACAGTATATAACTAAAAACTATTCTTATTAATTAGATGTGTGTGGGTTCGATTTCCCAAGGCAGCAATAAAATTCAACTGAATGTGTTAAAATTTGTAAAAGTGTTAAAACTAAGTAATATATATATATATATAATAAATGTTATGGCAGTTTCACATATGGAATTTGGTTGAAGAGAGTTAGCATTTTAATTCTCTTCAACCAAAAAGCATAGCTGACAAAAAAAACTTTTGTCAGCTATGCTTTTATCTTTCGGTTGCACGATCTTTTGTTAATACCGCACCAATCATATGCACGTTTTAATAACCTGCCTTTGCTGTCTATTTCGTGTTAGGCTTAATTACCTTAAAGGGAGAAAAGTCACAAAAGAGAAAAAGAAAAATGTTCCTGGTCTGGGAATTCCCTTATTCAGGTAATATTCACTAATTTCATGTTATCTGTGGTGTGCCAGTATCGGTAAGTGGTGATATTATTTGATCTATTCTACGTTAAAAAAATTTAACTCTGAGATGGATAAGTGGCTGATAAAAAAAAATTCCCGCGAACAATCAGAAGAAGCAGAAACAGACTCAAAAAAAAAGGACAGTATTTCATATTTTACCAGAACAGCCCGCATCATCTTCAGAACCAAACGGTAAGAGGCAAAAAATGTAACATATGCATTTGAATTTTGCAATATTCGCTGTGTATGTTTTGTATTGAATATAAATACAATAAATATTATAATAATATATCTCTCTGTTACGATTTTTTTTCGAGGGGGCTGTGAAATATTTTAATTTTTGCAAAGGGGCCCCTGACATCCAGAAGTTTGGGAAGCACTGGACTAGACCTCAATAAAGGTCGAAACCGGTATGGGTAGTGGCCCTTCTCTTAATGCATAGCAGTATACATGTCTGCAAGGAGATGTGCTGTGCATTATGGGAGATACTGAGACAAGGAGTTGAGACCTTCATCCACCTTTGCTGCGAGTTGCCCGCTGTTGTACTACCTTACCTCAGTCCTGAAGATATTCTCAGGTGCAAACTTTGTTTGCTCACACTTGGATAAAGGATTAAACTAAATTTATTATAGTCTAACCAAGTGAAAAATAAACTTTCAGACATCTTTCTCTAAATCCAGAGTAATTTAATAATAATAAGCTGGCACACCTTTTGGCAACTCCTATAGGTAAGGATGACCTCTTCTATTGCTTCTGCCTTAGTATCGCCACTCTGGGCTTGGCTCCCACTGACGACACCTCAATAAAGGTCGAAACCGGTATGGGTAGCCCTTCCCTTAATGCATAGCAGTATACATGTCTGCAAGGAGATGTGCTGTGCATTATGGGAGATACTGAGACAAGGAGTTGAGAGCTTGGTCTACCTTTGCTCTGAGTTGTCAACAGTTGCACCATCTTACCTCAGTCCTGAAAATATTTTCAGGCACAAACTTTGTTTGCTCACACTTGGATAAAGGATTAAACTAAATTTATTATGGAGACTACATTGTTTGTCAAATGAGACAGAGGAGTGGAGTGTACTGTCACCAGTGATGATATGGATAGAATTTGAAGTCAATGAGGATAAGTCATTTATGTACAGGAGGAAGACAGAGAGAGTAGGTACAGAGTCCTGAGTTATTCCTGCATTGAATGGGGGAAATCTGAGCAGAGTAACTCATCTACAATGAGTCAGCAACAAAGGAGGAAGCTGTTACCCAATTGCAAAAGGTAGAAAGTAGGCCTATATGCCAGACTTGATGAAATGCATTAGAGTTTTACAAGAACGTTCCATGGTTTGAATCCAAAGGTTAATGCTCTAGGCTAGAAGATCAGCTGTGGATCATGAGTGGCAAAATACATATTGCTTGTTACAAATTAGCTGGTTTGCCTTGAGGTGGTGGAAAGGTTTGTTTTTTGAGAGAACTGAAATAAGATTAATTGAATGGTAGTTTGGCTGACTGTTATCTCCCATTTTTTTTTTCTTTTTTTGACAAATCCTGCAGTGCTTAAGTGATCCTAACTTCAACATCTTCCATAACCAATATCTTAAACTTGACTCTCCTCACCATTCTATAGTAGGGATGATAACAATCTACTATACTTTAATACTACCAAAAGGCTTGGTTGGTTGAGGGGTTAGCGTATCCGCTCTCCAGCCAAAAGGTTGCAGGTTTGAATCCTGCTGTGGGCATGGATGTTTGTGATTGTCTGTGAAAATACTAGTCGTGGTAGTGGGCATTAGATGGCATTGGTGTAAATGAGGTAGTTCATTGTAGTTGGTGGATTAGGTGCTAGCGATGGAGAATTGTAGAGTAGGTGTCCCTTGATGAGTCCTTGGACTTCTTGGTGGTGTCATGTAATAATAATAATAATAAAATATACTTCTCTTATTTCTTGTAACATAGAATTAAATATATTGGAGTTTAATAAAATTTAATTTTCTATATGTATCAGCTGTTATAAAATTATGTCTGCTACTATTATTATTATTATTGTTCCGGGCAACTCCAAGGAGTCGACAGACTCATCGAGGAAGGCCCTAACATCATGTCAAGAACAACTATTCGAAATTGACACAGTATCTATCATACCTTGCCTTGAACTCATTCACGGTCGTAGCACCCACAACAGACTCTGGAAGCTTATTCCACTCACTCACCACTCTCCAAGTAAAAAACCTAGCTCTAACTCCCTTGTCGACCACGCTCTTGCCCAGCTTCCATGCATGCACCCTAGTCCTCCCACCACCAGTCATATTTTCAAAAAGATCTTCTGGATCAATCTTGTAGAAACCCTTCAGTAATTTGAATGTCTCAATCATATCACCCCTCCTTCGCCTATCGTCCAATCTCTGCAACCCACAAATCTTCAACCTATTCTCATAAGGTTCATTCCACAGACCTTCTATCATCTTGGTCACTCATCTCTGGATCCTCTTCACTTCCTCCCCAATCACGAAGAAACCCTGGTGCTCATAACTGGGCACAGTAGTCCAGATGGGGTCTTATCAAAGCTCGATACAGAGAAACAACAACTTGTTTGTCTTTGCATGTTAAAGTATTTTTCAGAAGCCAAGTGATTTGATGAGCTGATTTAGTCACTTTTGCAATGTGCCCCCTAAACTTCAATTCCCTATCCACCAACACTCCCAAATCCCTGGCCTCATCAATCTCCTGGAGTACGGTTCCACCAATGCGATATACTGCTGCTATTCTTTTCACCCCAAAGTGCATAACCTTACACTTTGCCACATTAAATTGACATCCATTTTCCCTAGCCCAGTCCTCCAAACTATCCAAATCATCCTGTAAAATTTTGACATCCTGTGCACTCACAATTGCTCTACCCAACTTTGCATCATCAGCAAACAAGTGAACACTTCCTCTCAAATCCTTTCCTATATCATTGATGAACAAATTGAAAAGCAGTGGTCCAAGAACAGAGCCCTGTGGCACACCACTAGTCACAAGCCGTCTTTTAGACTCCACTCCTGCATAAACCACTCTCTGGTATCTCTCCTTTAACCACCCTCCTATCCATCTCACCAACCCTATATCTATCCCCATCTGCTCCAGTTTACTGATTAGGGTTCCATGTGGTATCCTGTCAAAGGCCTTGGCAAGGTCCAGTAGTATCACTGTAAACCCATTACTCCTATCCAGTTCAGCCGTCACTGTGTTATAAAACATGAGCAAGTTACTGAGGCATGATCTGCCCTTCACAAAACCATGTTGTCCCCCATACAATATCCCATTTTTATCTATCCAATCCTGTATTCTTTTCTTGACTAATTTCTCTAAGACTTTGACAATGATTCCTGATATGCTAATCGGTTGGTAATTTACAACAGCAGTCTTGGAACCACCTTTATGCAGTGGAACTATTTTCCCCTCTTTCCACCTCCTCGGGACTAACTGAGACCCGAGACTCAAATTAAACAAAATGGTGAAGGGTACTGAGAATTCTTTAGCTGCTTCTCGTACGACACGAGCTGGTATACCATCCAATCCCATGGATATATTGACATTGAGGTTATGCAATAGACTACTCACCTCCACTTCATTCACCACAATTCCTGTATAATCTACTGGTTTCTTCGTTTCTGCAATGTCGCCACCTGGATGATATATACTCGCAAAGTGCTCACTCAGTAACTCAACAATATCAACTGATTCAGTTACCTCCCTACCATCGGCATTCTTTAAAATCATTCTGCCGTGTACATTTTTCCTTTTACTTGCTACATATCTAAAAAACTGTTTAGAATTCTCTTTAGCCTGCTTGGCCAATGTTCTTTCGTAATCCTTTTTTGCTTTTCTTATCACACTCGTTACACTTCTGGCCTGTGCTTTATACCGTTCATGTGCCTGCCGGTCACCTTTCTCCTTAAATTCCCTCCATAGTTGTTTCTTTTTTTGCAGCTCAAGCTTAATGGTGGTATTCATTCATTTAACCTCTACTTGATTTATTATTCAGACTCTAGGTATACAGTCAGCCATTGCTTCATGCAAACACTTCTTAACTGCCTCCCATGCACTATCAACTTCTAGTCCTTGCAGTTGTACATGCCATGGCACTGAACCAATCAAACTCCTAAGCTTGTCATACTTTCCAGCCCGATAATTCCACATGTACCCTGTCTTAATTGAAAATTCCACACCTTTAGCCACCTCCCAAGTCAAGACCCTATGATCACTCTCACCAATTGGTGGCAATGTGTTCATATTTGTTACCGCCAAATCCTCAGATGTAATTACTAGGTCAAGCACTCTCTGACCCCTAGTATTTTCCATTACATGCTGTTGCAGATAGTTATCCCTTAATAACCGCACAAAATTCAATTCCTTCCTCCCGTGTGTCCTCTCCTCACTCCAGTCAATGCGACCATAGTTGAAATCTCCCATAATAATTACCCTCCTTCCACTCATTTCTTCTATTTGCTTGTGCATACTGTCACCACCATCTTTTCCATCACCTGGTCTATAGCAGCACCCAATTGTATATTTAGTTCTGCGAGCCACAATCTCACACCAAATGGCCTCAAATGTGCCCTTTTCTCTATCCTGCAATTCACCTTCTATTCTCCTTGTTGAAAGTTTATTTTCCACTTGGTTAGAGTATAATAAATTTAGTTTAATCCTTTATCCAAGTGTGAGCAAACAAAGTTTGCACCTGAAAGTATCTCCAGGACTGGGGTGAGGTGGTACACCACCAGGGCACTCCTTGCAAAGGTGGAGCAAGTTACCAACACTCCTATCTCAGTATCTCCCATAATGCAAAACACATCTCCTTGCAGATATGTCTAATGTTATGCATTAAGGGAAGGGATTAACTGCCTCCCATGCACTATCAACTTCTAGTCCATATTATATTCATTCATACATTCAACTGCCTCCCTAAGGACTGTATATCTACCCCCCCCCCTTAATAAATCTAGTTTCCCTGAATTTGCACATCCATTACATTCAATGTTATACTCTAACCAAGTGGAAAATAAACTTTCAACATCTTTCTCTAAATCCAGAGTAATTTATTAAAAAAAAGGATGGCACACCATTTGGCAACTCCTATAGGTAGAGATGACCTGCTAATGCTTCTGCCTGGTATCTCCACTTGGGCCTGGCTCCCACTGAAGACACCTCAATAAAGGTCGAAACTAGTCTGGATTGTGGCCCTTCCCTTAATGCATAACATTAGACATATCCGCAAGGAGATGTGTTTTGCATTATGGGAGATACTGAGATAGGAGTGTTGGTAGCTTGCTCCACCTTTGCAAGGAGTGCCCTGGTGTTGTACCACCTTACCCCAGTCCTGAAGATACTTTCAGGCACAAATTTGTTTGCTCACACTTGGATAAAGGATTAAACTAAATTTATTATATTCTATTCTCCTTTCTCCTTGGCTGTAGCTCATCAGCTATCATCAACAATACTCCTCCCCCCATTTTATTCTCCCTGTCATTCCTGAACACACTATACCCATCACATTCAATCCCACTAGCTATATCATCTACAGTCAGCCATGATTCACTAATACCAATAACCTGTGGTCTGGAAGTGCCAACCATGGCCAAAAACTCTTCCTTCTTGTTCCTAATACTCCTAGCATTAGTGTACATGAATTTAAGATGCCCATTAGCCCCAACCCTACATTGATGCCTTATATTAACTATCCCACTCTGATTTGTTGTCCTTATTCGCTCGTTCATATTATATTCATTCATACATTCAACTGCCTCCCTAAGGACTGTATATCTACCACCCCCTTAATAAATCTAGTTTCCCTGAATTTGCACATCCATTACATTCAGCAACACTTTCTCAAGGCTGCTTACACCGTAACCATTCAAATGCAAGCCAGCCATCTTATATAGATCCTTTCGCCCATCAAACTCACTCCACACATCCCCAAATTCCACACCACTCGTCATACATAACCCACGCATAAGGTCATTCGCAATTATGGCCCTCCTTTTAAACATTTCACTGTCATACCGTGGCAAAAAGACTAATCATTCTAACTCTCTCAATACATATGTTCCTTAGAAACATCCATTTCTTGTAAAAAAGATCTCACTTAACTTCTTTCTGTCTTTGATAATACTCACATCTCCAGCCCAAATTAGATGTCTCACCATTAAACAAAATAAAAACCTCCCTAAAAATAGTTAATGATGCTTATCCAGATGAGGACAGTTAATAGATTCTTAATAGATAACCTTCTCTCACAGACTCATTCCAGTCACCTTCTCAAATATATTTTGTTTCTGCTTTATACCTCTTCTATAAGCATTTTTAATGGATAGTGTTCTGTTGAACTGGCCACTATCATTCTACCACTTTTGGGATGTGTATGGTCAACTTAACACATTTTGCCTATGTTGGGATGTAGGCCACACATAGTTTCTCATTTTTTTTAAATTCTGTGTACTGCTGTTTTTTTTGGAAGTTTTCCACTATTTTTCTTCAAAGCCTATAACCTGTAGCTGTTGAAGGAACATATTAACAGGTTCTTTACTTCTCTCTCTCTCACTCACTCACACACACACACAAAACCCTGGTGTAATACTACAGTGTTTTTCAACTTTTCATGTATGAGAGTGATATAAAATAACAGTGCTTTACCTTTAGAAGAAACTTTTTTTTTTAAAAGTATTTTCTGTAGTACAATTTAAGAATACAATTCTTTTTCTGATACTTCATATTGCATTTGTAATTATGTAGATATATCATTGTTATTTGTTATGACATGAAATGCAGAATATACAAAAGAATTAGCTATTTCTTTCATATATTATTACTTCATTTAGTAAGCTAAATTAACATTCAGAATAATTTGTAGGTATTCTTTTGTCATTACTCTTGTTG
The DNA here is from genome assembly GCF_054136105.1 of Typopeltis vanoorti. Lineage (NCBI taxonomy): Eukaryota > Metazoa > Arthropoda > Arachnida > Uropygi > Thelyphonidae > Typopeltis > Typopeltis vanoorti. The sequence goes on from NC_143564.1 coordinate 3,755,040, forward strand.
AAATAACTACTGAGATATGGCAACTGCAGTAGTTATTGGAGGAGGAATCAGTGGACTTTCTTGTGCTTATTATCTCAGTACTTTAGGAAAAAATTACTTAAAGAAGGTAAGGCATTGATTTCCTATAAGATTCTTTCTTTATAGTTAGCATAATTTGCATAATCTTTGAAAGTAATTTTTGGACTGTACATATTGATTTTGATTAGAGAGATATAGATGCCTATATTTTATTTAAGAGATGTATTAAACTAATCAGTTTTGTATAACTTTTAATGAGTACATCATCTGAGTGACCTCAGATTGTAGGAATTAGGGAGACATGGCTATTAGAATCACACCTACTAATTGGTATCGAGTGTCATGGGTAATTTTAGGAAGGATAGAGTGGATAAGAGAGGATCCTGGGGGTGTGCTGCTAATGATATTGGATAACTTAAATCCAGTTAGAGTTGAGACCTATAATGTAGTAATACGGCTAACAATATTTCATGTGGCAGTAAGTTTGAAGCTGTTAATAATTAGTGGATTTTTATATAGAGGATATTCATAGATATTATCATAATATTAATCCTACCATAGAGATGATCTCTGTTTCTAATAATTATTTTTTTAATTCCAAGTGTACCTATATATTATTATATGCACAAGGGTTCACTCCAATTGGTGCAATGACCTCTTTTTTACTATTTCTTTCAGAATCCAATATTACTTTCAGAATCCAAATTAATCACTGACTCAAGACCCAAATACAAAATAAACACATTTAATAAAACAAAAACAATATATATTCACTTCAAACGATATTACATAACTAACTACAAATTAATTGGATCCAAGGCCTTTTAAAAATAAACTTACGTTTAAGACTAGACTAAACACTTTGCTTGCACAATGACAAAATGTTCATAGTCAGTTTCTCTCTCTGTGAAGGCCCTTCTCCGAAGACACATGACTTTATTCTTCATTTTCACAGGATCCTTTTTTTTATCACTCATGTAGCACACATTAAATCTTCCTGACTCAATTCTGTCTCTTTTTAGTAGAAATAATAGTTAGATCTGGTATCCTTAATACAGATGAAACTTCCTAATCAGAGTTTTCTCGAACATTCCTTTAGAACGTAAATAGCAAATTCTTCTTTTATTCACTAAATGTTTATTGACAGTCTTAACTCTTCCAATTTAAAAAAAAACTTACAGTTCTACGATTCCCTTTTCGGAATCTACTATAAATCTTTCAATTAGTGTTTCCTCCAATATTACGTTTAAAACGCATATAGTAATATTTTCCTTTTATTTATCAATACTTATTCCACTTTGAAACTTAATAGTTCCACGATTCCTTTTTCGGAATTTACTATTAATTTTCCTCTGACTGTCACAAAAAAAACTCAAGTTCCTCTTAATCTGAATATCTGCTGGCCTGTGCTATCTTGTTGTACTCTCTTGTTGCTTCGATACCGAACTTATCAGCTGTCAATCACACATCAAACTTCTTGGTGAGCATGCACAATCCTTGAAAATGGCAAGCAAGAAACTAAATACTGTATAATGGCTGACACAGTTGTTTCCGTTAGCAACAAGAGAATGTCTTCATAAAACACAAAACTTAATATTTTAAACTACTATAAACATTTTTAAAGTAATACAACTATTTAAATCCAGTAAGTACATAAACTTATTAACTGCTTTACATATCACTTTTGACAAAACAATTTCCATAACGGGCACATCGCAAGTGCCAACAATGCTTGTTATGAAAACAAAACTAATAAACATGCTGACATAAACAATACATAAAAATATTCAGAATTTTAAATTATGATTATTTTTACAAAGCCATCTGGTGTGAGATGGAATCTAACAAGACAAATTACATAGTGGGGTGTTGTTACAGACCTGGTGGATCAATTGCTGGTGATGAAATGCATCACCAAATAGAAAAGGTGAGCGCGAAAAGAGTAATCATAATGGGAGACTTTAATTATCCAAATATTCTTTGGGTAGCAGTAGAATCTCATGAGAAGAATGAAAATGCATTTATTGAGCTGTTGCAGGACAACTTCCTCAAGCAGCATGTGACAGAAGGAACTCGAGGTCAAGGAGTGTTAGATTTGATTATAGTGTCAGAGAGCGTTTCAGTTAAAGACTTAACTATTCTGCCTCCAGTTGGTGACAGAGATCATGCGGTACTCACTTGGGAAGTGACTGAATGTTCCATTCAGAAAAGGTTACATGCTGAACTACAAAGCAGGAAATTATGACCAACTGAGGAGTATACTGAGTTCAGTGGAATGGGATCGGTTGCTGGATGGAAAGAATATCGACAATGCATGGGAAGCATTTAAACAATACTTAAATGATGCGATATCAGAATGTCTTCCGAGAGTTCGAAAAATAAATAGAGTAGGAGTCAAATGGATGTGTAATCTTATCAAGCAGGAGATTTGTAAGAAAAGGATGATGTGGAAGGAATACCGTTTGCATAAGGATGACGTCCGTTATGAACATTATAGGCAGCAGGCTAGAATAGTCACAACTGTTGTACGGAAAGCAAAGTCTGATTATGAAAAGAAACTGGCTCTCCGTGCTAAAGACAACCCACAAGAATTCTATCGATATGCTGCAAGTAAAAGAAAGAATAACTCTTCTAAATCCAGGTGGCGTGAGGGTTACAGATGCAGAAGAGGTTGTTCAGTTAATGAGTGTCCATTTCGTTAAAAGCTATCAACCTGGTGAACGCAACACTGAGCTCACTGTTACCTCTTCACTAGATGAAGAAATGCAGGTGTGTGATGCCGAGGTATTAGAGCTGTTGCATAAACTGAATAAGAATTCATCAATAGGGACTGATGGAATATCAGCACGTATGCTAAAAGAGTGTTCAGCTTAACTGGCCATTCCTTTGACCAGGATGTTTAATATGAGTCTCAGAACAGGGAAGATTCCACAGGAATGGAAGGAATGTATGGTAATTCCATTGCACAAGGGTGGTGCAAAGACTGATGTATCCAGCTATCGACCAAGTAGTATCTCAGCAGTGGTGGTTGTGAAGATTTTGGAAAAATTGGTTAGGGCCAGCATTCAGAAATGGGTTAACAGTGAATATCTACTTTGCAATGAACAACATGGGTTTACTAAGGGAAGGTCATGTTTTAGCAACTTGCTCACATTCTATAACAATGTTACCATTGAACTAGACAAGGGGAATGGATACACCATGATACTTTTGGATTTTGCTAAGGATTTTGAGAATACAGCATGGCAGACTGCTGCATAAATTAGAGAAAATGGGTTTGGGTTATTACTATTATTACGGGCAACTCCAGGGAGTCATTAGACTCATCGAGGGAGGCCCCAAATCATATTCATCACAACTATCTGACATTCATACAGTATCTATCATACCTCGCCTTAAACTCATTCACTGTCACAGCATCCACCACAGACTCAGGGAGCGCATTCCATTCATTCACTACTCTAAAAGTAAAGAACCCAGCTCTAACACCTTTACTAACCACACTTTTGCCCAGTTTCTTTGGATGTCCCCTAGTCCTCCCACAACCAGCCCTGTTCTCAAAAATATCTTCTGAATTAATTTTATAGAAACCCTTCAGTAATTTGAATGTCTCAATCATATCTCCCCTCCTCCGCCTATCAACCAATTTTTGCAACCCACAAATCCTCAACCTGTTCTCATACGGTTCATTCCACAGACCTGTTCTCATACGGTTCATTCCACAGACCTGCTATCATCTTGGTCACTCGCCTCTGGATCCTCTCCACCTCCTCCCGATCAAGAAGAAACCTCCCGATCAAGAAGAAACTACTGTGCTCAGATTTGGTCACTAGGTGACCAAATCTGAGCACAGTAGTCTAGATGGGGTCTTATCAAGGCTCGATAGAGAGGAACAATAACCTGCTTGTCTCTGCTTGTCAACGTATTCTTCAGCAACCAAGTGATTTGATGAGCTGATTTGGCCACTTTTGCAATGTGTCCCCTAAATTTCAATTCCTTATCCACTAACACTCCTAAATCTCGTGCCTCATCAATTTCCTGGAGCAGGGTTCCACAAATGCAGTAAACTGCCGCCAATCTTTTCATCCCAAAATGCATAACCTTACATTTTGCCACATTAAACTGACATCCATTCTCCTTAGCCCAGACCTCCAATCTATCCAAATCATCCTGCAAAATTTTGACGTCATCTGCATTCACTATTGCCCTACCCAACTTTGCATCATCCGCAAACAAATGTACTGTTCCTCTCAGATCATTTCCTATATCATTTATGAACAAATTAAACAGCAGTGGTCCAAGAACAGATCCTTGTGGCACACCACTAGTCACAGGCCGTCTTGTGGACTCTACTCCCGAGTAAACCACTCTCTGATATCTCTCCGTCAACCACCCTCCTATCCATCTCACCAACCCTATGTCCATTCCCATATGCTGCAATTTACTGATTAGAATTCCATGTGGAATCCTGTCAAAGGCTTTGGCAAGGTCCAGTAGAATCACCATAAACCCATTACCCTTATCCAGTTCAGCCGTCACTGTGTTATAATACGTGAGCAAGTTACTGAGGCATGACCTACCCTTCACAAAACCATGCTGTCCCCGATACAGTATCCCATTTTCTTCTATCCAATCTTGTATTTTCCTCTTGACTATTTTCTCTAAGACCTTGACAATGATTCCTGATATGCTAATCGGTCGGTAATTTACAACAGCAGTCTTGGAACCACCTTTATGCAGTGGAACTATTTTCCCCTCTTTCCACCCGCTCGGGACTAACCCAGACCCGAGACTCAAATTAAACAAAATGGTCAAGGGTACTGACAATTCTTTAGCTGCTTCTCGTACAACACGAGCTGGTATACCATCCAATCCCACAGATGTATTGACATTGAGGTTATGCAATAGACTACTCAATATTAGCATGGATTATACAATATTAGCTATATTACACAATATTAGCATGGATAAGAGGATGGCTGACTGACAGATATCAAAAAGTGGTATACAGGGGATCTGAGTCTGCAAGGTTTAAGGATACCACCATACTTACGTGCTTCAAGAACTATCTTCATTCCGAAGAAAGAAACTTCAAGCTGTGCATCAGACTTTAGACCTATTACCATCTCCCCTGTGTTACTTAGACTCTATCATAAAATATTAGTTAAACGACTTCAGCAACATATACAGCATGATTATAGACAGAGAACTTTTGTCCCTTCGGATGGCTGTGAAGAGAATATATATCTTCTTTCTTCTCTTCTCTCTGATTCCCGATGCCACCTTAAGCCTCTATATATGGCGTCGCTGGACCTCCAAAACGCCTGTGATAGCGTCTCCCTTCCTGCTCTCCTTTGAGCACTGTCTATTGCTGGATGTCCAGACCTCTTTCTTTCCTATATTATGGAGCTATACTTGGATAGCTCCATCACTACAGGGTCCCGTGCAACTTCTATTCCCGCAGTTTGGGGTGTTCGCGAGGGTGATCCTCTATCTGCCTTTTTCTTTAACTGCATCATAGATGAGTTTCTTCATTCTCTTCCTAGCCATATAGGCTACTCTCTAGGCACTTCTACCTTTAATGCTATGGCCTTTGCGGACGATCTTATTCTCGTAGCCTCTACTAAGTTAGGCTTGCTGGAACTCCTTGACTGGGCAGTTGACTTCTTCTAATCGAGGCCTTTCTATTAATGTAGAGAAGTCTTGCTCTTTAGCTCTTGTCCCCTCTGGTTGTGACAAGAAGCTTAAGGTCGAGGCTATAGAGTTTTCCCTGCACGGGAGGCTGTTGCATGCTTTGACCATCATGGAAGAGTTGAGATACCTCGGTATCATGTTCACCCCAAAGGGAAGGTCTTCTGTCCCTTCTATCCTAGAAGCTGGGATCGCTTCTTTGAGGAAAGCTCCTCTCAAGCCTCAGCAAAGGCTGTTTCTCCTTTCCTACCTCGCTTTTACCACAAGTTGGTGCTTGGTAGGACATGTATCTCGGTACTGTCCCGAATGGACATGGCTATCCATTCAATCGTGAGATCATGGCTCTGACTGCCACCAGACACTCCTACTGCATATTTCCATGCGAGGGTGAAGGATGGTGGGCTTGGGGTTCCATCACTTAGATGGCTGATCCCATGCCTGTGTCTATCAAGAATCGCTCAGTTAGAACTATCTTCTTCCCCCATTTGCAGAGAGGCTTTTTATAGCCCATTAATACAAGAAGACTTTAGGCGGGCTAATGGTCCCATTTTCAAGGTACTTTAATCGAGTAAGCACCCGCCGAACACAAGAGATGGGCATCTCTGTTGCCTCCCCAGCATGATTGGGTATGGGATGGCACCAGACTTCTCCCTGGGTTCGAGTATATTGACCTTATCAGGACGAGGATCAATGCCCTACTCGAGCCCGCACAGCTCGATGGGGTAGTGACAACTCCAACTGTGGGGCTGGCAGCCACTACAGTGAGACATTGTCTCATATAACCCAGTGTTGCTTCTGCACCTATGGGAGGAGGCATGATGCTGTGTGAGGAGGCATAGCACGTGTGAGGAGGCATGATGCTGTGGTCTCCATTCTGAACAACTGCTTTAAGAACAAAGGTTGGGAGACTGCGGTGGAACCACATTATAGGACCTCCGCGGGTTTGCGTAAGGCAGACTTAGTGATTAAAAGAGGTGGTGACGTTTGGGTAGTTGATGCCCAGGTGGTGGGAACAGGGCACCCACTAGCCTATAGCCATAATAATAAAGTAAATTATTATAAAAATAACCCAGCTCTAGTTAGTAATATACTGGAGGAGCATGGGGCTACTCCGAGGTTTACCAGCGCCACCATCTCTTTACATGTTGTATGGAGTACAGATAGTTATAAGGACTTAAAACAGCAGATAGTTATAAGGACTTAAAACCCTCAAGGAAAGAACTTTTATATCATTTTGCTTATGCAAAAGGATATAAAAGTTCTTTCCTTGAGGGCCCTACAGGGCACACTGGTGGCATGGCGTTGCCACCAGAGAATGACTACTATGATAACTCAAACAGGCATAGGGTGAAACACTTGTAAAGGCTTAGTCCTATATCAAGTCTGGACGAAATGTCTGGACATGATGTGAGGGTAGTACTGCCCATAAACAGTACAAAGATTAATAAAAAAAAAAAAAAAAAAAAAAATAATAAAAAAAAATAACAAGTGGTGTACCAAAAGGATCAGTGCTTGGTCCACTGTTATTCAATCTGTACAGTAATGATATTGGGAAGGATTTGACAAGTGACATACAGTTATTTGCTGATGATGCAAAGATAGGTAGGGTAATCAGGAATGCTGCTGATATGCAGTCTTTGCAGAATGATTTGAATAGGTTGGAATTGTGGGCATGTGAAAATGGGTGTCAGTTCAATGTGAGTAAATGTAAAGTCATTCACTTCAGCATGATTAGATATCCAATGTCATATTATATTGGTGGGATTAGGCTAGAAGAAACTGATGAGGCTAGGGATCTTGGACTGTTAATAAATAGGAAGTTGAAGTTTAGGGGCCATGTGGCAAAGATTGCAAATACAACTCAAAAGATAATTGCAATGCTGAATCGAATGTTCACATATAAAGATAAGGATGTTCTTTTGTCTCTTTACAAGGCCTTGATAAGACCCCACTTGGACTATTGTGCGCAGTTCCAATCTCCTGGTTTCCGTTGTGATTCTGATATATTGGAGAGAGTACAAAGGAGAGTGTTAAAAGTGATATCAGGATTGTGGAATACTGATTATGAAGACAGATTGAGAATTTGTAGACTGCAGACACTAGCAAACAGGAGAAAGAGGGGTGATATGATTGAGACATAAACTTCTGAAAGGATCATACAGAATTTCAATTGATGGAATTTTTTAATTTATGGAAGGTGGGGAAAGGATGAGAGGGCATCCTTGGAAGCTGAGAATGAAGGCTGCCAAGAAGGGTGTGAGGGCTAGATTTTTCTCTCAGGGTGTGGTGCATGATTGGAATGGATTGCCATTGGATGTTGTTAGTGCAAGCAGTGTGAATGAATTCAAGAATATGTATGATAGCTGGTGTGCGTAAGTATGTGACCTCTCTCCCGTATGAGTCTCTGACTCCCTGGAGGTCTCTCTTAATAATAATAATAATAATAATGATATACAGATTGCTCAGGATATTATACAGATTGATTAAGAGTACTAGTTAGTGTTTTACATAAAAATTCTACAAGAATTAGAGACCAACATTTTTTTTTGTGTGTGAGTGTGTCAGATATTCACAGTTATTATTATTGAGCCTCCATATCTCATTTGGTATAGACGAAGCCCTTTGGTCGGAAAGACCTGGGTTTGATTCCCGTCCACAATGTGAGGAACCTTTATCTGGTTTTTTTTTGACTAAAGGTGAGTTAGCCAGTCTCATACAGAAATAGAGGGATTTTCACCTGGAAACTCCAGTTTTTTTTACCCTCAGAACAGGCAAAATAGTTCGTGCACACACGAACTATTTTGCCTCACTAGGAAGGCTCAACCAGTCCTAAGGGACTGTTGTAGAATGGGGGGGGGAACCCATACATATATATAAAAGTTATTATTATCTGATCCTTGTAAAGGTAAGGAACTCATTCAGGAGGTCTTTCATGCAAAAAGATCAGCGAACAGTGCCTTAAACCTATATATTAAACCTAAACCACACTCACCACTTTCAGGCAATGCATTCTACTCATCAGTAGAATGAGAAGCTTCCAGGGATGGAATCTAGTCCCCCCCCCCATAAGATATCTCCTTCTCATTAATCTGGTAAAACCTCCTCACCAATTTATGTCTCAATCATATCCTCTCTTCTTCTATTCAACTTTCAAGGCTCTGAAAGTTGCATTCCCTCAATCTCTCCTGGTATCTGACATTCCAGAGACCTGACACTAACTTGGTAAATGTTCTCTGTTGACCTGGCTTTTCAATGAAAGTCTGGCCATGCGAAAGGTACCCCCAAGGAGTGGAACGCAGGTATTGTATAAAGGTGGTAGCAGACTGGAAGTGTCAAACTATAGACCAGTCTGTATTTCATCAGTAGTTGTTAAAATCTTGGCGAAATTAATGAGGGATCGTTTACATTATTGGGCAGATGAGGGTAATGTTATCTGTAAGAGTCAGCATGGATTTGTTAAGGGGCGCTCTTGCTTTAGCAATATGACCGCCTTTTATAATAAAGTGACAAGAGCTGTTGATGAGAGAAAGGCATATTCTGTCATTTTTTTTGGATTTTACAATGCCATTTGACAGGGGTACCACATGATAAGCTGATATTTAAGCTGCAGCACATGGGTTTAGATGTCAGGTTAGTGAACTGGATTCAAGATTGGCTATAAGATAGGTATCAGAGAGTTGTGTATGGGAGAGCAGTGTCAAGGCGACAGAAGGTGACAAGTGGGGTCCCGCAAGGCTCAGTACTGAGACCTGTATAGTTTAACCTTTATATCAATGGCTTTGTCAGTGGATTGTAGGAGGATATTCAATTGTTCGCAGATGACGTGAAGCTAGGAAGGATATTATATATACCAACGCCATCTACCACCAACCACCACCACTAGTATTTTCAGAGATAATCACAAACATCCATGCCCACGATGGGATTCGAACCCCCAGCCTTTTGGCTGGAGAGCGGATATGCTAACCACTCAGCCAACCAGGCTGGCCTGAAAATTGAAACAGATGGGATTGAATAACAAACTTCTGGTTTGGATCAGTAACTGGTTGTCAGATAGGTATAAGAAAGTTGTATATGGGGTGTGGTGGGGTGCAGCATCCCAAAAGAGGAAGGGTCACTAGTGGTGCACTGCAGGGGTCAGTTTTGGGACCATTGTTGTTTTGTTCAATTTGTATGTTAATGATATTGGGATGGGTTTAACTAGTGATCTGCAGCTGTTTACAGATGATGCAAAATTGGGGAGAGCAATAGAGTCAAACCGATGTTATGGCTTTATAGAAAGACTTGAATAGATTACATGATTGGGCAGGTAAGTGGAACTGTCAGTTCAGTGTTGCAAAGTGTAAGTTTTGCCAATTGGTGAGCAACGATTCAATGCAAAGTATACACTTAATGGGGAAACTTTAAAAGAGGTAGAGGAGATAGATCTTTCGGGTCCTTGTCTACCACCACTCCCAGATCTTCAGGGGCCACATTGCACAAGTTATGAAGACACGTTGGATAATGGCAATGATGCAGAAGACCCTGACATGCAGAAATAATGAGGTTATGATTCCATTATATAAGGCCTTGATCAGGCTTCATGGATTACTGTGCACAGAGTTCGTCATTGGGTTTTTCATGGTGATATGTTAGAAAGCATCCAGAGAAGATTCACAAAGGTAACTGAATCAGTTGATATAGTTGAGTTACTGAGTGAACACTTTGCAAGAATATATCATCCAGGTGGTGACATTGCAGAAATGAATGAATCAATAGATTATACGGGAATTGTGGTGAATGAAGTGGAGTGAGTAGTCTATTGCATAACCTCAATGTCAATACATCTGTGGGATTGGATGTTATACCAGCTCGTGTCGTACATGAAGTGGCTAAAGAATTGTCAGTACCCTTGACCATTTTGTTTAATTTGAGTCTCGGGTCTGGGTTAGTCCCGAGGGGTGGAAAGAGGGGAAAATAGTTCCACTGCGTAAATGAGGTTCCAAGACTGCTGTTGTAAATTACTGACCAATTAGTATATCAGGAATCATTGTCAAGGTCTTGGAGAAATTAGTCAAGAAAAGAATACAGGATTGGATAGATGAAAATGGGATATTGTATGTGGGACAACATGGTTTTGTGAAGGGTAGATCATGCCTCAGTAACTTGCTCACGTTTTATAACACAGTGACGGCTGAACTGGATAAGGGTAATGGGTTTACAGTGATTCTACTGGACCTTGCAAAGGCCTTTGACAGGATACCACATGGAACTCTAATCAGTAAACTGGAGCAAATGGGGATGGATATAGGGTTGGTGAGATGGATAGGAGGGTGGTTGATGGAGAGATACCAGAGAGTGGTTTATTCAGGAGTGGAGTCCAAAAGACGGCTTGTGACTAGTGGTGTGCCGCAGGGCTCTGTTCTTGGACCACTACTTTTCAATTTGTTCATCAATGATATAGGAAAGGATCTGAGAGGAAGTGTTCACTTGTTTGCTGATGATGCAAAGTTGGGTAGAGCAATTGTGAGTGCACAGGATGTCAAAGTTTTACAGGATGATTTGGATAGTTTGGAGGACTGGGCTAGGGAAAATGGATGTCAATTTAATGTGGCAAAATGTAAGGTTATGCACTTTGGGGTGAAAAGAATAGCAGCAGTATATCACATTGGTGGAACCATACTCCAGGAGATTGATGAAGCCAAGGATTTCGGGGTGTTGGTGAACAGGGAATTGAAGTTTAGGGGGCACATTGCAAAAGTGGCTAAATCAGCTCATCAAATCACTTTGCTTCTGAAAAATACTTTAACAAGCAGAGACAAACAAGTTATTGTTCTTCTGTATCGAGCCTTGATAAGACTCCATCTAGACTACTGTGCCCAGATATGGGTGCCAGGGTTTCTTCTTGATGGGGAGGAGGTGGAGAGGATCCAGAGACGAGTGACCAAGATGATAGCAAGTCTGTGGAATGAACCTTATGAGAACAGGTTGAAGATTTGTGGGTTGCAAAAATTGGTCGATAGGCGGAAAAGGGGTGATATGATTGAGACATTCAAATTACTGAAGGGTTTCTATAAGATTAATCCAGAAGATATTTTTGAGAATAGGACCGGTGGTGGGAGGACTAGGGGGCCATACATGGAAGCTGGGCAAGAATGTGGTTAGCAGGAGTGTTAGAGCTAGGTTTTTTATTTGGAGAGTTGCGAATGAGTGGAATAAGCTGCCAGAGTCTGTTGTGGGTGCTACGACCGTGAATGAGTTCAAGGCGAGGTATGATAGATACTGTGTGAATGTCGAATAGTTGTTCTTGACATCATGTTAGGGTCTCCCTCGATGAGTTTGTGGACTCCTTGGAGTTGCCCGGGATAATAATAGTAATAAAGGTGATCAGTGGTGTTAGGAATGTGGAGTACAAGGACAGATTGAGAGAATGTAAATTGCAAAGCCTCTTGAATAAGAGGAGGGATATGATTGAGATATATAAGCTAGTCAAGGGTTGTTTTCAAGTTGACAGAAGAGATTTTTCATAGAATAGGAGAGGGGGATTAAAACAAGAGACCATTGCTGGAAACTGTTTAAGGAACTTGTAAACAGAGGAGCAGGTGAGCAGGTTCTTCGGAGAGTGATTGGTGAGTGGAATACATTGACTGAGTGTGTTGTGAATAGACACAATGAGTCAATTAAGACATAGTTGGATGAGCTATGTATGCAATAATGTGTACTTCCCATGATGAGTCTCTGACTCCATGGAGTTCAGATGTTAAGAATAATAATATAAAGTATAACCAGGATACTCAAGACCTTTCCTTTACAACCCATGCTGCTCTCTAGAAAGATTGCTATTTCCATCAGTCCAAGTTTATATTCTATTTATAATCAGGCATTGCATAATTTAGAAAAATTATTCATCACCTCTATCCAAATGTTATTATATTATAGAGTATAACTAGGTTTCTGAAGCAAAAAGTAATGAAAAATTTTCATTACAATTCAGGAAACCCTCAATACTCAACCGCTGCTTCTCTGTGTTGAGAGATCACAGTTATGTTGGTACAGGCACCTGATCAGAATGCCACAAGAGAGGCTCCCCCAGCAGGCTCTCTCTTTGCCAAGCCAGAGGGTGGGAGGCCACATGGAAGGCCAAGGACTTGCTGGATAGATTATATCCAAAACCTTGGGTGGACACGTTTGGGAGTCCCACCAGAACACCTGAGCTTGGTGGCTGAGGATTGTGACCACTGGAAGTTCCTCTTGCAGCTGCTGCCCCCACAACCCAATTAGGAAAGGTGTGACTTGAAGATGGATGTAAAATGTTATCTGGATAAAGTTCTACACATGAATTATTTGTTATGAGCATATATTCTCTCATTTCCTAAATTAATGGCTAATGGATACTACAAGGTGGCAAATTAACTCCCTGAAGAGATTGCACACGGCATGAAGAATAAGCCAGTCATATGAAAGTTGCTTTTGTCCAGATGCTGTGCAATTTAGACAATCTGAAGCTATAGTTTCATGTTTTTAAAAAAAATTTCCATGACAAAATATAAGTTGTATTTTGTCATGGCCATTTTTCCATTCAGCAGCTTACATTTTGTCATGTAAGCTGCTGAATGGAGACTTAAGAATTTTGCCAATGCTATACATGCATTAATACCCCCCCTCCCCTTTCACAATGTGCGTACTATTTTAAATTTAAAAACTGCTAATGCAGTAAACCTTTAAATTTCTAATTATTTTAATTCATGTTTGGTATTTTTGGTATTGATAAACAATTTTAAATCTTATCATGTAATATTAGCAAGTCATTTAATTATACAAATATTTCACATTGGGTTTTAATGCATTTATCATTAATCTCTACAATTTACTTAACATACAATAAATAGAAAATGTAGATGTCTCAGCATGTACCCTTAATTATTAATTACATCAATTCATATAATTAACATGAATGATTACGTTAAACAAAGGCTACCAGCATTTGTCATTTTATGCATAGTTAATTTCAGTTTATAATGCAATACATGTATTAATAATACCTCCTCCCCCTTTCCCTCTTTGTGGTTGCAAGTCTCTCACCTCTCATTGCATGTCCCATTTCTTTTTTATAATTCCTCACCAAACGCAATGAACCGCAACCAAAAGAAATGCGATTTTACTGCAGATCTCAAAAATTCTCCCACACAAAATAGTTTAAAAAACAAAAAGTATCCAACCAAACAACTAACCAACACTAATTCTTACCAAAAAACTTTCTTCATCTACTTCACCAACATCCATGGCCTGAACAGCAATATAAACGATGTGCACCACCACCTACAGTCATCTAAAACAGAACTACTATTCCTATTAGAACTCCAACTGGCAACCTCAGTAGCCACTGTCCACCTCAACTACCCAAACTACACATTAACAGCTCTTTCTATCACAAGGGCAGCACATATGCATTTGACAGAATCGATGTACTATGCCAGAGACTGCAAATCCTTGAATTCCCACTGTTTGATCTGCTCTGTCTTAAAATTTCACTACCAAGTCAACCTGCCCTTTTCGTATACTTCCTCTACCCCTTCCAAACTCCGTCAACCACTCTGACCTTTTCAACTATCTCTCTCTAAAGCTACACTTTTTGCAGTCAAAATACCCCAATAGTGAGATCATCCTTCTTGGGGACTTCATTGTCCGCAACTCATATTGGCTACCCTTCTTCAGTTTCACTGATCAAGCAGGAAGGGATGCTGAAGTGTTTGCCATCAGCAATGACCTATCTCAGATCATCACTCTTCCTATCAGAATACCTGTCAAACCCCCTCCAATTTGCCAACACCCGACCTCTTCTTAATAAGCTCGCCTTCCAGGTATACTGTGGTTGTCAGTTCTCTTCTTGGTAACTCGGACCACAACTTCATACAAGTCTCTTTTGCCTTAGAACAACCTTAATCCACCAGTTTACATTCTCCTGTCCTTTGGAACTACAAGGGTGCCAGCTCGGAGGACCTCTGTGGCTTCTATTCTTCATTCCCATGGTCTGACTACTGTTTCAGTTCTTCCGATCCAAACACCTGCTCAGACTGAAGAAATCATCCTCACAGGAATGAAGGCTTTCATCCTTTATTCCACTCCAAATTCTCAGCCATCATCCAGGCCTTGTTTCTCCAAAAAGTGTCACAATCCTGTAAAAGAAAAACCTCTGCTTACCAGAAATGGCTCAAGACCAAACTCCAGCTTCCCACTCTGCCTATACTACAGTTGCAGAAGAATTATCACGAAGTCCAAGTCAGACTTTGAAAGGGTCAAATGCTTCAAACTCGCCTCCTGCCCAAATGGCAGTCGCTTCTTCTGGTCTCTAGCCAAGACCATTGGGTGCACCTTCTGCCCACACAGGATTCCACTACCTCACATCCCAGTAGTACCATAGTTACCTCACCTAAAGACAAGGCCAACTTAATGGCATCACTCTTCTCTTCCAATTCCTGTATTGATGACCTGGCTAAGTAAAATTGCAATTTTTAAAAAATAACACATGTATAACCACTTGCTTAATGCTATTTTTATTCATGTAGCTTGCAACACTGATAGCTTTTTTTTTTTAAATATGAATATACTATATGTGTATATGGACAAATAGAAAGGGTGCCAATTCAACTCCATAATAAGAACCAATAAATAATGGAAAAAATACATCTCATCTTTACTGTGCATTCTAATACAAAAAATAAATCTTATTTCACATTGCAATTCTAGCATGAAAGTAACTTTAAAAAAAAAAAAACCTTCCTGCTCCCTGCAGTCTAACTAGAAACAAACATCTAATGTGTTAAAAAAACATCACAGCTAATAAGATATAACTACTCATCAGAAGGCATATGTTATCAAATTCAACTATAATTTGTACTGGCCATCCAAGATACGTAAATGAAAATTAGTTTATAAATGGATGGAGGACTGGCAGCATAGCAAAGCAGCCATCAAAACAAGATGTATAACCAGTATTAAAAAAAAAACACCACACCTCTCATATGAAATGTTAATAATGACACTTGTAGCTTGACTTTTCTGCATGAAGCTGAAGAACAGTGAAAATTTTTAATGTGCTCTGTATCCTAATGTTGAGAATCATTTTCATGATTAATTATATTTTTTTCTATAACATATATGGTACTGCATCATGTTTTAAAAAGAAAAGACCTCAATCCTTCATCTGAAATGTTACCAGTGATTCAAAATATTAACCTTCCTATAAATGTAAATAGATTTAAGACATACTTTTTAACATATATGAAAGACTAATATTGGCAATCTCCAATTGAGTTATTTAATTCTTCCTTTCATAAGCACAAATGAAATTGAATGAGAAACTGATTTTCTATTATTTAGGATGTTGTGAAAGCTCATCATAACTACTAACAGTATACTTTGATTACTCTCAACGTAAGGAGATTTTCTTGAGAAGAACCAATTATATATTTGGTTTAATCCTTTATCCAAGTGTAAGCAAACAAAGTTTGTGCCTGAAGTATTTTCAGGACTGGGGCAACTCTTGGTAAAGGTGGTATAAGTTCACATCACTTGCCTTAGTATCTCCTGTAATGCAAAGCACATCTTGTGGACATGTATAATGCTATGCATTAAGGGAAGGGCCACTACCCAGACCAGTTTCGACCTTTATTGAGGTCTCATCAGTAGGAGCCAGACCCAGAGGTGGTGATACTAAGGTGGAAGTAATGGAGAAGTCATATTTATCTATACCAGTTGCCAAAAGGTGTCACACCTTATTATTAAAATTCTCTGGATTAGAGATAAGTTGATGAAAGTTTTTTCACTTGGCTATGCTACCAATTATATTATTTTTTCTTGAGAAGAGGTTGGCTCATAAAGTGATAATGACTTCTGCTCTACTGTTGACATAGGTTAGTCTGATTGATCTTTGTCAACATCTCTGGTTATTCTACATTCTTTAGAAACTTCAGTATCATCAACTTCAGTCAACTACAATCACAGAGAGGAAAGATAGTATGTGTTGCCTAGGTATGATAATGACGAACTGAGCAGAAGAGCGGTAATATTGAATGACATAATAGCTAGAATGTGTGATAAGAGAGGACTGAAATATTTATTATTATTATTGTTGTTCCGGGAAACTCCAAGGAGTCGACAGACTCATCGAGGGAGGCCCTAACATCATGTCTAGAACAACTATTCAACATTCACACAGTATCTATCATACCTTGCCTTGAACTCATTCACGGTCGTAGCACCCACAACAGACTCTGGAAGCTTATTCCACTCATTTACCACTCTCCAAGTAAAGAACCTAGCTCTAACACCCTTGTCAACCACGCTCTTGCCCAGCTTCCATGCATGGCCCCTAGTCCTCCCACCACCAGTCATATTTTCAAAAATATCTTCTGGATCAATCCTATAAAAACCCTTCAGTAATTTGAATGTCTCAATCATATCACCCCTCCTTCGCCTATCGTCCAATTTCTGCAACCCACAAATCCTCAACCTATTCTCATAAGGTTCATTCCACAGGCCTGCTATCATCTTGGTCACTCGTCTCTGGACTCTCTCCACTTCCTCCCCATCACGAAGAAACCCTGGTGCCCATAGCTGGGCACAGAAGTCCAGATGGGGTCTTATCAAGGCTCGATACAGAGGAACAACAACTTGTTCATCTCTGCATGTTAAAGTATTTTTCAGAAGCCAAGTGATTTGGTGAGCTGTTTTAGTTACTTTTGCAATGTGCCCCCTAAACTTCAACTCCCTATCCACCAACACTCCCAAATCCCTGGCCTCATCAATCTCCTGGAGTATGATTCCACCAATGCGATATACTGCTGCTATTCTTTTCACCCCAAAGTGCATAACCTTACATTTTGCCACATTAAATTGACATCCATTTTTCCTAGCCCAGTCCTCCAAACTATCCAAATCATCCTGTAAAATTTTGACATCTTGTGCACTCACAATTGCTCTACCCAACTTTGCATCATCAGCAAACAAGTGAACACTTCCTCTCAGATCCTTTCCAATATCATTGATGAACAAATTGAAAAGCAGTGGTCCAAGAACAGAGCCCTGTGACACTCCACTAGTCACAAGACGTCTTTTAGACTCCACTCCTGAATAAACCACTCTTTGATATCTCTCCTTCAACCACCCTCTTATCCATCTCACCAACCCTATATCTATACCCATCTGCTCCAGTTTACTGATTAGGGTTCCATGTGGTATCCTATCAAAAGCCTTGGCAAGGTCCAGTAGTATCACTGTAAACCCATTACCCCTATCCAGTTCAGCCGTCACTGTGTTATAAAACGTGAGCAAGTTACTGAGGCATGATCTACCCTTCACAAAACCATGTTGTCCCCCATACAATATCCCATTTTCATCTATCCAATCCTGTATTCTTTTCTTGACTAATTTCTCTAAGACCTTGACAATGATTCCTGATATGCTAATCGGTCGGTAATTTACAACAGCAGTCTTGGAACCACCTTTATGGAGTGGAACTATTTTCCCCTCTTTCGGGACCACAAATATGTGGATGCTTGGAGTGCGTTTGAGGACAGAGAGGAATTGTATGCAAGAGACCACTTACATTTGAATGAGGAAGGACAAAGGCATCTGGAGAGATTGCTGTTCTGAAAAAGTCAGTGTGTCTCAGGGAGGATGGTAGCAGGGTGGCCTCTTGTGGGAATGGGTACTTGGGAGAAGGGGGACGACATCAGGTAACACTGAGCTCAATGGAGTCTAGAGGGGATAATATTAGGTATAGAAACAACGGCATTTATATGCTATATACTAATGCCAGGAGTATCCGGAATAAGGGGGAGGAATTGGTGGTGCAGATAGCATCAGCCTGGCCAAAAATTATTGGGATCACTGAGACGTGGTTGACAGAAGAGTATATAATAACATGAATAGAAGTCGCTGGGTACAGCATTGTTCGGCAGGATAGGAAGGGAAAGCGTGGTGGTGGAGTACTGCTTATGATAAGTGACGACCTATGTCCTCTAAGAGTGGAGACTTTGGAAGGCAGTGACACTAACGGTTTTCAAAGCACATGGTGTGAGATAGAGGTGGGCAAGACAGGATATTTAGTGAGGTGTTGCTACAGACCCAGGAGTACAGAGGGTGGGGACCAGGAAATGTTTAGACAGTTGAGTTTGGCAAGTGCAAGAAGAATGATTGTTATGGGAGATTTTAACTACTGTAGTGTAAACTGTGGAGAGGAATGGAATTTCTAGAATTCTTGAGGGACAAATGTCTTAGGCAACATGTAGTAGAGGGAACAAGAGGTTCAAGAGTTTTGGATTTGGTTATAGCATCAGAAGAGTTGATAATAATTGAGATGACATCTCTCCCACCAGTTGGAGAGAGTGACCATATGGTTTTGACTTGGAAAATTAATAGACATGCAGGGGTCTCAAAGAGATGGGAATATATGTGGAATTATAAGACAGGTGATTATAATAGTCTAAGACGTCAACTTGGGGAAGTGTCATGGAGTGAGGAATTGGAAGGCCGGGATATCATTAGTGCATGGGAAATTATGAAAGAATATTTGTTAGCAGCAATGGTAAGTTGTATACCATGAGTGAACAAAAGGACACAATTTGGAGTAAAGTGGATCACAAACAATATTAAACAGGAATTACATGCAAAAAAGAGGCTGTGGAAGAGATATAAGGAGACAGGAGAAGAGAAGATGCATGAAGAGTATAAGACACAGGCCAGAAGAGTGACTAGTATGGTAAGGAAGACGAAACTGGAATATGAGAGGAGATTAGCCCTAAGATCCAAAGAAAATCATAAGGAATTTTTTAGATATATGGCCAGTAGGAGGAGAAATGACTGTGGAAGAATGATATTGTGGGATAAAAATGGGAATAGAGTGACTGATGCAGAGGACATAGAATTGTTCAATGACCACTTTATTGGAGTATTTCATCTTGGAGGAGTCAGTTTTAATGCTTGAGGGATAGGACAGGTTCGGGTTTTAGAGGTGCAGGAGGAGCACATGTTCAAATACTGATTACTCTGGATGTCAGTAAAGCTGTAGGACTGGATGGTATTTCACCACAGGTTTTGAGAGAATGTGCTAAGGAACTGACACCTACTTTGACCTGTCTTTTCAATGACAGTCTGGCTACAGGAAAGGTGCCCAGGGAATGGAAGGAAGGTAAGATAGTGCCATTGCATAAGGGCGGTAGCAGACTGGAAGTGTTAAATTATAGGCCAGTTTGTGTGTCATCAGTAGTTGTTAAGATCTTGGAGAAATTAGTTAAGGACCATATACAACATTGGGCAGATGAGTGTAATGTTATCTGTGAGAGTCAACATGGATTTGTGAGGGAGTGCTGTTGTTTCAGTAATATGCTAGCCTTTTATAATAAAGTTACAAGAGCAGTAGATGAGGGAAAGGCATATTACTGCCATTTTCTTGGATTTAGCGAAGGCATTTCAAAGGGTGCCACGTGATAAGCTGAGATTTAAGTTGCAGCACATGGGTTTAGATGTCAGGTTGGTCAACTGGATTCAGGATTGGTTGTCCGATAGTTATCAGAGAATTGTGTATGGTGGAGCAATATCAAAGAGGCAGAGGGTTACAAGTGGGGTCCCTCAGGGCTCAGTGCTGGGACCTATATTGTTTAACCTTTATATCAATGACATTGTCAGTGGATTGCAGGTGGATGTTCAGTTGTTTGCAGATGATGCAAAGCTGGGAAGGATTATTAGTAATAGTGCAGATGCGGCAACCTTGCAAGAGGATTTGAATAAGCTAGATAGATGGGCAAATGAATGGGTTGTCGGTTTAATGCAGCAAAATGTAAGGTCTTGAGGTTTGGGAAACATCGATGGGACAGTGCATACTCTATGGGAGGAGTTATACTGGAGGAAGTAGGGGAGACAAGAGATCTGGGATTGATGATTGATAGAAACCTGAAATTTAGGGGACATATTGCAAAGGTGGTGAAGGTAACACAGAGGATTGCTGCAATAATGAGAAGGACACTGACCTGTAGAGATAAAACAGTTATCATTCCATTGTATAAGACCCTGATCAGACCAACTTGGACTATTGTTCTCAGATTTGGTCCCCAGGATTTGAAGGGGATAAATTAATTGTGGAAAGGGTACAAAGGCAGATAACAAAGATGGTTTCAGGACTGTACAATGATAGTTATGAGGACTGCAGAGTTTGGTGGATAGAAGAAGGAGAGGTGATATGATTGAGACTTTTAAACTGTTGAGAGGTGGTTACAGGGTTGGCACTGGGGAGTTCTTTCACTTGGTTGAACAGCAGGAAGGAGTGATGAGAAGAGGCCATCTCTAGAAGTTACGAAAGGAAACTGTGAGCAAGAGGGTGAGGAGTGGTTTCTTTGCATGGAGGGTGGTTGAACCATGGAATGCATTGGCTGATGGAGTGGTGAGAGCGAGAACGGTCAATGAGTTCAAGGAGTGGTATGATAGACTTTGTGTTTCTTAGGGGGGGGGGGCCTCCCCTCGATGAGTCTCGATAGACTTTGTGTTTCTTAGGAAGGACCTCCCACGATGAGTCTTTTGACTCCATGGAGGCCTGAATAATAATAATAATAATAATACGTTATCAGTGTTTTTAACAACATCTTCAGTATTAACTGAAGGGGTGGTTGGAGTGTTATGAAGGGTGCTATAATCAGGTGGATTGCTATCCAATGGAAATTCAGACATTAAAGTTGCAATCATCTGAGAGTTTCAGCCTTATCCTGTGATATGACTACAATTCCTTGAAGAAGGTGTTCATCTTCTTTCCTTTAATCCAAAGCATGGTTATTAAGACTTTCTGTGATAGAACTTGTATGACCTGTGATTAGGAGTCTTCAGAATAAATGTAGAAAGAAAGTTGGTATCCTTTTTTGGAGTGCAAGAAGTGTTTTTTGAATTTGATCCAATAATCATATTAAGCAGTTTTCTACCTGGAAACTCTGGAAACAATTTCAATCCAGACTGAGATGATGTTTCATGTCCTTCGCTGTCAAGGTTAGTCTTGTTTCCACCAACAGATCTAGGTCAGCCTGGAAAAAATAAGTCATTAGTTGGGTTGGTAGATGGATTGTCATCATCATCAAATTCCGGATATGTACCCTCAAGGGTTGTACAGGATAATATAGTACTACATGAAAATAGATGGACTGTTATTATTATCATCATCTTCTTCCATAATAGTTTCCATTGGAACAAATTCAGATCCTTCAGGATCAGTATTAAGGTGGATAGTAGAATGAAGATGAGGCTGTGTATGCAATTGAATGGAAGATTTTTTATATGGCAGTTGAGGTTCCAGTTCATCCCAATACATGTCCCTTACTAGTCTTGGATGTTTATGATACATTTCATAACAATGATAAAAGAAACCTGCAAAAAACCTGATCTAAGCACCAGTTGTGTTCAAAATCATCATTATCATCACCAAAACATCATCTCCAAATGGGTTCAGGAGTTGCTCTGCCACCTTAATCCAGCCCATATAAAAGAAAAACGGAGGGATTGTGAAAATAGGTATATAGAGATCAACTTTGTGGGCAGGATAACCCTTCCCAGGATTCAAGTGCTAATGTCCCATCACAGCAGCCAGAAAGTAAGTATGATGGTGGTCTGAAAAGTTCTCGGCCTCAACCATAGATGGCAACACTATCAGCAAGATTTTTTTTTTCTAAGTTGGTACATCTGCCATAAGCATCCATGTGAAATTGCAAGTCATTCTAATTAAAATGAAATATATGTTGATCTTTAATTGACCATTGATTTATAAACATCTAATGGCAACAAGTTTTGCCAATGGGGCTGTTCGACTTCTTCAGGGCTTATAAGAAAAAACTCAAAGTGGCTAGTACAGAAAAATGGAGTACCACTATTGTATAAATTAAAAATTAAAACAGAACACGTAACATTACATGCATGGAACGTGTTGTGTTAGTCACTGTTGTTAGAGCACGCTCTGTAGTTTTGAGCGAAATTAAATTCTGGCAGATTGAGTGATCTTATTAAGGTTTTCCATATGTCAGCTATTATCATTGCCTGGTTTCTGTTAAGATTTTCTCCAGAATGGAGGACTACTTTGGCTTATATGGCTTCCTTGAAATTTCTAAAACGGAAGTCTTCTTTCAAGGAAGCCGTAGTAGTCCTCTATTCTGGAGAAAATCTTAACAGAAACAGGAAATGATAATAGCTGACATATGGAAAACCTTAATAAGATTGCTCAGTCTGACAGAATTTAATTTCGCTCAAAACTACAGAGCATGCTCTCACAACAGTGACTAACACAACACGCTCCATGCATATAATGTTACGCATTTTGTTTTAATTTATACGATAGTGTTACTCCATTCCTCTGTACTAGCCACTTTGAGTTTTCTCTTACCGTTATAAGCCATGAAAAAGGCAAACAGCCCCATTAGTGAAACTTGTTGGCATTAGATCTCTATAAATCAATGATCAATTAAAGATCAATATAATAAATTTAGTTTAATCTTTTATCCAAGTGTATGCAAACAAAGTTTGCACGTGAAGTATCTTCAGGATTGAGGCAACTCGTAGTAAAGGTGGACCAAGCTCTCATCACTCCTTGTCTCAGTATCTCCCATAATGCAAAGCACACCTCTTTGCGGACATGTACAATGCTATGCATTAAGGGAAGGGCCACTACCCACACCGGTTTTGACCTTTATTGAGGTCTCGTTAGTGGGAACCAGACCCAGAATTGGTGATACTAAGGCAGAAGCAATGGAGTGGTCATATTTACTTATACGAGTTGCCAAAAGGTGTACCACCTTATTATTAAATTACTCTGGATTTCGAGAAAGATGTTGGAAGTTTATTTTCCACTTGGTTAGACTATAATATATTTCGTTTAATTCTTTATCCAAGCGTATGCAAACAAAGTTTGCGCCTAAAGTATCTTCAGGACTGAGGCAACTTGTGGTAAACTTGCACCAAGCTCTCATCACTCCTAATAATATCATCATCACTCCTTCCCTTAATGCATAGCATTATACATGTCCGCAAGGAGATGTGCTTTGCATTATGGGAGATACTGAGACAAGGAGTGATGAGAGCTTGGTCACAGTTCACCTTTACTACGAGTTGCCTCAGTCCTGAAGATACTTCAGGCGCAAACTTTGTTTGCATACACTTGGATAAAGGATTAAACTAAATTTATTATAGTCTGACCAAGTAGAAAATAAACTTCCAACATCTTTCTCAAAATCCAGAGTAATTTAATAATAAGGTGGTACACCTTTTGGCAACTCGCATAAGTAAATATGACCTCTCCATTGCTTCTGCCTTAGTATCACCAATTCTGGGTCTGGCTCCCACTAACGAGACCTTAATAAAGGTCGAAACCAGTGTGGGTAGTGGCCCTTCCCTTAATGCATAGCATTGTACATGTCCGCAAGGCGGTGTGCTTTGAATTATGGGAGATACTGAGACAAGGAGTGATGAGAGCTTGGTCCACCTTTACTACGAGTTGCCTCAGTCCTGAAGATACTTCAGGCGCAAACTTTGTTTGCATACACTTGGATAAAGGATTAAACTAAATTTATTATAGTCTAACCAAGTGGAAAATAAACTTCTAAAGATCAATATATATTTCATTTTAATTATATGTTTGAATAACCAAATAAAATCTCAACAGTGCAAGTCATTCTATCAAGTAGTTTGTTTTATACAGCTGTCTGAACCAAAAGTGTTGTCCATATCCCATGAAATGGATAAGATTGAGTATCGTGCAGTTATAACATTCTTTGTAAAAGAAGGTTTAATGGCAAAAGAAATTCATTCGAAGTTCATAAAAGTTTACGGGCAGTCTTCTCCTTTGTTTTTGACAATTAAGAAATGAGCTGCCGAGTTTAAACGTGGCTGTAACAGCCTTGAAGATGATCCACGTAAAGGACATCCAAAAAGTGTAACAACACCAGAAATCATTGATCAAGTGCATGATGTGGTATTGGATGACTGGCGAGTCAAAGTGCGTGAAATTGCTGAGACAATAGGCATTTCAAAAAAAGCTGTAGGATTTATTTTGCATGAAGAATTGCAAATGAAAAAGCTTCTCGCAAGATGGGTGCCATGCTTGCTCATGCAGATCAAAAACACACTCGCATGAAAATCTCTGAACAGTGCTTGCAGCATTTTAAAAAGAATAAAACTGATTTTGTGTGTCGATATATTACTATGGATGAGACTTGAATTCACCATTACACATCAGAATCCAAACAGCAGTCAAAACAGTGGACAGAAACTGGTTGTTCAGCGCCAAACAAAACAAAGTCGGTTCCATCATCAGGAAAGGTCTTGGCATCGGTGTTTTGGGATGTTAAAGGCATTTTGTTTATTAATTATCTTGAAAGGGTAAAACAATAACCGAGGAATATTATTCTGACCTTTTAACCAGATTAGATGAAAAAATTTGTGAGAAAAGACCCGGTTTGCAGAAGAAAAAAACATCTTTCATTGGACAATGCACCTCCCCACAAAGGTGTTTTGGCAGTGGGAAAATTAAGGGATCCAGACTATGAATTGTTGGAACATCCACCCTATTCCCCAGATTTGGCTCTCTCTGACTTCTATCTCTTCCCAAAACTAAAACTCTTCCTCGCTGGTCTGCGTTTTTCTTCGAATCAAGAGGTGATTGCAGCTGTAGAGGGGTATTTTGCAGATCTTACTGAGAACCACTACAGGGATGGGATAATGGTAGTGGAGAATCACTGGAATAAATGTATTAGTCTTAAGGGAAATTATGTTGAAAAATAAAAATAATTTTGAAATTATAAATTTGTTTTTTCATTGTTAGGCCGAAAACTTTTCAGACCACCCTTGTATATATATAGCAAGAGTTATGACTCGCATTTAAACAAGAGATATGCTAAATCCATCTATAGCTAAAGAGCATTCCACAGTTTTGTTGAAAAACTTGCATCTCATCCATAACATCTCTGAGTAAAATATCATCTTTTATACTTTCTTCCTTGTTCTCACAGCTAGTGAAGAAAACCACTATAAAGGTACTCACCACTTGCCATATGTAACAGGAATTTCATCATACACACAGTTTTCTTCTTTTGTCATTAAACTAGCTTCCTCTACATGATTGAGGAAGCCAGTGTTCTCATTATTCTTTCTCTTTCATCATGATCATGTACATATGCAGTAATCATCATGCATGTCTTGTCTGGCCACAGAATAGTCATGCACTACTGCCACCAGCAACCAACAATGATGTAAACATAAAAATCCATGAATAAAAGACGAGGTTGGTGAATTCTTTATAGTAGACTGCAAGCATTTCAAATACTGTTCTTTGATTTTCTGACAGAACATATCTGTAAAGGGCACTGAGACTGTGGTATAGACCAGTGGTCTCCAAAGTGTGGTACGTGTACCCCAGGAGGTATGCAAGTCGATATGTGGGGGGTACGTCAAAAAAAGTTTTATATTGATAGGAAAAAATTAAGTAATTAATTAAAGATAAAGAATATTACTTTCTTTCATCAATTAAACATATATCTAATATAGACAAAGCAATATAAAGATCCTGTAAACTTAAATTTGCGAGTAGCGCAATTGGGCGACTTTGCACACATAATCATCCGTGGCAAAGCTGTCATGTTTTTTAAAACTAGGGAATAAATCTCTTACTTTTTATCATTGCCACTGTTTGTAGAGCATCTTAGTGTTGACAAGCCCAACTAGAAGGAAAATTGCTTAGTTATCCTGCTATCGCTGGCAAAGGTTGGTCGATTGGTAGAGCCTCTGCTACCTATGGCTCAGTTAAGTAAGTTTGAGCGCGGTTAGTAATTGGAAGGGGACCAATCGTTCAATGCTGTTGGCACACTCTCCCTCGACGAGTCTTTGGACTCCATGGAGGTGTCAAATAATAATAATAATTTACAGATGACACCAAAGTTGTATTAATTATTTGACTTAAACTTACTACTAATAGTCAAATAATTAACGATTTTTTAGTATATATTGTTTCAGTGCAATTCCAACGCCTTTTTGTGCTTACTTTTACGTTTACACTAGAAATAGTGAATTAATATTATCAAAATTGCTTACATTTTTTAAAAGCGTTTGATATTATCAATAGTAAATGAATTATATTTAAATTTTACAAATTAACCCTCACAAAATGGATAAATGGATAAAAAAATTTCCTCCAAAGAAACTGCAAATTGAAGATAATTATGATAGTACTTATGAAAGAAATGCAAGGCCATTGTTCACATTAAATATTGTAATAAATATGTTTGTAAGCTGTTAGTAATTAAAATAATGTGTAAAAATATCTGGCGTTTTTAATTATTATATGATGATACAAGGCATATTTCCTCTTTATAATATTTATTACAATAGATTTTTGCTCAATCAGTTGGGGGTACATGCTAGTTATTTTTTCTGTCTTGGGGGTATGCGATCAAAAAAGTTTGGAGACCACTGGTATAGACTACAGAAGATTATCATTTCCCTTTACAGCAGCTTATATATTTATTAAGAGAAAACTGCCATCTAATAACAGGTTTGCAAAACCAATGATGAGTCTTTGAAACATTTAATCAGTAAATAACTGTCATTTTGGTAAGATATTAGCCACTACACTACAGGAAGCACACAAGTGTACAATGCACAAATATGAACACAACAGTGTCAACAAAGTTTCCATAGAAAATTTTGTAATTCTAGTAAATAAAAATTTATTTTACTTGGCTGTTTAAAGCCGATAATGTATAGCAGTGAGTTAAATCATAATAGATTGCATGCTTGAATGAGCTGAGAAGTGTACTTGAATTAAGTATCAAGCAGCTCAATCACAAGATAATAGCAAGAGCTAAAGTCTTCAGAAGTAGAAATAGAACCATCATGATGTGTTATTAAACAAGGACTACTAGGCACACTTTCCATTCTGTTCAGATTGATGGTGATCCACTTTTATATATATCTTGTTTTAAAATATTAGCCTTGAAAACCAAGCTGTGTACCTCAGACTAGGAATGGGCTTCTGTATTATTTTTGTTCTTCAGTGTAGTTCCACAGTTTCCAACTAATGCCACCACCTATGAGAACCAAGCTCTTTCTCCTACAGTTGTACTAGTGTGACAGTGCATTTCCATGTAAGAAATTGTTCTTAAGAACCATACTGCTTAAGTATTATATGATTAGTGTTTTTCCAGATATTTATTATCATCATCATCATCATAATCAACAACCATGGGTCCAATGCCTGTAGGTGTCTGTTGCCATCTTGATATGATTCTTCCATTGCATTCTGTTTTGTGCAAAATGACTCAATTTGTGTATAGAGTTTCCGCACCATTTGACGATGTCATTGCCCCATTCTCTGTTTGGTCTTCCTCTTTTGTTCTTTCTTTCAATCATTCCAAACAGCAACTTTTTAATTTTCTCTCATCATTCATTCTACATATATGGCCAAATAGATGTAGTTTCCTTTTGATTATTTTCTGGATCAGGTTTTCTTTTGGTTGTATTCGTCTGTAGATTTCCTCATTGTTCACTTTCTGTATCCAGCTTATTCTCAAGATCTTTCTATAGCACTTCCTCTCAAATGCCAATATCCTCCCTTCAGATTCTCTCAGGAGTACCCAGGCCTCGCATCCATAGAGCATACTGCTGAAGATACAGGTTTTTACAATGCGCAGTTTAGTTTGCATCTTTATAGCTTGGCTCTTCCATATTTTGTCCATGGCTTTTAAAATAGTTGTTGCTCTGGCTATTCTAATTTTTATCTCTTTTTTGGGGTCCAAGTCATGCGTCATGTGGCATCCAAGATATGTGAAGTGTTCCACATTTTCCAGTTGAAATCTGTCTATTGTAACTCTGTTCAGTAATTCCTGTTGTCCGAATATCATTGTTTTAGTTTTTTCAAAGTTGACATTTAGTCCATATCTTTTTCCTTCTGTGTATAGTGTTTGCAATGTCTGTTCCAGCCTTGCTGTGTCTTCTTCAATCAGGATGATGTCATCTGCAAAGCAGTGGTAGTTTATTCTCATGCCATTTATTGAAATGCCTCCACCTTCTTTAATCTTATCTAGTGTTCTTCCCAGATGTGTGATGAAGAAGATTGGTGATATTGGGTCCCCTTGTCTTGTGCCTTGACTGGTGGCAAACCAATCTCCAATCTCACCTGCTATCCTAATTTGTGCCTGCGCTTGGCTGTTTATATCTTTCAGCAGGCGGATCAATTCATTGTCCACACCATAGGCTTCCAAGACACCCCACGTTATATTTTAGTCAATATTATCAAATACTTTTTGGAAGTCCACGAAACAGCAATATATCGTTTTGTTCTTTCTTCGAGCTTTCTCTGCTATTAGTCTTAGTGTGAGTATTTGTTGCATTTTACTTCGATCTTGTCGAAATCTGGCTTGCTCATCCAGAAGATGTGCCTCCATATGCCCCTTCAGATGTTCTGCTAGTATTTTCATCAGCACTTTGTCAAGATGACTCATTAATGCAATAGTTCTGTAATTGATGCATTCTAAAGCACTGCCTTTCTTATGAAGAACAACCAAGACCGACTTTTTCCACTCTTCGGGGGCATACCCTGATCTCCATGTTTCATTACATAGCTTATGTATTTCTTTTGCAACTGATTCTCCCCTATTTTAGCATCTCGCCTACTATATTGTCATTTCCAGGACTCTTGTTGTTCTTGAGATGTTTTATAGCCTTATTCACCTCCTCTTCTAAGATATCATTTTCAAAGATCTCTGCTATTGGAGAGATTGCTTTTAGTTCGTTGATTACTTCTGTTGCAGTATCATTTAGTTGATTTTTATATAGATCGCTGCAATATCTTGTCCATCTGTGTATGATTTCTGTCTTGTCCATCAATACTTGACCATTTTCATCTTTGACTGCTACTGATCTTGTTTGCCACTTCCTATTGACATTTCTTATAAGTTTGTAGACCTCTCTAGTTTTGCGTTCTCCATAGTACCGTTCAATGTCTTTGCCATGGTCCTCCAACCATCTTGCTTTATCAGATCTTGCTGCTTTCTGTACTTCATTGCATTTTTGATGGTATAGCTCATCTGCTGCCTCTGAATTATCTCTTTTAAGTTTCAGTTCTCTTTTCTCAGGAAACCAATTTTATGGTTTCCTGAGTTATCCATTTCTTGTTGATCTTTTCTCTTTCAGGAATTACTTCCTCTACTGCTTTTTTTTTTTTTAGCACTGTAGTCAGTCGTTCTGCTCTTGTATTTATATTTTGTTTTTCGCTTGGGTCTTAAGCTTAGTTTCCAATATCTGATATGCTGTTTTTAGCCTCTCTTCATTTAGTTTTGAGATGTCTCTAGCTTTTTGGAACTTTCCTTTGTACTTCTGTTTCAGTTTTAGTCTTATATTTGCAATCACTAAGCTGTGGTCCGAATCAATATCAGCTCCTTGGAATAATCTGCACTGTTGAACTGAGGTTCTCCATTTCTAGTCTTTTAATATCAGGTCAATCATATTCCTGTGTTTGCCATCGAAGGAGCGCCACATCCATTTACGACAATCTTTTTGTTGGAATTTGGTATTGCAAATGATCAAGTTGTTATCCATGGCAAATTCCAGAAGCATCTCTCCACGTTCATTTCTTTCTCCATATCCAAATTATCCCATAATCTTTTCCCATCCTGTGTTATTTTTGCCAATCTTTGCATTCCAGTCTCCTCCAATGATGAGTATATCCTGCTTCGTCACCTCATCAATTAGTAGCTGTAGATCCCTGTAAAATCTCTTATTGTTTTCATCTGCACTCTCTGCAGCGAGTGCATATATTTGAATGGTTGTGATATTAAATGGTTGGGCACTGAATCTTGCAACCATTATTCTTTCACTAACTGGTTTGTATCTTATCATTGCCTGTTAGGCCTTGTTACTTGTTACGTAAAAAAATATGAACAATTACTTTCATTTCCTGACTGGAGAACTCTTCCACCATTTGATTCTCCTGACAATGTCCATCTCATTTCTGAAATACCCAATATATCACATCTGTATTTCTTCATTTCTTCTTGAAGCAACTGCAGTTTTCCAGTTGCCCAGAGTGCATGGACATTCCATGTGCCAATTGATATTCCATCCTTGACAGGCCTTATCATTTATTATCACTTTACATTTATTATCACGCACATGAAACACACACACTTCATTTGATCCTAATAGTATTGTTTTTTTTTTTTTAACCTGGCTCACTTTTGACTGCAGACAAGGAAAGATGCTATTCTTCATATACCTTCATTGTCATTTATTTTTATAATTTCCAACTGTAATACACTGAAGATGGTTCATGATATGTTTGCTAAAATATCTGTATTTTAATCAGTCTTAAACTATATTAATCAAATATTCAGCCATGATTACATTTCACTCTCTTTTAATGAATAACACAGTTATTTTTTCATCAACATAATGTGTGAGCAGAGGGAAGATAGCATAGTCACTTAAACAGAATGGGAGAGGAAAGCTTATGTTTTCTTCCAGAATGGCAGAAAAAAAACAAAGACTCAGAGGAAGATCTAAGTGAACTGATTGATAATAGTGTTTTAGATGGCTGAATTGCAAGATGATCCAACAATGTTGGGAGATCTGTCAAATAACAGATTAATTTGGAATAAAATTGATGATAGGAAACTAGCACTGACAGAAACTTAATTATGTAGTTCTGTATATCCTTTGAAGGTACATATCAGTAATTGATGATGGTTGTTTTTATTTAGGAGTAATATGATTTCTCATATTCATTTGAAAGTTAGCAGCTTTTCAGGTTTAATCTGATATGTTGAAGGTGAACAATTGCTGTTTGAAAATTAAGAGATTGAGATCAGACTTTGAAAAATCCAAAATGTTTTACAGGGAAAAGGAAAATTTTGTCTGAGTAGCTGCATCATTGTGAACTTTTAATTAATCAGAATTTCATAATCACTTAAGACATAATTTTATGTGATTTGTATATTCATGCTAGTTTTGCTTGCCTAAGTGATATTGAAATGTAGTTCAAATTATTGGTGTTTTAATAAATAATTTGTTATAAGATATTTCTTGCACACTTTTCCATAAAACAGAATATACAAAGATATGACAGACCTGTTGTATAGTATTTATCAGATGCAGATAATGGGAGTTATAACAGCTAACAGAAGTGCAGTGTTGTGTTCTGCATGTGTGTTGTTTTTATGTAAGATCTTTGAATTAATCTTGGTAGATTGTAAGCATTTTTAAGTTCTCTCACAAATTGTGTGTAATCTGATATGACCGACAGTGCCACATACAAATTACTTAGAGAAGAAAGTGCATTTAGACATCATCCTTTATTTATGAATAAGGAACTCTAATAAAGACATTTTGTTTTTTCAGATTATATTATTGGAAAGGAACCCAAACTTAGGTGGTTGTATTCGTTCTAAACGATTTCCAGATGGTGTAGTATATGAGTTGGGACCAAGGAGCTTAAGGCCAGTTGGTAAATCAGGATATAATGCTTTATCGCTCGTAAGTGCATATGATTTAGTCTTGTTATATATCATTATTACTTGACACTTCCAGGGAATCCAAAGACTCATCGAGGAAGGGCACCTACTCTACAACTCTGTCTCCACCACTGAATCCACCAATTACAACGAGCTGCAACTACCAACGCCATCTAATACCAACCACTACCACTACTATTTTCACAGACAATCACAAATATCTATGCCCAGGGTGGGATTCGAACCCACAGCCTTTTGGCTGGAGAGCGACACTAACCACTCGGCCAACCAGGCTGGCATATCCATGCAGAGGTAGAAATACTATAGAATCTTGTGTAGTGTATTCAGTATTTTCTCTCTGTGTCTTCCCTGTTCATATGACTATATTTTGGCAAAGTAAAGAAGGAATCTTTAAAAACTTGACAAATTGGAACATAAGACATGATAACTAGTTAAATGTAATATGGATTTTACTCACGTAAAAATTATTTTATGATCATCATCATCAATTTTCTGGCAAAATTGATGATTTCTGGTACCTTCAATGGGTATTCTGGCTACTATGGTAGCACTATATGATTTAAGTTTACATTATTATTAATTTAGGATACACAAAACTACTCAACAAGTAGTTTTGTGTATCCTAATTAATCATAATTAGTTAATCAATCACAATTAGTTAATTATCTCAATTATTTAATTAACCCTAATTAGTTAATTAATCTTAATTAGTATATTACTTGTCAGCATCCCAATATTGTCATATCAAATATTTCATACTTCTAAAGCACTTCTTTGGGTGAATTGATGTCCAGGGGTGGATTGATTCACAGAATCAATCCACCTAGACTTTCGTCTTCCTCTGGGCCTTTTCTTTGCCATCGTGGCATCAAACACCTGTTTTGCTAACCTTTTCTCAGCCATTCTATTTAAGTGGCCAATACCACCTTAGATTGCTTTCACATTCTTGAAAGCAAACAATGTCAAATTCCTCTCTAATATCTTCATTTTTAATATGATTCTGTGATTAATATGACATATATCATATATATGTCAGTAATGATATGTGCTTTGCATTATAGAATAAAATTGATTAGGTAAGTGATGTGAAGTCATTAGCCTCTATACACGAGTTGTCCAGTTGTGAAGTTACTTCATGTGCAAACTTTGTTTGCTTACACTTGGATAAAGTATTAAACCAAGAATATAATTTCATGGTATCTTTAATTTATAGTATAACCAAGTGGAAAAACTTTCATCTGTCCTTTCTATCATCTTTAATTGAAAGAAAGGACAAGAATGGAGGGGTGGGGAGGGCTGATGATGATGATAGCAGAGGAATTATGTTCACATAAAGTAGATATGAAAGAGAGAAATAGTAACAATGATTATGAGGCAGTGTGCTTCGAGGTGGAGATTGACATATTTAGTTGGATGTTGCTATAGGCCAGGGAATGGAGAGTGGTGATGAAGCAATGCATAAACAACTTGGGTTAGTGAACAAAGGAAGGATGATTATTATGGGCAATTTTAATTATGAGGCAGTGTGGTGTGAGGTGGTAGTTCACAGGAAGACATATTTAGAAAAGAGGGAAATAGGGAGATCAGAAGTAAGAGATGAAGTGAAAGATCATAAGAGTTGTATTGAAGAGACAGAAGTGCTTGGCATTGGTAAAAGTAGTAGTGTGAGAGATGAAGAAAGAATGGGAATACAGAGGAATAGGGAAACAAGGGGTGGACAGGGAGACATGGTATGGGAAGAGTGGATGTTGGAAGTAGTAGTGAATGAATGTATGGGAATGATCAGCATAGAAATGGGATAGATTGGGATATGAGCGAGGTAAGGTAGTTGATACTGAGCAGACATATCTGGTAAGTGGTGATCAAGGTGATTGGGGAAGGACAGGTTTGGGGAAATCATAGCCAACAAGTGGCTTGGGTAGGACTGGTTGTTGACCTAAAAGTGTTTATTTACAAATTCTAATGAAGTATCAGAAATAAGGGAGATGAAATTATTATTATTATTATTATTTTACACCTCCAGGGAGGGAGGGCACCTTCTGTACAACTTTGTCTCCACCATTCAATCACTAACTGATCGCAACTACACCAACGGCATCTACTGCCGTCCACCACTGGTATTTCCACAGACAATTGTAAACATCCATGCCCACGGTGGGATTCAAACCCGCAGCCTTTTGGCTGGACAGCGGATATGCTATCCACTTGGCCAACCAGGCTGGCTAATGAATATTTACCAACGAGGATGGGATGGTTTCACTGATTGAGTTTATTTGCCTCAAAATCATCACAATAAGTGAAACATGGGTGAATGAAGATGCTATCCTAACGGGAATAGAAATGTAAGGTTACATTGTTTTTTTGTAAGGATAGAAAGGACAAGAAGGGAAGGGAATACTGCTGATTATAGCAGGGGAATTATGTCCACATAAGATAGACATGAAAAAGGGAAATAGTGGCAATCATTATGAGGCAGTGTGGTGTGAGGTGGTAGTTCACTGGAAGACATATTTAGTTGGATGTTGCTATAGGCCAGGGAATGCAGAGATTGGTAATAAAGCAATGTATAAACAACTTGGGTTGGTGAACAAGGGAAAGGTGATTATTATGGGCAATTTTAATTATGAAAGTATAGATTGGAATGAAGGGATAGCATTTTGGAATAAGGAAAATTAATTTATTGAGTTCTTAAGACACAACTATCTCAGGCAACACATAAAGGAAGACTTGCAATAATTGAGAGTTTTAGATCTGATCATTTCATAAGAATATGTAATTGTGAGTGAGGTTTTGTACTTTCCTTCAGTTGGTGAGAGTGATCATGAAGTGATTACCTGGGTTGTGGCTAGCCATATGCAGACTTCTGTGAGGAAAGTATACATGTGGAAGTACAAGGCTAGTGATTATGACAAGCGTAGGAGACAGCTTGGAGTTATAGCATGGAATGAGGAGTTCAGTGGTAAGGAAATAAATGCTGCTTGGGAAATGACAAAGAAGTACATAACAGTATCGATATGTGAATGTATTCTAAAGGTCAGCTGAATATGGTAATTCTAAAATGGATGAATGAGGTGCTTAAGCATGAAATCTGGAAGAAAAAGAAGACGGCGCTTTGGAGGCAGTAAAAGCTAATAACACTGGCCAACAAAAAAAAATTTTTTTTTTCTGCTGATTATGATCTGACACTTGTTTTTTACTAATTTGGGTGTGCTGATTTCAAATATCAAACCCATTTTTCTCTATCATGCAGGTTTTTCCCTCTATGGCATTTTCTTTTTGCTAATTTGTAAGTTTTTGATAGTTTTAAGGAGGCAGTACTATTTAGAGGATCAAAAAAATCGATTTTTTAATATTATTTTCTGAAAGTATGTACTTTTAAACTGTTCCTAACTTTTTATCAAGAAATTCGAAAAATTCCCGAAGATATAGCCTATTATTCAAAGCGGTGCGGAGATCAGAATCGGAGCACTCACCGCTCTCTCGCTTGTTAGTAAACGAATAAATGTATAAGAACCTGCAATGGCACGTACTGGCGCTTTGAATGCGAGAGAGGCCGATAACCGACCTAATACATTTAGGTGATGAAACGTAGGCGATGACAACTGCCTAAAACAAATGAATGCTATATGCATCATAGCGGACAAAGAACGATCGAAATCAGTATCGTTAATCAATCGTGAAAGTATGATGAGCACTTATAACGTTTCAATAAAATCTCTGTTTTTTTTTGTCTTGTTAATTGCATGTTAGTCGGCAGTGAAGAAAATACATCATGTCTACTACTCGAAATTGTGTCAATAGTGTAGATTCCTTCTGCTACATTTGTGGCAACTTTACTGTTTCCAGTCAAAGGACAAATATCACTGATTTCGTTAAGAAAGTGTACTTTGCATACTTTGACGTAAAAATTGCAGATCAGGACAAGTCATGGGCTCCAAATAAAGTGTGTAAGGCATGTGTAGAAAATTTACGACAGTGGAGCAAGGGAAAACACCAAAAATTAGCTTTTGGCATTCCAGTGATTTGGTGTGAACCGAAAAATCACGTAGATGATTGCTATTTTTGTTTAGTTCAGACTTCTGGTTATAATAAGAAGAATAAGAAAAAAATTGTGCATCCAAATCTCAACTCAGCAATTCGGCCAGTTGTTCATTCCAATGAAATAGCCGTGCTAATTTATAAAGGACTTCCTTTACTTGAGAACAAGCATGATCAGGATATGCCAGATGTTCTTGAGGAGCAAGACCCGGATGTTGATTTAGACAATGAAAATTTAATTTCTAGTTCTGGACTGCAACGTTTTACTCAAGCGGAATTGAATGACTTAGTAAGAGATTTGGGCCTATCAAAGGAATCATCGGAATTGTTAGCTTCAAGATTAAATGAAAAAAACTTACTGGAGCAAGATACGAAGATAACTTTTTATCGTAGCAGGGAAAGTAATCTTGTACAATATTTTAAACACGTGTGTGGGTTTGTTTACTGTAACAGTTTGTTTACTGTAACTAACTGAAATGAGTGTTGTACAATATCATCCAAATGAGTGGCGTTTATTTATCGACAGTTCAAGCAGAAGTCTCAAGTGTGTCTTACTACACAATGGGAATGTATATGGCTCAATTCCTGTTGGCTATTCAGTCCACTTAAAGGAAACATATGAGGACATTAAAAAGGTTCTGAAGTTATTAAAATATACAGACCATAACTGGATCATCTGTGTGGATCTTAAAATGGTGAACTTTTTACTTGGCTTTCAAAGAGGATATACAAAATTTCCATGTTTTCTATGCTTCTGAGATAGTCGAGCTAGAAACCAACACTGGAGTCAGAAACATTGGCCTCTTAGAATATCCTTAAATGTTGGAGAACAGAATGTTATAAATCAACCTTTAATCGACAGAGAAAAAATCATTTTTCCACCTCTACACATTAAACTAGGTCTTATGAAGCAGTATGTTAAAGCTTTAGATTTACAAGGTGACTGTTTCCAATACATATGTGAAAAATTTCCACGACTTAGTTATGAAAAAATTAAAGCCGGTGTATTTTATGGACCGCAAATTAGAACTTTAATGAGAGACCCAAATTTCATCAACTTTATGAATTTGAGAAATGATGGTTGCAAATAATTTTCTTGGAAACAAAAAAACGTGCAATTACAAAGATCTAGTGGAAACAATGCTTGAAAATTTCCAGCGCCTAGGTTGCAACATGAGCATAAAGCTTCATTTCCTATACAGTCATCTTGATAGATTTCCCGAGAATTTAGGTGCTGTAAGCTATGAACAAGGCGAAAGATTTCATCAAGACTTAAAAACTCTGGAAGATTAGTACCAAGGAAGATGGGATTCTCACATGATGGCCGACTACTGTTGGAGTATTCAAAGGGATTGCCAAAACAGAACACACAGCAGAAATTGCTACAAACAAAAATTTATTCCCTGAAACTCATGTGTAAGTAAAATTGTTATTTTTTTATAAATATTCTTGTAATTTTTAATGAATATTGTTAAGTAGTTATGTATCTAATTATCGGCCTCTCTCGCATTCAAAGCGCCAGTACGTGCCATTGCAGGTTCTTACGCATTTATTCGTTTACTAACAAGCGAGAGCGGTGAGCGCTCTGATTCTGATCTGCGCACCGCTTTGAATAATACTATATCTTTGGGAATTTTTCGAATTTCATGATAAAAAGTTAGGAACAGATTTCTAAAAGTACATACTTTCAGAAAATAATATTAAAAAATCGATTTTTTTGATCCTCTAAATAGTACTGCCTCCTTAAAACTATCAAAAACTTACAAATTAGCAAAAAGAAAATGCCATAGAGGAAAAACCTGACATGATAGAGAAAAATGGGTTTGATATTCGAAATCAGTTCACCCACATTAGTAAAAAACAAGTCTCATATAAAAGTCAGCAAAAATTGTGTTGGACTGTGTAATCAATAATCACTGAATATTGCTAATAATCAGTTTCATGAAGAGTATAAAGAACAAGCCAAGAAAGTAACTTAATAAGGACAACAAAAAGTGCAGTATGAAAACAGAAATTAGCAAATCAAGCAAAGAAACACCTTAGAGAGTTTCTAGCTAAGTGGCGAGTAGAAGAAAGAATGATTATGGTAAGATGATGTTAATGGACGAGAACGGTAACTGCTGCAGGAGACATTGTTGAGGTATTCAGTGATCAGTTTATAAGGATGTATCATTCTCATCAGGGTAAAATCATGAAAAACTTAAGTAGAGAGGACAGAGAAGAGGATGGCTTAATTGTGAGTGAGCAGGAGGCATTTGAGGAAATAAATAAACATGATGTCATTTATCTGATAGGATTTGATGATGTATCACCATGTGTCTTAAGAGAATATTCCAGGGAATTGGCAGTAGCATTGGCATACCTGTTTAATAAGACTGTTACAACAGCACAGGTTCCAAGGGAGTGGAAAGAAGGTAAATTTGTTCCACTGCATAAAGGTGTTGATAAAGCTGTGGCTACAAATTATAGGCCAATCTGCATATCTTGAGTTGTAATGAAGGTATTAGAGAGATGGGTGAGAAATAGGACAAAATATGTTGATAACAGCAATATTCTCTGTGGTTATCAGCATGGATTTGTAACAAGGAGATCATGTTTTACTTTCTAATTTATGTACTACAGCAAGGTGACAAATCTCTTGTAGAAGGGAGATGCTTATACAGTGGCACACTTAGATTTTGGAAAAGCTTTTGATTGATTGCCACATGACAAGGTGTTAAATAAATTGAAACGGATGTGATTGGATAACAGACTTCTGAGTTAGATCAGTGTCTAGATGTCAGATAGGTATCAGAAAGTTGTATATTGGAGTGCAGCATCCCACGAGAGAAAGGTGATGTGTTGCAGGGATCAGTTTTGGTACCATTTTTGTTCAATTTGTATATTAATGATATTGAGATGGGTTTAACTAGTGATATGCAGCTGTTTGTTTGCAGATGATGCAAAATTGATAAGAGCAATATAGATGTTATGGCCTTATAGGAAGACTTGAATGAATTGCACGATTGGGCAGGTAAGTGGAACTGAACTGATAGTTCCACTTACTTGCCCAATCATGCAGGTAATTGGAACTGTCAGTTCACTTTGTGATCAATGTTACAAAGTGTAAGGTTTTGAAAATTGGTATGCAACGATTCAATGCAAAGTATACATTTGCTGGGGAAACTTTTAAGGAGTAGAGGAGATAGATCTGGGAGTGGTGGTATACAAGAACCTGAAATTCAGGCACCACATTGCACATGTTGAAGATGTCACATCGGATAATGGCAATGATGCAGAGGACCCTGACATTTAAAAATAAAAATGGTTATGATTCCATTGTAGAAGTCCTTGATCAGACCTCATATGGATTACTGTGCACAGATTTGGTCACCGGGTTTTCATGGTGACGAGGATATGTTGGAGAGAAAA